>NW_006921609.1:1810803-1843894 GCF_000298275.1 Orycteropus afer afer | reverse complement strand
GTTTGAACCGCCAGCCTTCTGGTTAGCAGTCAAGTGCCTTAGGCACTATGCTACCAGAGCTCCTTTTTCGTATAACAATTAATAATATTAGTATAACTTAGACTAAGTTACACTAATAAAATGAAGGCAAGAAGCTCTGCTAGAACATAAGCATTGATTCCAAGATAGGTAGATAGGTACTGATTCATTTCTACATGAGAAATTCAGATGACAATATTTAGCACTAAATATAATGTATCTAAAATAATTTTCCACATTAACTTTTATTTTGTATTTGGAAATGAGATATGGCATATGTAATGGTAAAAAGAGAGCAGAACTGTATGGAAATAAAAAATGATAGTTAAAACTATAGCTTGACCATTTTATCTTTACTCATTTTAATAACCTCAGAAATAAGCCTGGGACTTGTGATGTGGATCTCATTTTGTATGTACCTATTCTAATTGGTAGGTATTTTGTCATGAATCACTCAAATTGATTTGCAAATTAGCATAAGTTTTGTATAATGGAATTTTTGTTTTCTCCCATTGTTCTCAATATCATTTCCACATTTGAATTAACTTATGCCCATGTCACAGTCATGGAATTGATGCAGGAGCAAGTGATTGGAGGTCCAAAATTGAAGAATGACTATAGCTATTAAAACCAAACTTAAATTTCCCAAAAGTGGCCACAACGTGGATCCCTTGGAATGAGGGAAGAAACTGAGCTTTACTATTCAGTTACTTGTCTGAGACTATTTTCTTATTTAAATGGTCCATAAAGAGCCAAAGAAAAGCTATTAGCCAGTAAGCCATGGTTTCCTTTTATTTCTGCTTAAACAAATCAGTGATCTGGAACCAGAAAAGCTTGCTCAAATAAGAATTTAACTGAACCAATTGCAAATGGCATTAGAATGAAATTGTTCAGAACACATTTGATGATAATTAACATTTTCTGTTGCAGTAAATATTGCCCTGAATTGAATCATTTAAAAACTTGAAAAAATATACTCTGGACAAATTCCTAAAGTTTATATTTTAAAATCAAATGGATTATTATACTATTAATTTTCTTCTGTTGTTAAAACATGCAGGGATGCAGAGCTACCTTGACAGAGAAATATTATTTTTGTTCCTTTCTGACTGAAATAGATATATTATGTATCTCACAGGTAACATTTTAATTTGGAAAAACATTTATTTTTTTTAATATTTATGATATTATGACAAAAGTTATCTAAAATTGTTTATTATAAGCTATGATAGATTTTTCTACTTTTTAAATATTAAGTCTATAAGATTATGTTATGCTCACCCCAGAAATTTTCTTCTTAATCTTTTATTGATGAATAGAACATACTGACAAATAAAGGATTGCAGAAGAAAAACTATTGATTAAAATTATTTCAGTATCTATCAGACATCGCTAATATATGGTATCAAAAGGAGTTATCTTTCTACTCAGTAGTGATTTTTAAAACACAAATATTGTATATAATGAGCATATGTAGTGGAGCACCTAGGCATAAAGAAGTGAGGCAACTCATTTAAACAATGTCATAAAACCCCGCCTTGTTGCATTCATGTTGGTATTACACTTAGCCCATAATTTCCAACCTTATTTTTGGAACCAAAATTTTGTTTGACAAAAATTTTTGTGGCACCCAAATAAAAATATAACGCAGAGGGAGAGAAGCTTAGTTCTCATGTATTAATATTTATTTATTATCTATTTTATATGTTAAGAACCAGTTAAACACTGGTGAAACAAAGGTGAATTAGATCTAGAGTATGATGTCAAGAAACTTCTTCAGCACAATTTTATGGCCAATATTATCACATGAGAATGCATGGTACTTTACTGTTTGGCTTCAATTTTATGAGTGTAATTTGGTCCGTTTAACTTACTACTTTCCTAACTCCTTCTCTAGCTCACATTCTCTTCTTTGAAGTTCTCTATTATTTATTTCTCTTATGTGCTATTTTAAGGTTATACAATTATACATTGTTTTGGATATTTATGTATATATTCTATATATGTGTATTATGTATTGATATTATCACCACATTTTATATTTATTATGTAGAGTTTTGCACATAGTACATACTTATAAAATTTGGATGAATGTTTGAAGAATTGAAGAATTTATGCACTACCCATTGTTTTGGTTGCAAGTGCAGGGGGCCAAGAAATTCAAGGCTGGCAGGCAGTACACTGGTTGTTGACTCCAACAAAAGACGAATCCAAGATCTCCAGGCTGAGCAGTGGGCTGCTCACTCACGAAAGTTTGTAGTCTGCGCACCAGGGTTCCAATCCCTCAAAGAATGTGGCTCTTCCCAGGATGTCTCTGGATATCTTGGAAGCAGGCCACACCCCTAGGGAAACTCCCCTTGGGCAGACTGGCCACTCAGAACACAGTCATCTGATCCCATCATGGGAACAACCACACAAAACTGGAGTCCAGCCAAGTTGACACACAGCTCCAACTATCACACACGGGATAATGGGTCCTTGTGTGGCTCAAACGGTTAAGCCCACAACTACTAACTGAAAGTCTGGCAGTTCAAATCCACCCAAGGTCACCTTTGAAATAAAGCCTGGAGATCTGCTTCTGAAAGGTCACAGCCTTGAAAATGCTGTGGAGCAGTTCTACTCTGCACATGTAATGTCTCTGTGAGTCAGAACTGACCTGATGGCAAATGACAATAACAATTGAACTAAAAGTTGTGGTTCTAATCTACTCAGTGGTGCAATGGAAGAAAGGCCTGGTGATCTGTTTTAATCAAGACTCCAGTCAAGAAAACACTGTGGAGCAGTTCTACTGTGTAACACAAAAAGTCACTTTGAATTAGAATTCACTCAACGGCAGCTAAAAACAACACACAACAGAAGGAGAATACTTGTTTGATATTATTTATCATTATGTATTTTTTTTCTTTCATATATAGCGTAGTGCCTAAGGCACTTGACTGCTAACCAGAAGTCTGGCGGTTCAAACCCGCCAGCCACTCCTCAGAAGGAAGATGGGGCAATCTACTTCTGTAGTGATATTGCCTTGGAAACCCAAGGAGGGGTCGCTATGAGTCAGGTCCGACTCGACGGCATATAACAACAACAACAACAACAAATATAATCCTCTGGAGAGTAGTTTGGAGTGCTTGTCTCCTTGGACATGGGTGAGGGCAATTATGATATTCCTTTTGCATCTGAGATACCATGTTCCTAATTGACTCGATGGCAAATAACAACAACAACAACAAATTCAACTTAAGAATCAGACAGACCATTTTGTTCTTTCAAGTGAAAAGACCCATAGAACAACAGAAATCCAAGCCACTGCTCAGCAACATCTTATGAATGTCTTTCTAAAGGGAAGATATTGCAAACTGTAGAGAAGTACCATTTCAAGAGAAAAGTTTTGTGTGTTATAATTGTGTATGTTCAAAGTCTGGACTGAACTTATTCTTATTACTTTATCCTGCAAATACACTTGAGGAGTTTCCAGCTTCACTTAACTTCTCTTGAGATGTTAAAATTCTTAAAAACATTAGGAAAACCAAAAATCTTCTTCCCCAAAGACTATAGGCCATATCATATGGCCAATACAGTAGGAATTTGTATTCTAGTAAAAACGAAATGGATATCAACATCTTCACTACTTTCAAAAGAAAAGCATACTGAAATTCTCATAAATATGAAGCGTAATAAAGTACTAATTTTTATGGTTGGTTTATTCATAACAAATAATTTTTTGCTAATCTCTATTTTACTTAAGGAATTCTCCTGGTGTAGTGGTTAAGACATTTGGGTGCTACAAAAGGTCAGTGGTTCTAATCTACCAGCTGCTTCCTGGAAAAAAAGATGAGGCAATATGCTTCCATAGAGATTTACAGCCTTGGGAACTGAATGCAGATTGTTATAACTCAGAATTGATTTGATGACAGTGAGTTTGGTTTTTGGTATTTTATTTATATTTTAATGTGTTTACTTTTTAGTTAAAACAAAACAAAACAAAAAACTGTGAGATAACAAACAAACAAAAATAAATCAAAGTAAAACCTACCTGAAAATATTAATAACTTAATTAAAAAATATATACCTTTAGGATACTTACTTGGAAGTTCTGGTGGGGTAGTTGGAACCAAAGTTGGTTCTGGGTAATTACTCACATTGCAAAAACCATATGTTAGACTAATGTCATCCAATGCAATATCACTCAGGAAATTGTTTTTAAAAGCATCAAAAGCAATCTGTAAATCAGAGAGACAAATGAAATGATTCCATTTTATTCTAAATGATTCCTCTTCTTGTCCAATATCCTTTGGAAAGTCAACACCAGATGGCTCCAAATGTATGATGACCAGTTACTGCATAGTAGAATATTTATAGACTGTGCTCTTGTAAGGTCCTCATTCTAAACATAGCTCCCTTATTATGTGCCAATGTGGGTATAAATTTTCACTGATGTTCCCCGTCAATTAAATAACATTATCAAAGTCTCTTGTTCTTTCTTTCATTGTTACTGCTGTGATACTGTGATACTCCATTGTAATATGTCATCCACATACATCATTAACAGGGGAGAATATCCTTCTCCCATGTTCTTCCCCCAACAATATTAAAAATCCAGTAGCTTTCTGCTTTCCTAGAATGCACAAGCCCTAAAGAAAAGATGCATTTGTCAGATGATTTAAATTGGAGGAGGATTTAAAGTTATGACTATAATATAATTTAGGCCAGCTGGTGCTGGCGATAGTTTATGTTGGATGTGGTGTGGGAGATTGTGTGATGATGTTATTCTAGAGGACATAGACCTAGACTTGAGAAAGAGCACCACTAGTCAGATGGAGAATTTTAGGGCCTCAGGGAAAATGGGCATTTTTAGCAGGATTTTCCTGGGTCATCTCCTGTGTATGAGGGAAGCACATAAACTAAATGCCTGCTGTGTGCAAAATAATACGCTACTCACCATGTATATATTATTTCATTTAATTATTTCAACACTATTTTATAGTCATCCATTTACTCACTTATTCACCCTCTTAATGCCAAGCACAATTATAAATATTATTTTCTCCCTTTGGTGTACAAGCAAGCAGAATTTCAAAAAGATTACAGTGACGTGCTCAGGATTTCACAACAAAATTTGACAAATATTTATAGAGGTCAACACTCACATTGTGCTTCATTAGCTCACTTAGAAAAAGTAGGTCCAGTTATATTACTTTAAAAAATGCCCAGTGAGTTGAACTAGATTTGGCTACTGCTCTACTTCATTTCTTCCTTTTGCCATCTTTTTGTCCCCTTGATGTTCCATTTTCCCTTAATTACCCCTTTCAATAATCAGAAAATAAACAGAGATGGACAAGAAAACTTCACAGAAAAGAAAGTAAAAATAGAAAAAAAAAGGGGGAGAAGGGAAAAGGAAGGAGAAAGAAAGATGGGAAGAATGCAGTTGAGGGCTCTTGGACCATTGGCTGCCTTACACCAGTTCTCATGAAGGAGAACTGAAAGCTTTGCAGACAACAATGTCCGGCCAATATGAAATCTGTGAAAGTAAAACTTCCTTCTCTGAAATGACACAATTAGAAGATTGTTAATTTGGTCTAATTATTACCTTTTATTTTAATTGCAAACACCCTTAGGAAGGGAACATATTAAACTATTATCTGAAAAATCAATTCATCTTAATGTGAATTAACTGATCAGAGACTTCCCACTGATACAGCTCATAAAATTCATTTATAAAGGAAATAAGTAGAGATTGAGTCAGAGCATGGTAAGGGAATGATAATGGATGTAGAGTTTCTAATTGTAGTTGTTAGGTGTGGTAGAGTAAGCTACATATCACAGCAACCTTATGTACCACAGAAGAAAACATTTCCCAATTCCATATTTGCTACTATATTTGTGGTTGTTGTCACAGCCACTGTCTCAATTAATGTCAATCTCATTTAAGGATCTTCCTCTTTTGTCACTTACCATCAACTTTACCAAGTATGATGACTTTCTCCCTTGATCTCTTCCTTATGACATGTCCAGAGGAATTGAAACCTTTTACTTTCTTCATGTATGCTATCTCACAGTTCTGGTTTTTGGTCATTTGTGTTCAGTGCATCTAATCTATTCTTGAGATCGTTTCTAAATTCAGGAAGGATGTATTTAAGGTTCTACTTTGAGTCTCATGGACTTTCTTCAATTTTCTTCAGCGTTAGCCTGAACTTGTGTGTGAACAATTGGCACCTGAGCTTGTTCTGACTGATAATATTGAGCTTCTCCATCATCTCTTTTCACAGATGAAAACCATTTATTTAGTTTCTGTGTGATCCGTTGGGTAAAGTCTACAGGTATAGTCTTTGTTTGCATTGTTGGAAAAAAATAAAAAAATATATTTCTGTTGAATAAGTCATTGTTATTACAGAATTCTTGAATTCATGTGATCTCCAATGCTGTATTTTCCAAGTACTGTTCTTTCTTTGTTTCTAAATTTTTCATTCCAAAGACCAGTAATTACTAGTCCAATTTTTAAAAAATCAATTAACAATTGCCTATTACACATGTGGGAGCTCTGGTAGCATAATGCCTAAGGCACTTGACTGCTAACCAGAAGGCTGGAGGTTCACACCCACCAGCCACTCCTTGGAAGGAAGGTTGGACAATCTACTTCCATTGTGATACTGTCTCGGAAACCCAAAGAGGGGTCGCTATGAGTCGGATCCAACTTGATGGCACATAACAACAACAACAACATTACACATGTGATCAATTATAAATTGCTAGTAGAAAAATAATTTCTTAGAAAAGTGTATGACAGTTCTGGGTGGTATTTGTGAAGTGTTGGAAGCTCCAGGCTACATAGGGACATGGGAAGACATAGTTGGCACATGAAAGGAAGTTTATGGAGAAAGCTTAAATATCTTGCAATATTTTAATTAATTTTTATGGCCCAGTGTTTTGGTTACCTCATGTTGCTCTAACAGAAATACCACAAATGGGTGGCTTTAACAGGAGTTTATTTTCTTACAGTTTAGAAGGCTACAAGTCCAAGTTCAAAGTGCCAGCTTTAGGGGCTGGGTGAAAGCCCCTTGACTTTGAGCTTCAGCTCTGCCTCTTGCTCTTGACCCACTGAAGCAGGAGGCTTTCTTCACTCAGTCAGCTGTTGGTTGCTGAGGCTGACATACCTAAGTCGACAAGTAAAAAGGCACAGTCCTGACATCAGCAAACCACATGGCAGGCCATTGATTCAAGTCCATTAAGAGTCCCAAGATCTGCAGACAATGTGGCAGCTGCTGAACAATGACTTATCTACATACAGGATTCAAGTGTGCCAAAAGCTACAGACCATCCATTCCTAAAGCTTCTCCTTATATACTGGGAACAGATCACATCCCTAAAGCAGCTATCAGCCGCTTGTGGCAGATTCCACCATGGAGATGATTGCCAATCTCATCATAGGGAATACTTCATCAACCTGCCCAACCACTCAAAATCAGGCCCAGCCAAGTTGACACAAAATTTAAATTACCACACCCAGTATAAAAAATATTTGTCATGCAGTAAATTATTCCTCCTAAGGTTTTTTAGAAGTCAATGAATAAATGAAAATAAAAATACCAAATGAAAAATAAAAGGTAGATTAGGAATGTAGAGAAAGTGACTTCTCTGTGTTCAGAAAATGAACTGTTTTTATCCTAAAAAGACTATAAATATGTGGTTATAAATCACAAAGTGTCTTGCCAACCTTAAATTCCACTGTTTCATTTAGTGTAACTTGTCCATAATTCCAATTTTCTCCATAATTTCCTTCTTTTTGGAAAATTGTCTTCTCCATGTTTTGTCCACTGCTGATATTAATGCTTAATTTATAGACATTTTCACCATACATATAATACCTGGTTTGGAAACAAGCATATAAAAAATGATTGGATTCTTACTCAGAATAAGAGCAGTTTTAAGAATAAAATGTAATTAAAATACCAATAATTAAAATCTGCAAAATTTTGGATGGTGGAATTAGTTGGGAGAGAAGAAATGGATGATGCTAATTTGTTTTATGAAATCAAATGTACTAAGATAAAAGCTTTAAAAGTTTGAAGAAGAAAAGTAAAGAACTGAAGTGGTAATCTAATATCCAGAAAATGTTTAGCATCTAAGTTAAAGCTACTGCAAGCTTCCATATGGTTTGCCAAACACAAGATGATGTAGTTCTTTCATTCCATGGAATGTACGTGCAAGTCCTATAAATGATGTACACTCTAGAAGAAATTCCCAAGGAGAGAATCATTTGCAATTCCACTTCTCATTTAATTGCATTTATAAGTTACAGCTGATGTAAAGTGCATTGCACACTCATCTACAACTTTTATGTATAAAATTATGATATGACCATATTTTTATTACCTAACCAAATACCTCCAAAAAAAAAACCTCACTGCCATCAAGTCGGATCTGACTCATGGTGACCCCTCCTTGGGTTTCTGAGGCGGTATCACTAGGAAGTAGATTGCCCAACCTTTCTTCCAAGGAGTGGCTGGCTGGTGGATTTGAACTGCCAAACTTCTGGTTAGCAGTCAAATGCCTTAGGCACTACACCACCAAAACACCTCAAAGGAAGGTATATATGATAAAGAGGATCAAGAGATTTTAAAACAAAAAAAAAAGAGGTTCAAGGGGAAATCATTTTTATGAATTGTTGTTGTTGTTGTTATGTGCCGTCGAGTCGGCCCCGATTCATAGCAACCCCTCCTTGGGTTTCCGAGGCAGTATCACTACGGAAGTAGGATTGCCCAACCTTCCTTCCGAGGAGTGGCTGGTGGGTTTGAACCGCCAGCCTTCTGGTTAGCAGTCAAGTGCTTTTAGCCACTATGCTACCAGAGCTCCTTTTAGTGCATAATTATTTAACTTTTTCCCTAGCTCTACTCAGAAATTACGCTAAGATGTTAATGCCAGGACATGCCATAGCATATTTTTCTTTGTATTTTATTTCATTTTCATTTCCACAGGTAGAGAATTGAGGAATATACTTTCTCTAGGAAAGGAAATCTTATAAAAAAAAAGAATTTTCTGGTGATTTTTTTTCTGGTCCAATTTTAATTTGGGAGCTAAAATTATATTAAGAAAAGTTAGAGAATCAATCATTCAATAATAATATCATAGAATTATCTGTGAAAATCCAGGGCTGACTTGACGGCACATAACAACAACAACAGACATTCATTCCAGGAGAAGATTGATCATGTCTTTTTGGAAATGTACCTATTCTGTCTCTTTTTCCCTTTAACCTTATTAAATTCCCAAAATTATTTCCCCTAACTTTTGGTTAAATTATTAGAAAAACATACAAAGTAATTTTGAAAAGCCACTTTTTTTGGTGTGTATGTGCGAGAGAAAATAGTTTGCTGTCATATGTCAGTGTTTTGAACAATAGGTTTAATTTCATTTTTACTATTTCTTAATAATGATTCTGAAATCCTAACAACAACAAGATTCACCCACATGAAATAACTTTATCATTGTATTTGCCTTGGAACCACCTTTTTCCTTTTGGCTCTTGTTTTTCATTTGTCTTTTAAACCTACTTAGTTTTTAGATTTCACAGCAGTCAGACAAACATTCTACTAATTCTCCTGTGCCTCTCCTAAATCCTGTTTGTTCTTATACAAATAAGTAAGTTATTAATGATCTGAATTCTACTTTTGACATTGGGTTTTTCTATATCCTTTACCAATAAACCGGTTGTGGAGTCGATTATGACTCTTGATGACCCCGTGTGTGTTAGCACTGTGCTACAAAAGGTTTTCAGGGACAGCTGAATTTTTGAAAGTAGATCTCCAAGTCTTTTTTCTGAAGTACCGCTGGGTAGACTCAAACCTACAACTTTTGGTCAGCAGTCAAGTGTGTTAACCTTTATTCCTACTACATAAGGATTCCTCTAAATCCTTTACTGTCTTTGAAATTTATTTTCTCTTGGGCCTGGAAGTTGCTCGGGGAGGGGAAGGGAGGCTACCAACATTCTGGTATTTTATCAATTGGAAAAATAATCACATAGGCATTAAAGTTTTAAACAATATCTCTGTGTATCTGAGCCTGGAAACTTGAAAAAGACAATGTTACTCATTAAATAAGCATTTAACATATATGGCATACCAGAAACTGAGGCAGATTGGTTCCCAAGTTAAGACTAAAGGGAGGCTTAAAAGTCGCACTCTTTCTCTTCTTCCACCTGGCCCAGTTGGGGTAGAAATGTAAAAGCCTGTCAAAACAACAACAAAAAAATGTACCTACTTACTGAAATATATCTTTGACAATCAGAAAAAAGAAAACTTCAAGGTGAAAATATAAGGAGATTATCAATAGATATAGTGCAAAGACACTAGACACATGGCCAGAAGGCATTAGGTCTGCCATACAAATTGTTATATGTGAAAATCACTTCACACCATGAACTTTCCAATTTAGAAAACCAGGACCTTGACCTAGAGTATCATTAATGGTATTTCTAGCTCTGACTTATTATGAGTCTACATGATTGTTTCATTATATTATCGTGTCCAATACTACTTTAATTACAGTTTACTGGATACTTTGATTAATTCACATATTTATATGTAAGGATCTGTATGGAAGGATATTTAGGTATGCTGGTGGAATAACTAATGATATACACAGTACTTAAATAGAAATTTGAAAGTGCAGTTAAAGGTTTCAAAGACCTACAGTTTTATATTCCACTGAATACACTGTAATTCTCTATGTATGAAGTTACCTGATTTTATATGGTTTCATATCCCTTATTCCTTTGAATGATAACTAATCAGATAGCAGAAGAGCAGAAAGCATACTAATTCACATAAAAGCTTTCTAAACAGCTGAGGCCTCTGAATAAAGTGCTTTCTCATTTGGAATTCATTATTCCAAGCAATGATTTGAGTTATTTGAAGTGTGAGAAGAGTTGTTGGGGTGAGAACAGTCTTGAACTTTTATGAGGAATTTTTTTATTCTTAGTTTGCAGTCATACATTATGATAGGAAGTAGGAAACATTATAAGGAAATATGATATCTTTTCATATACAAATGAAATATTGGGTAAACCCAGTTTGATTGGAATGTAAATTTTTATGATATTTTGCATTTTACTGTTTATTTGAACCCAAATATCTTCTCTCTTTTCCTTTCTAACAAAAAATTTATAGGCAATATTGCAAATAAAATTCAAACTCATTCATTTATAAAACATTGAAGAAGAACAAACCTGAAGAAAAGAAATCCTATCAGAACTGCCTAGAGATATAATAATATATGCTCAGATCAGTGAGTCAAAAATGAATCAGAATAAATGAGTATTTTATCAAGATGGAAATCATGGCCAAATGTCTTGAATGCAATTCATATACTTTCATTTGATTTAGATGGCATGTTGTAAAAATACAAAAGAACGTATGTTTAACGTTTTATATTTTTAACACATTACTTGTGTTTAACATAATACTATGATATTTCATGAGTACCAATTTTAGCTATATAGTCAGTGGTCAATTATCCAATCCAATGAAATAGAAAATTACAGAAAGAGAGAGGAAATATTCTGAATCTATTCTCTAAATATTCAACTTTAAATCCCTTTTAAGTTGACCTTAATTTTAGTTGCTTAGGACATAGTTAAAACATTTGACTGCTAACTAGAAGGTTGGAGGTTCGACTCAACAGCCACTCTGCAGAAGGAAGACTGGGCAATCTACTTCCATAAAGATTTACCATCTCAGAAACACAAAGGAGTCGTTATGAGTGGGAATCAATTGATGACAGTGAGTTTCTTTTTCTTTCCTTTTTTTTAGGACATAGTTAGGGAAGAAATAAGTAAAATACCACTTAATGCAGTAGTCATTTAGAAATATACCTGTTTAGCTGCAATTATATAACATATACACAAGTTATGCTCCAATTTACATTTGGTTATGTTCATAGTCAATTGGTTATGATTTGAAATATTTTGCTCTGTTGTTTCACTCATTAAGCAATAATATTTTTGGCAATTTCAATTCTGATTAGAGTATCATAATAGCTTATGTTTAGTGTCAGTGTTCGGGAAAAAGATAATTAATTATAATTATTAAGGAAAAGAGCTCTGGTGGCATAGTGCCTAATGCATTTGCCTAATGCTAACCAGAAGGTTGGTGATTCAAACTCTCCAGCCACTGCACAGAAGGAAGATTAGGCAATCCACATCCCCACCTCAGAAACCCAATGGGGGTCACTATGAGTGGGAATTGACTTGCTGACAGTGAGTTTGGTTTTTGGCTTATATCATCTTACGAATTATATATAAATAAATTTTTAAAATATATTAAATATCAGATAGAATTGTATTCTATATTTTATAGCAAAATAATGTATTACATTAATTTCTTATGTGTTTTCTGCCAAGTAGTTAAAGAAATGAATTAGAAGATAAAGTAAATTATGAATATTAAAGTATATACATATACTTGGGAGCTCTGGTAGTGTAGTGCCTAATGCACTTGACTGCTAACCAGAAGGCTGGCAGTTCAAACCCACCAGCCACTCCTCAGAAGGAAGATGAGGCAATCTACTTCCATAGTGACACTGCCTCAGAAACCCAAGGAGGGGTCACTATGAGTCGGGTCCAACTCAACAGCACATAAAAACAACAACATACATATACTTTTCATAAAATTTACTTATTCTAACCATTCCATTGTACTTAAATTTTATCAAACCCCAAACCAAACCCACTGCCATCATGTTGATTCCAACTCATAGCAACCCTATGGGACAGAGTAGAACTGCTCCATAGGATTCCCTATTCCAGCTATCACATGACCACCGTTTAACCCATCTCAGATACTACAGGAATCATTGCATTCCAAGACAGCCTATTCCACCCCAACATGGTTAGAAACTTTCTTCCTCTCTCTTTCCCTCCATCCCTCCCTTCCTTCCTTTCTTCAATTCCTGCTTCCTTCCTTTCTTCCTCCCTTTATCCTTCCCTTCCTTCCTTTTGTCAAAATGGAGTTATTGTATACTTCTTGGTTCTATGTTTGCCTCCTAGGTTCATTAAAGACAAAATAAATTTGTATCAGCTATATTTGTTTATCAGAAGGAAGATTGGGCAATCTACTTCCCTAGAGATTCTGCCTCAGAAGCCCAAGGAGGGGTGGCTATGAGTCAGAATCAACTTGACAGCAGTGAAGTTTGTTTTTTTTCTTGGAAGTCTTCTCAAGATTATCCATCATATTTACCTTGAATTTTTTTTTTTTTTTTTTTGCAACACAATTACAGTTTGCTGTTCCATTTCAATAGCTCTCAATTAGTCATACATCCAAATGGCTCCACTTGTTGTTAGGTGCTGTTGAGTCAGCTCCAACTCATAGCAACCCTATGTACAAAGAATGAAACACTGCTCAGTCTTGTGTCATCCTCACAATCCTTGCTGAGCCCATCATTGCAACCCCTGTCTCAATTCATCTCATTAAGAGCCTTCCCCTTCTTTGCCAACCCTCCACTTTACCAAGCACAATATCCTTCTCCAGGGAATGGTCCTTTCTGACAACATGACCAGAGTAGGTGAGACAAAGTCTGGCCATTCTCACTTCAAAGGAGCATTCTGGCTGCACTTCTTCCAGGACAGATGTGCTTGTTCTTTTGGCAGGCCATGGTACTTTCAGTTTTCTTTGCCAACATCACAACCCAAAAGCATCAACTCTTCTTCAGTCTTCCTTGTTCATTGTCCACCTCTCACATGCATATGAGGCAATTAAAAATATCATAGCTTGGGTCAGGCACACCTCAGTCTTAGAGGAGACCTCTTTGCTCTTCAGCACATGAAAGAAATCTTGCAGTAGATTTTCCCAATGCAATACGTCATCTGATGTCTTGACTGCTGCTTCCATTGGTGTTGATTGTGGAACCAAGTAATATGAAATCTTTGACAACATCAACCTTTTCTCCAATTATTGTGATGTTGCTCATTAGTCCAGTTGTGAAGATTTTTGTTTTCTTTATGATGAGACACAATCCATACTGCAGACTGAAGTCTTTAATCTTCATCAGTAAATGCTTCAAGTCATCCTCACTTTCAGCAAGCAAAGTTGTGTTGTCTGCATATTGCAGGTTGTTAATGAATCTTCCTTCAATCCTGATGCCATGTTCTTTATATAGTCCAGATTCTCAGATTATTTGCTTAGCATACAGATTGAATAAGTATGGTGAAAGGATAAACCTTGACACACTCCTGTCCTCATTTTAAATCATGCAGTATACCCTTGTTCTGTTTGAACAACAGCCTCATGGTCTATGTACAGTTTCCTGATGAGCACAATCAAGTGTTCTGGAATTGCCATTCTTCTCAATGTTACCCATAATTTGTTATGATCCACACAATCAAATGCTTTTTCATTGTCAATAAAACACAAATAAACATATTTTTGTATTCTTTGTTTTCAGCTAAGATCCATCTGATAGCAGCAATGATACCTCTCATTCTGTGTCCTCTTCTGAATCCAGTTTGCACCTCTGGAAGTTCTCTGTCAATATACTGCTGCAACTGTTTTGGAATTATCTTCAGTAAGATTTTACTTGCTGTTGTTGTTGTTGTTATGTGCTGTTGAGTCGGCCCTAACTCATAGCGATTTTACTTGCATGTGATATTAATTATTTTGCTTGATAATTTCTACATTCTGTGGGATAACTTTCTCTGAAATGGGTACAGATGTGGATCTTTCCCAGTCAGTTGGCCAGGTAGCTCTCTTCCAAATTTCTTGGCATAGATGATTGAGTGTCTCCAATGGGGCATCCATTTTTTGAAACATCTCAATAGTAATTCTGTCAATTCCTGGGACCCTCACTCCTTGCCAATTCCTTCAGTGCAACTTTCACTTCTTCCTTCTTGATCATTGTTATCTCCTGAGATGGATGAACATTGACCAGTTCTTTTTGGCACGGTGACTCTGTGTGTTCCTTCCATCTTCTTCTGACATTTCCCACATCATTCAATATTTTTCCCATAGAATCTTTCAGTATTGCAATTCAAGGCCTAAATTTTTCCACAGTACTTTCAGCTTGAGAAATGCCAAGTGTGTTCTCCCATATTGGAGTATTTCATAGGTGGAAAAGTAGTAATATCACAACAGTGGGGCTGCAACTTAAGTCAGACTATCATTGGCATTATCTGTTTCTCTGTGTGTCTCACTACAAGTTATCTATTATCTATTTCTGTGTGTCTCAGTACAAGTTATCTATCCCTCCAGGGATCATTTTTATCACCTACTTGCACCATTGCTTGATAATATTTCCTTGATGTTATCTAATAGATTTCTGTGTGGTGCAAACATTTCACTCTCCACAAATATTAACCTAAAGACTCCACAAATACTAACCTAAAGATTAGTGGTTCAAATGCATATAGCCTGGTGATCTGCTTTCATTAAGATTACAGCCACAAAACCTCATAGAGCAGTTCTACTATGTAACACCTTGGTCATCATGATTCGGACTTGACTTGATGGCAACCAGGTTTGTTTTCTTCTTTTTAAATGTTATCTAGTTAGTCCCTTATTCAAGATCTTCTAATATCTCTTTATTTCCTAATGAACTAAATAAAATTCACTCAGATGTTTCAGGTCCACATCATTTTCCAGCCATATGGTTTTTACATCATATCTATTTATACAGCATATTTACAAAATAAGATTGTTTTTATTTCTCCAAACACCCAGAAATTGTGTGACCTTTTTTCCTCTTTTCTTAGATTTCTACTTTCCCTTTCATTTGTTCCTGTTAAAATCTTACTAATATTTGTGGTCATTTAAATCAAATTGTCATTTCCTTCAAAAGCCTTTCTTGGTCAACCTCCCAGTTGCAGTTGATCACTCTTTTCACATTCACAGTTGCACTTTCTACTTCTCTGAAGTCACATAGTATGTTACATTCTGTATTTTATTTATATTTATATGTTAATTTTTAAACACTTGGTAGAGATTTGAGAAAAAAGAAAGACATTTTATTCATTTTTTAGCTCATTAAATGGGCTTGTTAAATGTTGCTCAATATATTCGTTACACTGATTTGACTTGCTTTTCCATTTTTAAGTAAATTAAAATGCTACACAAAAGTGTGATCAAGTAGATGGTTTCCCTAACCTTATGAGAATTTATATGATCAACTGAAAATATGTTTTTAAAATATTCAGTTTTCTTAAAATATATTTGATAGCTTGTGGAAATAGCCTGAGTAAACTTAAAACCCAGAAAATTGCATAAAGTTAGTTAATTTAAGTACACAGTAAAACCCTTTATTAAGTCACTAGGCTTTTCTTACAATTTCCTATCCTGTATTTCTTCTTACTTTACCATGAACCAAAACCTAGCTTCTCCTACTTGGAACCTCAATTAAAAACAAAAGAACAGGGTATGGGTTGATGGTGATTTAGAGACCACAGAACCTGGAGAGATTGCAGACTTTTCTGATAACAAATATTCCCCTCAAGAAGAAAATGGGATGATATAAATTGCTTTGTGAATTGTAAGTGTGAACTGCATGCAAAATTAACTAAGCCTAAAACAATAAAAAACACAAAACACTGCTATCAAGTTGGATCCGACTCACAGCGACCCCTCCTTGGGTTTCCAAGGCAGTATCACTACAGAAGTATATTGCCCAATCTATCTTCCAAGGAGGGGCTGGTGTGTTTGAACCACCAGCCTTCTGGTTAGCTTTCAAATGCCTTAGCCATTATGCCACCAGAGCTCCTATAGATAAATATTATTGAAAGTTTTCAATTGGAGAATGGGCAAAATTCAGTCAGTTTCTAGCAATGTTAAAAGTATTATCATTTTCTAAACTTCAACATTAAAGGCAAGATAAGAAAACAAAGCATAAAGGAATACAGAAGATATTACTTTGAAAACACTAAAGTGAAACTTAGAAAAAGTTTTTAAGCTAAGTGGAATGCAGATATCTAAAGTACTTGACGTAGTTTTGAAAATTGAGCAATATAATTATTTTTCTCCCTAGAAACAGCAGAGAACTGCACCAGAAACAATTTGTATCTATTGAATAGTTATATAGCATGGAAAGAAAATAGTTATAATAACTAACACTTATATAGTACTTTCTAAGTGCCAGATATTGTTCTAAGTTGTTGTTGTTTAACCATAGTAATATATTTAATGTTCATAACATGTCTATGCAATCTGCTTTTATTATCATCCACCTAGATTCCCAGATGAGGTAAACAAAACACAGAGAGAGGATAGATAACTTGCATAAATGGCAGAGCTGAGATTCAAACTCAGATAATACTCCAGGCTCTATATTTCATACGTTGCTTCCTTCCCAAACACAAGAAACAATGAAAATTTCACCGGAAAAGACAAACAAAGAAACACTTTCTTTAGGTTGTCTAGATCTTCTGTGACTCCTATATTTCTGAAATTTTCACATGCAACTAACTAGCCTCATTTTCCCTGAGTGTTAGGAACAAATGGGCTACTTCTGAGCACCTCAAGATACTGCCTTGAATCAATATCACCATCCCCACCAATTCATTCTTCTGCAAGGTACCTGAACATTAACAGAGCAGAGATTTAGGAGACATAATGCTCCATCCACCAGGAAGGAGTTCTTCAGAAGGACATAAAATGTTAAGAGCCTTAGATGTTCTTCCCTAAAACAATGTTAATTCAAAGTTTATCTGCTTCATTTAGAATTTCCTGTCATTTAAAGTGAAGGCAAAGAAAAAAAAATGTGCATGGATAAGAGGAACAGCAGGAGACATTTAATTCTCTTCCATTTCAGTGGTAGGATGTCTGACACATAAAAAGCAGGTTGGGAGAAAAATGCCCCTTGTGGGGGGAATGACTGGTAGATTATGAAATCACAGGTATTAGAGTTGGAGAGGACCTATTAAGCCTTATCATCTGTCCTCATTACACTGCTGCCTCTGGTGGGCTCTGAATTGCTCTTGTCTAATTTTAAATAACTCCTGCTACACGACTTTCTCCTGAGACTCCATTTAAGATCCAACTGTTTAAAACCTCCATCTGACATTCAACCTGTTTCACTTTGGTCAGTTTCATTTTACTTCTTTAGTTATTTAATCTGTTGGCAAGCTGAAACCATTTCTCTCTTACAATGTACTTATACTCTTCAAATACAGGTGGGATTATTTTATCTCTTATTATGATGACATAAAAGTAGAAAAATGATAATTTGAACATCAAAGATTTCAACCACATAAATGGTATCTGTCATAGTCAATGGATATAAATGCTTTCTGCACTTTCCTTTGACTACTCTTGTCCAAATGAGGTAGAGACTTTTTTTTTTCCTTACCATAAAGAAAAATAATGATCTGATTATTTGACTGTTTTAGGTCAGGATCTTTAGTGGCTGCAGTCATTTTCACTTAGGGTTAGACTTCAGCTGTGCAAGTTACTAATTTTTCCATGTAGGATCACTCTCTGAGAAATAATACGTTCAAAGGGAATGAATTCTGTATGAGAATATTCATATCATAATTTTCAGTGCTAAGCATTTGTGGCTTAATGAATAAGTCATCTGTGAAAGGCACATTTTTGTCCGTAGGGTTACACTTGTAACTAACTTAGCAGAATCATATTGTTTTTACTCTTATAATTTATCCAGAATCTGACCCTTCCTTTTTTAAAAATACATTTTATTGAAATATAATTTATGTATGTGAAACACACAAAACTGAAGTGACATGGATCGATGAATTTTTTTTTCAGTGTTTCTTCCCTTCCCCTCCCACCCCTAGTATTTAACAAAGAAAGTTTCCTTCCATATATAAACCTTTCCTTGACTTCTTACAATAATGAACTAATAATATATTTGTCCTTCTGTGATTGACTTATTTCACTCAGCATAGTGTCCTCCAAGTTCATCATGTTATGCAGTGTTTTACAGATTATACATTATTTTTTAGTGTTGCACAGCATTCCATTGTGTGTATGTACCATAGTTTGATTACCCATTCTTCTGTTGATGGACTCATAGATTGTTTCCATCTTTTTGCCACTGTAAATAGTGCTGTGATGAACATGGATGTGAATATATCTGTTCTTGTCCTGGCTCTCACTTCTTTAGCATATATACCCTATAATGGGATTACTAGGCAGAATCTGATCCATTTTTATCCCATATGTTCTTACTCTGATCTCAGTCCCATGACCTCTTCTTTTGGTTATATGATAGCCTGGTCTCCCTTAAAGGAGTACAGTGGTTAAAGTACCTAGCTTCTTACTGAAAGTCAGCTGTTCATACCCACCACCTGCTCTATAGGAGAAAGATATGGCAGTCTGCTTCCATAAACAGTCTACAAGGGTCACTATGAGTTGGAATAAGCTTGATGGCAATGGATACAGATCTCCCTGATAACATTCTAGCCCTTCCACAAACTATTCTCTATTATTTAGAGTAAATATGATCACTCCTGTGTTCAAGAACTTCCAATAGCTCATTTCACTAAGAGAAAACCTAGAAACCAAAGAAGCACCATCAATACGCTGACTTGACAGCTTTTACTCAATCTACTCTAATAGCTCTCACATCCTGGAGAGGTCAGTCATATGTTCCCCTCAGAGCCTTTGCAATATTTCTCTTTCACTGGAACAATCTGTAGGGCTAATTCCTTCAACTCCTTATAAAAAATGTCTTTTTTTTTTTTTTGAGTAAAGAGAAGATGACATTCTGGTCAAACACACTGCCCAGTCTCTCTACAACAAAGACCCAAGAAACCAAGTGAAAATGATACAGATGATAAACCTAAAACTCTGAACATAATATGAAAGGATAACGAATTAGATTAAACACCAATTGGAAAAGAAACTGAAAACTATGATCAATAAGAGAGATAGAGTGGAGGCCCAGCACAAAGTGACCATTTTGGGACATAGCAGGCAACATACATGGTGAAGAGAAGCCAACTGCACAGAATCCCCAATAACATAGAGACATGGTGTAAAAAAATCTGGAGAAAAGCAAAGTAAGCAGAACATGAACTAGAACTAAGAAATGAAAATTCAGTAAAGAGAAGAGAATTCCACTAATATAAGCAACCACAGAGCAAGTAGTGAGCCAGAAAATAGAGGTCAAGTCTTTCATCACTAGTGATTCCTACTCATTTGGGTTGGGTGCCAGTGCAAAAGGGAATGCCTGTGAGGTAGGAACTGGAGACATGGGACTCTGGGCAGCCTTCTTCCCTTGCTTGAATCAGGGTGGGGACCAGAGAACTGGCTGCACTCAATTAGGAATGCCCTGAGCCAAAGCCAGTGAACAGCAATAGGAGAAATGTGCTTTTTCTGCCCTACCCCTACACCTTACCAGTGAACAGGTATGAGGCCCAACTGTCCTCACCAAGCTTGAGGCCAGTGACCCCTTGCTACTTCTTCACCATCAGGTTCAGTCCTACAAACTTCCACCTTACACACACACACACACACACACACACACACACACAGCTGCTGCCCTGTGCCCCTAGAGGACTCTGACATGCTCCTGTGACCATATACTGCATACCTGCTGCCCATATGATTACTTGGGCACACTATCATGGGTTGCACACCATGCCTCTCCAGTTTCCATGACTGGGGGCATACATTTTCTTGTGTTGCTAGCACCAACTTATTTTTCTGGGTAACAAGGGGCACATACAGATACTGTTCCACGTGTCTATTTCCTTAGAAGGGCACACAACAACAGCTGCATCACCTTTTTTCTGAGATGGGGAGAGGGTTTTCTTTTCTCTTTTTCCTTCTTTTTCTTTTTAAAATACTTGTTTCTTCTTTCCTTCTTCCTTTATGATTATTTTTTTAATCTTCTTTTTCTCCTTGTATCTTCTTTTTTTTTTTCTTCCTGCCTCATCCAGCAGGTGGTGGCAACTTTGTCCCATTACTAAGCCACACCCACCACATGACAGGCACTGGATAACACCTACTCAACTCATCCACAGCTGCCCTACATGATCAATAAACAGATCTGAGCCCTCACTCTCATCTGTTACCCAGTCATCAAGAGACAGGTGATAAGTGTCCAAGTGCTGACAAGTTAGCAACAAGAGTAACACACTCACCCCACCCACCTCACACACACACACACACACACACACAGAAACAAACTAAAATATATTCAACAAATAAATATAATAACACTAAAATATGCAGGAGAAAAGAGAAAATTTCAATTTAGACAGAAAAACAGAACATGTTGTCTAATTAAAGCAACAAGAAACAAATAACCAGAAAACCTTCCTGAGGAAGAAATAGTAATGGAATTACTTAATAAGAATTCAAAAGATTTATATGCATGGTCTTTGAAGAGATCAAAGAAACCACAAAAAAGATAAAAGAAAACACAAATAATACCCTAGAGGAATTTGGGAAAAAGGCAGAAGAGAAAATTAAAAAAATAAATATCAATTTTAAACCATACAATAACAGAAACTAGAAAGCCAGAAAATCACTACTAAAATTTTGGAAACATAACGCATTGGAAGAACAGTAGAATTGAATCATTAGAAGACAGGATCAGTGAATTAAAGGACAAATAACTTGGGACTAATTTGTATGAGAAAAAAGAATGAAGAAAAAGAAGAAAGCCTATGATTTATGTGGGATACTATCAAGAAGAAAAAATTACATATGATTGAAATTTTAGAATGGAAGTGGCAAAAAGGAAAAGAAAAAACCAAAAAGCTCATGGAGAGAATTTTCAAGATCTGCTGGCAGAAAACTTTCCTAATATCATGAAAGTTAAGAACATACATATCCAAGAAGCTACACAGAATAGACCCTTAAAGAAAGTTGCCAAGATATATTATACTGAAACTTTCTAATATTAAAGGCAACAAAAGAATTCTGAGAGCAGCATAGTACTAACAACATGTTACCTACAAAGCTAAAGCAAATGTAAGAAATAACAAGGTAAAAGAGCTGAACAGAAGATTTCAAAAAGCAGCTTGAGAAGACAAAGTCAATTATTATCATGAAATGTGCAAGGACCTGAAGTTAGAAAACCAAAAGGGAAGAACTTGCTTGGCATTTCTCAAGCTGAAATAAATGAAGAAAAAATTTAAGCCTTGAGTTGCAATGCTGAAAGATGCTGTGGGAAATATGTTGAATGATCCAGGAAATATAAAAAAGATGGAAGGAATACACAGAGTTACTATATATATATATAAAAAAAAAAAAAAAAAAGGTCTATGTGCATCCATTTTACGAGGTGGCATATGATCAAGAAACATTGGTATTGAAGGAAGAAGTCAAAGATGTACTGAAGGAACTGACAAAAAACAAGGCTCCAGGAATTGCTGGAATACCCATTGAGATGTTTCAACAAACAGATGCTACTCTGGAGGCACTAACTCAGCTACACCAAGAGATTTGGCCAACAGCTACCTGGTCAACTGACTGGAAAAGGTCCATATTTGTACCCATTCCAAAGAAAGGTGATTCCACAGAATGTGGAAATTATTGAACATTACCATTAATATCACACACAAGTAAAATCTTCTGAAGATGATTAAAAAATGGTTGCAGCAGTACACTGATAGAGAACTTCCAGAAATGCAAGCTGGATTCAGAAGAGGACATGGAATGAGGGATATCATTGCTGATGTCAGATATATCTTGGCTCAAAGCATAGAATACCAGAAAGATATTTACTTGTGTTTTATTGACTATGGAAAATCATTCAATTGTGTGGATCATAACAAATTGTGCATAACATTGAGAAGAATGGGAATTCCAGAACACTTAATTGTGCTCATGAGGAACCTGTACATAGATCAGGAGGCTATCTTTCAAATAGAACAAGGGGACACTGCATGGTTTAAAATAAGGAAGGGAGTGCATCAGCATTATATGCTTTCACCATACTTATTCAATCTGTATGCTGAACAAATAATCTGAGAAGCTGGAGTATATGAGGAAGAACATGGCATCAGAATTTGAGGAAGAGTCATTAACAAACTGCAATACACAGATTACACAAGTTTGCTTGCTGAAAGTGAGGATGACTTGAAGCACTTATAGATGAAGACTGAACACTACAATCTGCAGTTTGGATTAAACCTCAATATAATGAAAACAAAAATCCTCACAATGGGACCAATAAGTGGAATCAGGATAGATAGAGAAAAGATTGAATTTGTCAAACTCTTCATATTACTTGGTTCTACAGTCAACACCAATGGAAGCAGCAGTCAAGACATGAGATGATATATTGCATTGGGCAAATTTGCTGCAAAAGACTTCTTTCAAGTGCTGAAGAGCAAAGATATCTCCTTGAAGATTAAGATGCATCTAACCCAATCCACAGTATTTTCAATTGCCTCACATGCATGTGAGAGCTGGACAATGAATAAGGAAGACCAAAGAAGAGTCAATGCTTTTAAATTGTGGTCTTAGTGAAGAACACTGAAAGTACCATGGACTGCTAAAAGAACTAACAAATCTATCCTGGAAATGCAGCTGGAATGCTCCTTGGAAGTGAGAATGGCCAGACATCCTCTCATCTCCTTTGGTCAAGTTGTCAGAAGGGACCATTCCCTGGAGAAAGATATCACTCTTGGTAAAGTGAAGGGTCAATGAAAAAGAGGAAGACTCTCAACAAGATGGATTGACACAGTGGCTAGAATGATGGGCTCAGCTATAGCAAGGATTGTGGGACTAGCACAGGACTGGACAGTGTTTCGTTCTGCTGTACTAACAGTCGGAGACAGCTTGATGGCACCTAGCAACAACAACACATTTACAAAGGGGAACCAGTAAAACTAAACTCTGATTTTTCGGCAGAAACCATGAATGTAGAAGGCAATGGGATAGCATACATAAAACCTTGACAGCATAAAATTGTCACTCAAGAATTATATATCCAGTAAACTGCCCCTCAAATACAAGGGAAACATTAGGACATTTCCAGATAAACAGAATTAAGAGAAGAATTTGTAACTATCACACCAACCTTATAAGAAATGCCAAAGGGAATCCTTCAGACAGGGAACAAACAATGTCAGACAAAAATTTGGCATTAAGACATGACATCACCCAGAATCCAACCAAGATATAAAGAATGTTCAAAATAAAATGAACAAACAAACTGAAAATAAGTAACAAGAGATGATAGCCTGTAAACAACAACAACTATAAAGAATAAAGAAGAAATAAATTATATAATTGAAGAATTTTCAAATGAAGAGGAAGTCAAAATGATATTAAGACAGAACAGACTGTCTTATACTTAAGAATGTACAAATAAATTGGAGATAACCACAAAGAATTTTAATAAATTTTCTAACAAAATTAAAAAAGAAGATAATCATAAGGAGTCAGTAAACACAAAATCAACAGCAAAGAAGTAAATGAAATGAAAATCTGAAAATAAAATGAACTCAGCATAGAAAAACATACAGTATTAAGAAATCATCATTACCACACACACACACACACACACACAAACACAATAGAATCACAGTACATTTATGTTATTGCTTTCGTTGTTAGATACTGTCACATTGGTTTCTACTCATAGTGACCCTATGTACAACAGAACTAAACACTGCCATCCTTACAATTGTTGCTATGATTGAGCCCATTGTTGCAGACTCTGAGTCAATCCATCTCTAAGGGTCTTCCTCTTTTTTTTTTTTTTTAATAATTCTCTACTTTACCAAGCATGATACTTCTCCAGGGACTGGTCCCTTCTGACAACATGACCAAAGTACATGAGATGAAGTCTGGCCATTTTCACTTCTAAGGAGCATTCCAGCAGCACTTCTATCAAGATAGATTTGTTAACTCTTCTGGCTGTTCTTGGTATTTTCCATATTCTCCACCAACACTACAACTCAAATGCATCAATTTTTCTTTGGTCTTCTTTATTAATTGTTCAGTTTTCACATACATATGAGGTGATTGAAAATAACGTGGCTGCGATCAGGTGCACTTTAGTCTTCAAAGTGACATCTTTGTTCTTTAAAACTTTAGGTCTTTTGTAGCAGATTTGTCCAATGCAATACACTGTTCGATTTCTTGATTGCTGTTTCCATAGGTGTTGATTGTGGAACCAAGTAAAATGAAATCTTCAGCTTCAGTCTGGAGGAAGAAAGATTAACAACCTGCAATATGTGGGCAACACAACCTTGTTTGCTAAAGTGAAGAGGACTTGGAGCACTTATTAATGAAAATCAAAGTAAATCCATACCTATCAATAATTACACTGAATGTAAATGTATTAAATGCACTGTTAAGAGTAACAGAGTGCTGGAGTGAATAAGAAAATAAGAAGCTGTCAACAAGAAACTCACTTTAGACACAAAAATTAGAATAAGCTAAAAAAATCAATGAATCAAGGAAAAAAAATCTATACCTAAGTAAACAGTAACCAAAAGAGAGAAGGAGAGGCAATATTAATTTCTGATAAAAATAGACTTTAAAGCAAAAACCAGCAGGAAGAACAAGTAAGGGCATTATATAATGATTAAAGTGTCAATTTGACAATGAGTCATAACTATAATGTCTATTCCTAATGAAAAATTTCAAACTACATAAATCAAACATTAGGAGAATTTAAAAGAGAAATTGACAACTTCACAACAATAGTAGGAGACTTTAACACACCACTATCAATGAAGGACAGAATAATTAGAAAGAAACTCAACAAAGGTAGATAAGATCTAAACAAAACAATCAATCAGCTTGACCTCATACTTATACAGAACACTCCACCCAACAAAAATACAATACAAATTCTTTTCCAGTGCACAAGGATCATTCTCCAGAATAGACCATATGTTAGGCCACAATGCAAACCTCGATAAATTTAAAAACAGCAAAATAATAAAAAACATCTTCTCAGCTCACAATTCTCTAAAAATAAATATCAATAAAAGGAAAAAAAAAAAAAAAAGCCTGGAAATTGAATAACACCCTGCTTGAAACTACTGGGTAATAGAAGAAATAAAATGTGAATTAAAAAGTTCCTACCACCAAATGAGAATAAAAAACACAATGTACCAAAACCTTGGGAACACAGCAAAAGCAGTACTCAGAGGCCTCTTTATAGCAATGAATAAACACATCCAAAAAGAACAAAGAACCAAAATGAACACCTTAACTCACAACCTCCAACAATTAGAAAACAACAGCACAAAAAACTCACAGCCATGAGATGAAATGAAATAATAAAAATTCTAGCAGAAACAAATGAATGAGAAACCAGAAAAACAATAGAAAGAATAAATAAAACTAGAAGGTGGTTCTTCAAAAAAATTAATAAAATTTACAAATCACAGGCAATTTTAACAGAGGGAAAAAAAAGAGAAGACGATAATAACACAAATAAGAAAGGAAATGGGTGATATCACAAAAAAAGCAACTGAAACATAAAGGATACTATGAATACCTTGAAGACCTGTCTACCACTAGTTTGTCAGTTGTTATATAGTGGTGGCTTCTGTGTTTCTATGAGACTGGAGGCTATGCCACTGGTATTTCAAATACCAGCAGGGTCATCGTGTTGGACAGGTTTTAGTGGAGTTCCCACACTAACAGACTGTGAAGAAGGGAGGGGGCTCCATTCTCAAAGAATTGGCCAGTGAAAACTTTATTAATAGCAGTGAAACACTGTCTGATATATTATTGGAAAACTTTATGAATAGCCCTGAAACACAGTGCTGGGAGATAAATCTCTCAGGTCAGATGGCATTCAACATACGACTGGGGAAGAGTTGCCTTCTCAAAGATGAGTCATCCTTAAAGACATGGATGGAATAAAGCTGTCAGGACCTCCATTTGCTTATGGGGCACAACTCAAAATGGACAGAAACAGCTGCAGCGTCCGTTAATGATCCGAATATGGAATATAGGAAGTATGAATGTAGGAAAACTGGAAGTTGTCAAATATGAAATGGAAAACATAGAGATTAATATCCTGGGCATTAGTGAGCTGAAATGGACTGGTTACGGCCATTTTGAATCAGACATTCATATGGTCTACTATGATAGGATGACAAATGGAAGAAGAATGGCATACCATTCATCATCACAAAGAGTGTTCTAAGACTTATCCTGAAGTACAATGCTGTCAGTGATAGGACAGTATCTATACAACTACAAGGAAGAACAGTTAACACTAATATTATTCAAATTTACACACCAACCACTAAAGCCAAAAATGAGGACTGAAGATTTTGACCAACTTCTGCAGTCTGAAATTAACCAAACATAAAATCAAGATGAGTTGATTATTACTGGTGATTGGAATGTAGAAGTTGGAAACAGAAGAATCACCAGTAGTTGGAAAATATGGCATCAGTAATGATGCAAGAGACTGCATAACAGAATTTTGTAAGACCAACAGCTTATTCATTAGCAAATACTATTTTTCAACAACATAAATGATGGCTATATAGGTGGACCTCTCTAGATGAAATACAAATGAATCTGACTACATCTGTGGAAAGAGACAATGGAATAGCTCAATATCTTCAGCCAAAACAAGATCAGGAGCTGACTATGGAACAAAGCATAAATTGCTCATGTGAAGTTTCAAGTTGAAGCTGAAGACAATTAAAATAAGTCTACAAGAGCCAAAATATGACCTCGAGTATATTACGCCTGAATTTAGAGATCATCTAAAGAATAGATTTGATGCAGAAGACACTCTAAAACTTGCTTTTGAATGGAGAATAGCTAAAGCAAATGGAAGAAATGACAAGATAAAAGAGCTGAAAAGATGGTTTCAAAGAGCAGCTTGAGAAGACAATGTCAGTTATTGTAATGACATTTTCAAAGACATGGAGTTAGAAAACTCCATAAGACACTCAGCATTCCTCAAGGTGAAAGAACTAAAGAGGAAATTCAAGCTTCTAGCTGCACTATTGAAGATTCTATGGACAAAATATTGAATGATGTGGGAAGCATCAAAAGAAGGTGGAAGGTATACACAGAGTCACTGTACAAAATGGTTGACATTCATTTATTTACAGAAGTAGCATATGATCAAGAACATCATCCATGAAGAAAGCAGATGGCCATTAAAAAGATAGGAAAGGAAGAAAAGATGAAAATGAATGTCAGAAGGGACTCATATTACTCATATAACCAATGGTGTACTGAAGTTGAAGTTGCACTGTAGGAATTGTCAAAAAACAACCTCCAGGAATTGAATGCCCGTGGAGATGTTTAAACAAATGGATGCTGCGCTGGTGGCACTTACTTGTCTATGCCAAGAAATTTGAAAGACAGCTACCTGGCCAACTGACTGGAAGAGATTCATATTTGTACCCATTCCAAAGAAAGGTGATCCAATAGACTGTGGAAATTATCTAACAATATCATTAATATTGTACACAATTAAAGTTCGCTAAAGATAATCCCAAAATGGTTACAATGGTGCATTGATAGGGAATTTTCACAAATGCAAGCTGGAAGAGGACATGGAAGAAGGGATATCATTGCTAATGTCAAATGGATCTTGGCTGAAAGGAGAGAATGCCAGAAAGATGTTCACTTGTATTTAATTGACTATGCAAAAGCATTTGTCTGTGTGGATCATAAAAAAATTGTGGATAACATTGAGAAGAATAGGGATTCCAGAACACCTGTGCTTATGAAGAACCTATACATAGACCAGGAGGCAGTTGTTTGCATTGAAAAAAGAGATACTGCATGGTTTAAAATCAAGAAGTGTATACATTGTTTCACCATACTTATTCAATGTGTATGCTGAACAAATAATCTGAGAAGCTAGACTATACGAGGGAGCTCTGGTAGCATAGTGGCTAAGTCACTTGCCTGCTAAGCAGACGGCTGGTGGTTCAAACCCACCAGCCACTCCTCGGAAGGAAGGTTGGGCAATCCTATTTCCATAGTGATACTGCCTCGGAAACCCAAGGAGGGGTTGCTATGAGTTGGGGCTGACTCGATGGCACATAACAACAACAACAACAACAAAGACTATGCGAAGAATAATGTAGCATTAGGATTGGAGGAAGACTATTAACAACCTGTGATATGCAGATAACTCAACCTTGCTTGCTGAAAATGAGGATGACTTGAATAACTTACTGGTGAAGATTATAGACTATAGTTTGCAGCACGAATTACAACTCAACATAAAAAAAAAATACAACTGGACTGATAAGTAGCATCATGATAAATGGAAAAAGATTGGAGTTGTCAAAGATTTCATCTTATTTGGATCCACAATTAAGTCCTATGGAAGCAGTAGTCAAGAAATCAGATGTCAAATTGCACTGGGCAAATCTGCTGCAAAAGACCTCTTTCAAAGTGCTGAAGAGCAAAGATATCTCTTTGAAGACTAAGTTGTGCCTAACACAAGCCATGTATTTTTGATAGCCTCATAGGCCTGGGAAAGCTGGTCAATGAATAAGGAAGACTGAAGAAGAGTTGATCCTTTCAAGTTGTGGTGTTGGCGAAGAATACTGAAAGTACCATGGACAGCCAAAAGAACAAATCTGTCTTGGAAGAAGTGCAGCTGGAATGCTCCTTGGAAGCGAGAATGGCCAGACTTCATCTGATCTACTTTGTTCATGTTGTCAGAAGGGACCATTACCTGGAGAAGGATATCATGCTTGGTAAAGTGGAGGGTGAACATAGAAGGGGAAGATGCTCAATGAGATGGATTGACACAGTGGCTGCAACAATGGGCTCAGATATAGCAAAGATTGTGATTGTGGCACAGGACTGGGCATTGTTTTGTTCAATTGTACATAGGGTTGCTATGAGTTGGACCCACCTTGAGGACACCTACCAAAAACAATACAAAGACCCGTACTCCAACAAATATGAAGTCCTAGAAGAAATAGATACATTTCTAGAAACACACTACTTACATAAACTATTACAAACTGAAGTTGAAAATTTTAATGGCTCATAAAAAAAGAAGAAATTTAATGAGTCATAAAGAAAAACTTCCAACAACAACAACAAAAAAAATCCTAGCTCAGACACTGGAGAATTCTACCTAATATTCAGAGAAGCACTGACACCAATTCCACTCATACTCTTCTGGAACATAAAAAAGAGAAAATACTTAAATTCATTTTATGCAGCCAGCATTACCTTTATACCAAAGTGTGACAAGGGCATCACTAAAAAGTAACATTACGGAACAATGCCCTTCATTAATTTAGATGTCAAAATTCTTAACACAATCTTAGCAAATATAATCCAACATCATCTCAAAAAAACAATACATCATGACCAATATGGATTCATACCAAGTGCAAGGATGATTCTCCATTAGAAAAACAACTAACATAATCCATTATGTAAATGAAGCCAAGAAAAAAAAAGATGATACTATAAATCGAAGTAGAAAAGACATTTGACTAATACAACATTCCTGATAAAACTTTCAGCAAACTAAGCTATAAAAAACATTATTCACATAAGAAAGAAAGTGAAAGAATACCCAGTGTAAATGTGACCCAGACAAGGATGCTCACTGTCACTACTCCTATTCAGCATTGCATTGAAAGGCTTAGAGAAATAAGAAAGGGAAATAAATGCATACAAGTTGGTAAGGAAGTAGTATAACTATCCCTATTTGCAGATGATATATTCCTATACACAGAAGGCCAAAGACTCAGCAAGAAATATGCTAGAAATAAGAGAAAGACAAAGCAAAGTGGCAGGGTAAAATATCCACATAAAAAATCATTTGGATTCCACTACATCCACACAGAGAATTCTGCAAAGGAAATAAGGAAAACAATACAACTTATGATGGCTACCAAAAAGATAAAGCGCTTCATAATAAACCTAACCAGGGATATAAATTACTTATACAAAGAAAATTACAAAGCACTACTGCAAAAGAGACATACATAAATAGAAGAACATACCATGCTCACAGACAGGAAGATTTAACATTGTGAAAATATCAGTACAACACAAAGCAATCTATAGATATAATGGAATTCTAACCCATGTTCCATAAATATTCTTTTAAGAGATTGGAAAACTAATCACCAACTTTATATGGAAAGGAAAGGGACCCCAGATAAGCAAGGTACTATTGATCAAGAAGCACAAAGCAGAAGGCCTACCTCTCCCCAATTTCAAAACTTACCACACATCCACAGTAGTCAAAATAGCCTGGCATTGATGTAATGAAAAATACAAAGACCAATGAAATAGAATTGAAAACTCAGAAGAAAATCCATGAACCTATGGAAACTGAACTTTGACAAAAGGCTTTGCTTTGTGGTGAGTAGTGACTAGAGTCTTAAAACTAAAAGCTAACAAATGGCTGTCTAAGATTCAACTATTGTCAGTCTCTCCCCATCTGGAGGAAATTAGTGTTAAGAAATTCAAAGACTCAAGGAAACAATTAGTCCAAATGACTAATGGACCATGTGAACCAGTTTCCACTGCCCAGACACCAGAAGAATTAGATGTTGCCCAGCTATCACTATCTGCCTCTCTTATCAGGATCACAGAAAGTTCTGGACAGAAGAGAAGAAAAATGTAGAACAAAATTCAAAATCATAAAAAATATCAGACTTACTGGTCTGATAGAGACTGGTGGAACTCTGAATACTGTGGCCCTTAGACACTCTTCATTTGGAACTGAACCCACCCACAAGGATCACCTTGTAGCCAAACAGAGGGGCCTACAAAGTGAACAATAACAGTTATAAGGAATGTATTCTTCAGAACCATTAAACATATGAGACTAAAATGATAGTATTTGCCCAAAAACAAAGATCAGAAGGCAGGAGGGGGCAAGAAAGAAGGACAAATAAAGTTAATGGACACAAGAAACCCAGAAAGGAAGCAGAAAGAGTGTTGTATTTGAATGGATTCAATTAAAAAAACAAAACAAAATGTGTAAAATCTGTTGAATGGAAACCTAATTTACTCTCTAAACTTCAGCAAAACCACAGGTGCTTTTTTTTTAAATCACTTTTTCAATGAGGTCTAACTTGATCACTCTATTTAAATTTCTGACAGAACGAACACAAACATCTGCCCTCTTCACACAATTACCATGCTCTATACATTTTCTCATGGGAGCTCTGGTAGCATAGTGGCTAAAGGCACTTGACTGCTAACCAGAAGGCTGGCGGTTCAAACCCATCTGCCACTTCTTGGAAGGAAGATGGGGCAATCTACTTTCGTAGTGATACTGCCTCAGAAACCCAAGGAGAAGTCACTGTGAGTCGAGTCCGACTTGATGGCACATAACAACAACAACATATATTTTTTCATAGTACTTATCAGCTTTAAACATAACAAATAATTTCTTTCTTTTCATACATATTAAGGGAGGCTCAAAGGTAAGGAGAGAGAAAATGGGGTAGAAAGATTAGTTGAAGAAATAGTGGCAAAAAAACTCCCCAAATATTATAAAAAAATATTAATGTGCAAATTCAAGAAGCTCAACAAACTTCGATTAGTGTGACACTAAAACAAATTCACATCTAGACACATCATAATCATGCTGTCAAAAGCCAAAGGCAAAAATAAAATTGCTAAAGCAGCAAGAAAGGAAAAACTTATCACATATAAAACCAAAATCCAACTCACTCCCATTGAGTTGATTCTGACTCATAACAACCCCCACTGGGTTTCTTAGGCTATAAATCTGTACAGAAGTAGATCATCCCTTCTTCTTCTCTTCTTCCCACAGAGCGGCTGGTGGTTTGAACCACTCACCTTCTGGTTAGCAGCCAAATGCCTTATTCACTATGCCACCAGAGGGCCTTCATATATATATATATACATATATCAACATATATATGTATGTTGTTGTTGTTGTTAAGTGCCGTCGAGTCGTTTCCGATTCATAGCGACCCCATGCACAGCGGAACGAAACACTGCCCGATCCCGCGCCAGCCCCACAATCCCTGCTATACTGGAGCGCATCATCGCAGCCACTGTATCAATCCATTTCCCTGAAGGCCTCTCCCTCTTTCATCGACCCTCCACCCTACCAAGCATGACATCCTTCTCCAGGGAATGGTCCCTTCTGACAACATGACCAAAACAGGTGAGACGAAGTCTGGCCATTCTTGCTTCTAAGGAGTATTCTGGCTGCA
>NW_006921609.1:1800855-1809012 GCF_000298275.1 Orycteropus afer afer | reverse complement strand
CAAGTGCCTTAGCCACTATACTACCAGAGCTCCCAATATATATATATATATATATATATATATATATATAGTTGTTATGTGCCGTCGAGTCAGACCCAATTCATAGTGTCATAGTGACCCCTCCTTGGGTTGCCAAGGCAGTATCACTATGAAAGTAGATTGCCCAATCCTCATTCCGAGGAGTGGCTGCCTTCTGGTTAGCAGTCAAGTGCCTTAGGCACTATGCTATAATGAACATTGGTATAAGTATCTGTTTTACTTTTGGGTATATACTTAGGAGTGGGATTGCTAGGTCATATGGTAATATGCCTAGAAGTAAAATGCTGGGTCATATGGTAATTCTGTATTTAACTTTTGGAGGAGCTGTCGAACTATTTTCCACAGGGGCTGCACCATTTTACAGTCCCACCAGCAATGGACAAGGGAGCCAATTTTTCCACATCTTCTCAATATTTATTTTTCTTCTTCTTCTTCTTCCTCTTTTTTTTTTTTAATAACAACCATATTAGTGAGATAGATGTGATTTTTGTCTCCATTTGACGAAAGAGGTGACTAATGTTCAAGTAATTTAATAATTTGTTCAGTCACACAGCTGAAGGAATTGGGCCTTGAGGCTGGGCTTGTTGACACATTGAAAAGTGCTACACTAAACTGCTTCTTTTGCAAGTGAATATTCCAAGGATGATGTCAATACTCACTCCCTTATACCACTATTCTTACTGTTTCCATTCCACCTTCTTTCCTATTCCTTTCTGGTTTCTAAGCGTTATCTCTGGGCAAATGCTGCCCTTTTGATCTTGTATATTATAATTGATTGTTGTAAGGAGTGCAAGGAGTTCTGGTAGCATAGTGCCTAAAGCACTTGACTGCTAACCAGAAGGCTGGCGGCTCAAACCAACCATCCACTCCTTGGAAGGAAGGGTGGACAATCTACTTCAGTAGTGATATAGGTTCGGCAACCCAAGGAGGGGTCGCTATGAGTCGAGTCTGACTCAATGACACATAACAACAACAACATACACACACACACACACACACACATACACACATATGGAGTTTTCAGTTAAGATTAACAACTGATTCTGATTCCTAATCAGAAGACATAGAGGCCAGAAGTCAGTGGGGTGACATATTGAAAGTGTTAAAAAAAATGGCAGTCATTTTTCTAGCAAGTAAAAAAAAATCCCCTTCAAAATGGAGGACAAAGTAAGATATTCTGATATAACAAATATAGGGATATCATATCTATCAAACCTGTCTTATAAGGATTACTAAATGGAGTCATTCAGGCTCCAATAAAAGGACACTAGCAAATAATTTGGGAGCTCTGGTAGCATAGTGGCTAAGACACTTGCCTGCTAACCAGACGGCTGGCAGTTCAAACCCACCAGCCACTCCTCGGAAGGAAGGTTGGGCAATCCTACTTCCGTAGTGATACTGCCTCGGAAACCCAAGGAGGGGTCGCTATGAGTCGGGTTTCACTCGATGGCACATAACAACAACAACAACAAGCAAATAATTTGAATCTATGTGATAAAATAAAATAAAGGTAATTACACAGGTAAATATGAAAGACAATATAAATGTAATTTCCTTGTAACTTTTTTCTATCTGAATTAAAAACTAACATATAAAGAAATAATTATACGCATGGGTATGCAGTGTAAAAAAATATAAGCTGTATGACAATATAGCACCTAAGAGAAGGAGAGAGAGATATGTAAAACCAAAGATTTTAAATAAAATTAAATTGGTATTATCCAAGATACATTATTATGTTGTTGTTGTTGTTGTTTTTATGTGCCTTCGAGTTGGACCCGACTCATAGCGACCCCTCCTTGGGTTTCCGAGGTGGTATCATTTTGGAAGTAGATTGCCCAACCTTCCTTCTGAGGAGTGGCTGGTGGGTTTGAACCACCAGCCTTCTGGTTAGCAGTCAAATGCCTTAGGCACTATGATACCAGAGCTCAGTTCCTACTCATAGCAACCCTATGTGCAACAGAATGAAACACTTATCAGTCTTGAACCAGCCCACAAACCTTGCTATGCTTAAAACCATACTTCCTTATTCATTTTCCAGCCTTCTCATGCTACAAGGTGGTTGAAAATATTATGGTTTGGGTCACATGAACCTTGGCTTTCAAAGTGACAGTCTTGCTCTCTAACATTTTATAGAGGTCTTTTGCAGCAGATTTTCCCAGTGCAATACAACATGTGATTTTTTTACTTCTACTTCCCTTCTAATAACATGACTGAAGTAAGTGAGATGAAATCTGGCCATTATAACTTCAAAGGAGCATTCTGGCTGCACTTCTTCCAGGATAGATTTGTTTGTTCTTCTGGTAATTCACTGTATTTTCAGTATACTTCCACAATACCACAATTCAAAGGCATCCACTCTTCTTCAATTTTCCTTATTTATTATTCAGCTTTCACATGCACATGAGGCTATTGAATACCATGGCTTTGAATTGAGTGCTCCTTAGTCTTCAAAGTGGACTCTTTACTCCTTAAAACTTTAAAGAGGTCTTTTGCAGAATATTTGCCCAGTGCAATATGACATCTGATTTCTTGACTACTACTTCCATGTGTGTTGAATGTGGATCCAAATAAAATAAAATCCCTGACAACCTCAACCCTTTCTCCATTTATCCTGATGTTGCTTGTTGGTCCAGCTTTGAGGATTTTTTTCTTTCTTTATGTTTCATCACCATCTTCTACAATGTAGTCAGTTTGATTCCCATGTAATGCATCTGGCAGAGTCCACATGAATAGTTGCAGTTTATATTGTTAATAAAAAGTATTTATAATAAATTAGTAGGGGCTCCAGTAGCGTAATGCCTAAGGCATTTGACTGCTAACCAGAAGGCTTGTGGTTCAAACCCACCAGCCACTCCTCAGAAGGAAGGTTGGACAATCTAATTCTGTAGTGATACCACCTTGGAAACCCAGGAGGGTTCACTATGAGCCAGATCTAACTCGATGGCAGTGGGTGGAATAAATTAGTTGTTGGTCTTGCAAACTTCTATCATGCAGTCTCTGGCGTTATTTTGTTCATAAACTCCATACTTTTCAACTACCAATATTTCTTCTTTATTTCCAACATTTGCATTCCAATCACCAGTAATTATCAATATATCTTGATTGCATGTTTGGTCAATGTCAGACTACAATAATTAGTAAGAATCTCCATTTTTTTTCATCTTTAGCTTTAGTACTTGATGCATAAATTTGAATAATAGTAGTATTAACTGGTCTTCCTTGTAGACATTTGAATATTATCCTATCACTGTGTTGTATTTCAGAATTAATCTTGAAATGTTCTTCTTGATGATGAATGTGACGCCTTTCCTCTTCAATTTGTCATTCCCTGTATAGTAGACCAAACTATTGCATGATTCAAAATGACCAAAATAAGTCCATTTCAGCTCACTAATGCCTAGGATATTGATCATTATGTGTTCCATTTATTTTTTGACAACTTCCAATTTTCTTATATTCATAATTCATACATTCAGTATTTTAATTAGTAATGAATTTTAGTAGCTCTTGTCATTTTGAGTCATGCCCCATCAGCAAATTAAAGTCCTGAAAGCTTTACTTCATCTGTGTTATTAAAGTCAGCTCTACTTTGAGGAGGCAGCTCTTCCTTAGTCATATTTTCAGTGTCTTTCAACCCAAGGGTCTTATCTTCTGGCACTATATGAGACAATGATTCACTGCTATTCAAAAAGATTTCCAGTAATATATCAGACAGTGTTTCACTGTTGTTTATAATATTTTCAGTGGCCAGTATTTTTTAGATGTGGATGGCCCTGTCCTTGTTCTGACTTTGTCTTAGTGTTGAGATTTGCTGAAACCTGTCCACCATGAGTGATCTCGCTGGTTCATGAAATACTGGCAGCAGAGCTTTCAGCATCAGAGCAACACTCCAGCCACCACAGTACAACAAACTGGCAGATGAGTTTTGTACATTGTTATAGTTAAGATATTAATAGTAATAACCAGAACTGTCTTGAAAAATAACATTAGAAGTATATATATTTTAAAGAAATTAAAAAAAAAATTGAAGTGGTATGCTAGGAAATATCTAATTAATGCAAAAGAAAGCCAGAATGGAGGAACGGGAGGAAAAATTACATAGTACATATAGCAAACAGAACAAATTGAAAGGTATAAGTCCTAATTTTTCATTAATTATATTTAAACTGATTAAAGAAAAAGATGGCAGAATTGATGAAAAACATACTATCCAAATGTACACAATTTATAAGAGACACACTTTAGACAAAAACAGTTTGAAGGAAAAATGATAATGATATACCCTATAAACAGTAACCATAATAATAAACAGACAAAATAGACTTTAAGGCAAAAATATTCCTAGAGACAAAGAACAATTTTGTTGTTGTTATTGTTAATGACCAAATGACCAATCCATCAGGAAAAAATAACAATTTTAAGCATATATGTACCCAACAATAAGGTTTCAAAATAAATGAAGTCAGTGTCAGAATTGAAGGGAGAAATAAATAATTCAAAAATAATAATTAGAGACACCAATACCCAACTTGCAATGATTGATGTAACTAGACTAAAGGTCAATAAGTTAATAGAAGATGTTAACAACACTATAAACCAAAAGTGATGTCCTAAAAGTATTGTATAGGATGTCCTAAAAAACATCTATAGAATACTACACCCAAGAGTAGCATAATACACATTTTTTCAAGGGCCCTTGGAACATTCTCCAGAATGAAGATTAATATACATCACAAAAGAAGATCTAATAAATTTAAAAGTATTAAAATTAATGTATGTTCTCTGGTCCAAATAAAATAAATCAGAATTCAATATCCTAAAGAAATTTGGGAAACTCACAGATGTGTGGAAATTAAACAGTACACTCTAAATAATCTGTGGATCCAAGAAGAAATTGTAACACAAATGATAAAAGTCTTTGAGATGAATAAAAATGATGATGTAAGTTACCAAAATTTATGGAATGCAGGAAGATTAATACTTAGAGGGATATTTACAGCTGTTAATATAAATATTATATTAAATTTTAGTGTTAATATTAAAAAAGATAATTTCAAATCAATAACCAAACTATCCATATTAATAAATTAGAAAGAGAGAGAGAGAAAACTAGACACAAAGCAATTTGTGAGAAAGCAACCAGAAGGAAGAAAATAATAGAGATCCAAGTAGAAATAAACACAATAGAGAAAAAGGGAAAAAAGAAAATTAGCAAAATCAAAAGTTAGCACTTTGGAACAATCTAAAAAATTAGCAAATCTTTAACTAGACTGACAAAAGAAACAAGAAAGAATATTCAAATTACTAAAAGTTTTAATGAAAGAGGGATACTGTTATGGATCTTACAGAACTAAAACAATTATAACTTAAAATTATAAATAATTACATACTAACAAATTACATAACCTAAATGAAATGGACAAATTTCTAGAAAGACACAAACTACTGAAATTGGCTGAAGAAAGAAAGAGAGAATCTAAACAGCCCTATACTAAAAAACAAAAAAACAAAACAAAACAAAAAAAACTCACTGCCATCTATTTGGACCTGACTCAGAGCAACCCCTCCTTAGGTTTCTGAGGCAATATCACTACAGAAGTAGGTTGCCCAGCCTTCCATCTGAGTAGTGGCTGGTGAGTTTGCACCACCAGCCTTCTAGGTTAGCAGTCAAATGCCTTAGGCACTACGCCACCAGAGCCCTAGCAAGTAAAAACTTTTCACAAAGAAAATTTCAAGCCAGAATGATTTACTGATGAATTCCACCAAACATTTGAAAAATATTTAACAATAATTCTTGATAAACTCTTCTGAAAAACTGAAGAAGAAATGGTTCCTATCTCATTCTATGAGGCTACGTACAATTCTGATGCCTAATTGACACAACATAGTTCACAAAGACAGTGCTCTACATCTTACTTTGGGGAGTAGTAACTGGTAGCTTAAAAGTTTGTGAACAACTTTTAATCTGCAACTTTTGGTGTCTCCTTGTCTGAAGAAAATTAGAGTGAAGGAAATCAAAGATACATGGAAATACTTATCTAAAGGACTAATGGACCTCATGAATCTTAGCCTCCATGACCTTGAGATAAGAACTAGATGGTGCCCAGCTACTACTACTGATTTCTCTGAAAAGTATCACATTAGAAGGTTCTGGATAGAGTGGGACAAAAATGTGGAACAAAACTCAAAATTATAAAAAATGGCCAGGCTCATTTGTTGGATAGAGACAACAGAACCCCTGAGACTGTCACCTTTAGTCACTCTTCAAACTGAGACTGAACACACTCCTGCAGCTCAATTTTCAATCAAACAATAAACCAAACTAAACTCCTTGCTTGGAGTTGATTCTGACCCATAGGAAAAAGTAGAACTGCTTAGACTGTTTCCAAGTTTACAAATCCTTATGGAAGCAGACTGCCTCATCTTTCTCCCATGGAGCAGCTGGTGGGTTTGAATAAACAGTCTTTTGGTTAACAGCTGAATGCTTTAACCACTGTCACCAGAGCTTCCATTACCAAGCAATAGACAGGTCTATAAAGTGAACAATAAACCAGGGAGTTAAATACGCCTTAAATAATTAACCATTTGCGAACACAAGGGCAGCATTTGCTCAAAGAGGCATAAAACAAAATGTGTATGAATTATCAATTGAAAATGGGATTTTCTCTATAAACCTTCACTCGAATCGCAATAAGATGAAAAAAATAAATCAAAGTAAAACACCATACTAATAGTATAAAGTGCAAAAAACACATTGTCATCTCAATGAATAAAGAAAAAAAAATGAAAAACTAGAATAAAAGTTATTTACAAAACATCTTCAGCTAACATCATAATTTATGGTGACAGACTGAAAACTTTCCTTCAAAAACCATGACAAAGATAAGCATATCCATTGTTACATTTCTATTGAATATTGTACTGAAACTTCTAGATGGAAATTAAAACCAGAAAACTTGTTACTGTCTACTCAGTTCCAATTCATAGTGACCCCATGCGACTGAGTAGAACTGCTTCATAGGGTTTCAAAAGTTATAATCTTTATGGAAGCAAACTGGTACATCTTTCTTTTGTGGAGTAGCTGATGGGTTTGAACTCTTAACCTTTTTTTTTTGGGAGATGAGTGTTTAATCACTTTGCCACCAGGGCTCCTTACCAGAGAAATTAGGTATTAAAAAGAAATAGAGTTCCCATAAGATGGCAGAATAAGCAGACAAACTACACAGACCCTCTTCAACAACAACAAAAAAGAGGAACCAATTAACACAGATACAGAATATAATCCTGGCACACTGAGTTTTGAAAGGAAGGATACAGAAGTGGACTAAACTCCAACTCATAGAAGAACCTGCATGAAAATATCAAAAAAAGAGATCTACGGAGTTGCGGACTGTCAGGGAACCTGATGGCATGGACAGGTTGGATATTGCCAAGTGGTGTTCCTCACTCTCACTGCAGTCAAGTCAATTCCAACTCATAGTGACCCCTACTTGGTTTTCCAAGGAAAGGTTTTCTATGGAAGTAGATTGTTCAGTCTTCCATCCGAGGAGTGGCTGGTGGGTTTGAATCTCCAGCCTTCTGGTCAGCAGTCACATGCTTAGGAACTATGCCAGCAGAACTCCTACTATGCCACCAGATAAAATTAACCTAAAAATCAGTCCTGCTAGCCAGGGTCTGCATGGAGGAGTGCACTGGTCACTGGTGAATAAAAGGAGAAGCAGTGAAGAGGAAGAAGGGCTGAGCTGTGGAATTTTGGCTACACAGAGAGTGTAGCCATTTTGAATGTTTACAAGTTGTTTGACCATTTTGGATACTTAAAGCAATAGAGTTCTCTAAGATTCCAGGGACCTAAGAATAGGCTCCACCTACTGGGGTTGCAAAGACATACTGAACACTAGAAAGGTGTGATATTTCCCTTGTTACTCTTATATCACACTCCATCTTGGTGAACAGAGGTACAGCCATCTCTCACTTTTGCTCACTTTCTGGGCCAGCAAGAATCCATCCCAGTCTGTGTGCTATGATGGAGTCTGGGTGCCCTGCTCTGCCATGCCCCAATTTTTTTTCCTTAAGTTTCTTTTTGTCTGTTTTAAAATTATTATTATTATTTTCTTT
>NW_006921609.1:1776287-1800189 GCF_000298275.1 Orycteropus afer afer | reverse complement strand
AATAGAGGAACACAGTACCGTGCTTACTCAGGTACAGCAAAAAAAAAAAAAAAAAGAACAGAAAAGAAAATCTTGAGTGAATCAATCTAACCTATAATCATCAAGGAACAGTGTCTCAGAGACAACAAACCATCACAGTGCACATAAAGACTGAAGATAAAGCAGTAGAAACAAGGGAGCAGGATAGATACCCAGAACACATCCCTGAAGAAGAAGCAGCATTGGAACTCTCTGATAAGGAATTCAAAGGAATTATATTTAGCTATCTTCAACAGATTGAGAGACAGATCAAGGAAAATACTGAAAATTTAAGGAAAACACAGAAAAAACCCTAGAAAATTTCAGAAGAAAACAGAAGAACAAAATGACAAAATGAATGAAAAATTAGAAGTTATACAAAATCTACAGATAGAAATCCAGAAGACTCATTCTAAATTTTTAGAAATAGATAACACATTGAAAGGTCAAAGGAATAGAATTGAATCAATGGAAGACAGAATTAAGGAGATTGAAGACAAATATCTCAGTACTTCTTTGAAAGGGATCAATCAGAAAAAGATCAAAACAAAATGAAGAAAGCCTAAGAGTCATGTGGGATACCATCAGAAAGATTAACCTACATGTAATAAGAACTTCAGAAAAGAAAGAGAAAAATAACACCCCTGAGAAAATTGTCCAAGATTTGTTGGAAGAAAATTTCCCTGATATAATGAAAGATGAGAATACATCCATTCAAGAATTCTTGTGAACCATAAACAAGATAGACCCCAAAAGAAAATCACCAAGACATCTCATCATCAAACTCACCAAAACCAAAGAGAAAGAAAGAATCCTGAAAGCAGCACAGGAAAAATGAAAAGTTACCTACAAAGGGTAGGATTTCTCAGCAGAAACCATGCAGGGAAGAAATCAATGGGGTGGTATATATAAAACCCTGAAAGAGAAAAATTTCCAAGCAAGAATTATATACCCAGCAAAATTGTCCCTCAAATATGATGGTGAAATTAGGAGATTTCCAGATAAGCTGAAATTAAGGGGATTTGTTAAAACCAGACCAAACATACAAGAGATGCTAAAGGAAGTCTTTTGGAAAGAGAATCAATAAGAGCAAACAACAACAGACCATGGGTACACATGATGACATAACCCAGAACCCAACCCAGTTATGGAAGCATCCAAAATAAAATAAGCCTACAAGATTGTAAACAGGGAACCAAATACATCAATTGACAAAAGAGGACGTTTACAAAGCAAAAAGAAAGAAAAAATAGTGTAACTACAGAATATCTAATTGGTGATGAAGTCTAGAGAGTTGTAAGACAGAATGGACTGTTCTAAACTTGGGGAGAAAATTATAAATCACAGGGGGGTAACCTCAAAGAAAAATGATAAACCTTCACATCACAATAAAAAAGAGGACAAGCACAAATATTTAGCAAATATTAAAAGAACAGCAATGAAGGAAATTATAAAATGATTGATAAACAAAATGAGCTCAGCACAGATAATTATATGGAACAAAGAAATCAGGAACAACACAAAAAATACATAAAAAAAATGACAGCAACAAATTCATACATTCTATAATTACACAGAATGCCAATGGGTTAAATGCACCACTCAAGAGATGGAGAGTTGCAGACTGGATAAGAGAATATAACCCATCAATATGCTGTCTACAAGAGACACACCTTAGAGATAAAGACAAAAATAGACTAAAAATCAAAGGTTGGAAAAAGATATATGAAGCAGATGGCAACCATAAAAGAGCAGGGGTGGCAATACTAATTTATGATAAATTGACTTTAAGATGAAAACCACCATATGACACAACAATTGAAAAGACAAATAAATGAATCCATATCCATAGCAGGGGACTTTCAAACATCACTTTCAATGAAAGATAAAACAACTGGAAATAAATTCAACAAAGATGCAGAACTAAACAATACAAAATCCACCAATATGACCTTATATACATCTACAGAACACTTCACTAAACAACAGCACAATATACATTCTTTTCCAGTGCACATGGAACATCATCCAGGATAGAGCATATGTTAGACCATAAAGCAAATATTAATGAGTTTAAAAACATTGATATACTGCAAAGCATCTTCTCAGATCACAGTGCAATAAAATTATTAATCAACAATAGGAAGACCAATGGAAAAAGAGCAAACACATGGAAACTGAACAACACTCTCCTTAAGAATGACTAGGTAATAGAAGAAATTAAAAAAAAAAAAGAAATAAAACTGTTCTTTGACTCAAACCAGAATGAAAACACAGCATACTAAAATCTTTGGGACACAACAAAAGCAGTGATCAGAGGCCAATTTATAGCAATAAGTGCATACATCAAAAAAGAAGAAAGATGCAAAATCAATACCTTAAACATCTCCAACAATTAAAAAAAAAGAACAGTAAGAAAAACTTACAGTCACCAGAAGAAAGGAAATAATAAAGATTCATGCAGTAATCAATGAAACAGAAAATAGAAAGACAATAGAAAAAATAAACAAGACTAGAAGCTGGTTTTTTGAAAAGATTAATAAAATTAAAAAACAACTGGCAAATTTAACAAAGTAAAAGAGGGAGAGAATACAAATAACACGAATAAGAAACAAAATGGGTGACACCACAACAGAACGAAATGAAATGAAAAGGATAATATCACAATACTATGAAGAACTGTACTCAAAAAAATTTGAAAATCTAGAAGAAATTGGCAGGTTTCTAGAAACATATTTATTACCTAAAGTAACACAGATTGAGGTGGAAAAGTTGAATAGACTCAAGAAAACAAGAAATGTAACAGGTCATAAAAAATTATCAACAAAAAAAAAAATCCTGGCCCAGATGGTTTCATTGGAGAATTCTGTGAAACGTTCAGCAAGGAACTGACAGCAATGCTTCTCAAACTATTCCAGAACACAGAAAAGACTGTGATCCTCCCAAATTAATTTTATAAAGTGAGCATAACCTTGATGCCAAAACCAGGCAAGGACATCACAAAAAAGGAAAACTACAGACCAATATCCCTCATGAATATAAATGCAAAAATTTTCAACAAAATTCTAACCAATAGACTCCAACAACATTTCAAAAAAGTAATACATTATGACTAAGTGCAATTCATATCAGGTATACAAGGATGGTTCAACATTAGAAAAGCAATAATGTCATCCATTACCTAAATAAAACAAAGGAAAAGAACTACATGATCATATCAATCAATACAGGAAAAGCATTTGATAAAATCCAACACCCATTCCTGATCAAACTCTCAGCAAAACAGGAATAGAAGTGACATTCCTCAACAAAATAAAGGGCATACATGCAAAACAAACAGCCAATATTCTTCTCAATGGACAGACTGAAACCATTACCCTTGCGAACAGGAACCAGACAAAGATGCCCTATATCACCAGTTCTATTCAACATTGTATGGGAAGTCCTAGGTCATAAGGCAAGAAAGGGAAATCAATGGCATCCAAATTGGTAAGGAAGGAGTAAGACTATCCCTATTTACTGATGCTATGGTCCTATACATAGAAAACCCAAGAGTCTTAGCATACATACATACATACATACATACATACATACATAAATAAATAAATAAATACTGGAACTCATTGAGAGATTTAGCATAGTGGCAGGATACAAGATCCCCATACATAATTCATTTGGATTCCTCTACATCAGCAAAGAGACTGCTAAAAAAGAAATAAAGAAATCAGTACCATATACAATAGCTAAAAAAAAAAATAAATAAAATAACAGGGAATAAATTTTATCATGGACACAAAGGACCTGTACAAAGAAAACTACAAAAGACTACGTCAAGAAACCATAAGAGATATACCTAAATGGAAGAACATACCATGCTCATGGATAGGCATATTGAACTTTGTGAAAATGTCAATTCTACCCAAAGATCTGTACATTCAATGCAATCCCAATCCAGATCCCACCAAGGTTCTTTAAAGATATGGAAAAATCGGAAGGAAGGTTGGGCAATCCTACTTCCATAGTGATACTGCCTCGGAAACCCAATGAGGGGTCGCTATGAGTTGGGGCCTACTCGATGGCACAACAGCAATAACAATTTCATATGAAAAGGACAGAGACCTTGGATAAGCTAAGCACTATGGAAGAACAACAAAGTAGGAGGTATCACACTCCCAGATGCTAGATAGAGTGGGAGAACAATGTGGAACAAAACTCAAAAATAATTAAAAAAAAAAAGAGGGGGACCAATTATACTGGTCTGATAGAGCCTGGTGGAACCCCTGAGACTATTCCCCTTAGCTGCCCTTTAGGTTTGGCATTGAACCACTCCTGTGGTTTCCAGCCAAACAAAAGACGGGCACATAACCTGAGCATTTAGGCCTTGGAGAGATCAATGATGGGAGAATAGAAGATCTGTATATGCACAGGGAGACAGCTCTAGGGGCAGGAGTACATGGGAGGGAAGGACACAGGGAAGAAGAGGTCATTATGGGGAGGAAGTGAGAGGAGAGCTGTTGCATTATGAGAGATTGCAGTCAATGTCATGAGACAAAGTGTATATGAACTGCTGTCTGGAAGATGAATTTCCTCTGTAAGCTTTCACACAAATCACAATAAAAATTAAAAAAAAAAAAAAAAGGTCATAAATATTGTAATTGTCTAAGAAAAGGTATCTCAAAGTAACATGATTTTATAATAGATTATCCTAAGGAAACTATGGGAGCTCTGGTAGCATAGTGGCTAAGGCACTTGACTGCTAACCAGCAGGCTGGCGGTTCAAATCCACCAGCCACTCCTCAGAAGGAAAATTGGGCATTCCTACTTCCATAGTGATACTGCCTTAGAAGCCCAAGGAGGGGTCGCTATGAGTCGGGTCCGACTCGATGGCACATAACAACAACAAGGAAACTATAAAACTATTAAACAAAACAACACCACAATAAAAAGCTCACTACCATCTGATTCTGATGTAGATTCTGATTTATAGTGACACTCACTGGGTTTCCGAGACAGTAATTCTTTATTGAAGTAGATTGCCCCATCTTCCTTCCATGGAGCAGCTGCTGGGTTTGAACCACCAACGTTCTGGTTGGCTAACAAATGCCTTAGGCACTGCACCACCAGAACTGCCTAAAAACTATTAGAGCTAATAAATGAGTTCGTCAAAGTTGCAGGATACATGATCAATAATGAAACTCTACTTTCTTCCTATACATGAACAATCAACCATCCAAAAATGAAATTAAGGCAAAGGAGAACAAAGTTCAGAAAAGTTAATGACTTAATCATGTCTACTTAGCAAAGAAGTGGCAAATTTGGAGCAGCAAACCTGGGGTGACAATCCAAGTCTCCTTGTGCTTAATGGCCTCAATATAGTTTTTAACATGTTGTGAATGGCTAAGATAAACGTTTTTGAAACACACTCATTTTTACTTTGACTTTTATTTTAAATACATTTATTATTTCATTATTTAAAGTAAAGATAATATAGAAAGACTTTCTTGTATTAGTACTGCTCATTTTAAACTGCAGGAGAACAACATACAATCTTGCCTTTTGATTTATAAATAAAATGAATTATACCTGAAATATTTCTCAAAGTGTGATCAAAATTTGGTCCAGTGAAAGGAGGAAAGGAATTTCCTTGAATCCTTTCCCATTCATTATCATCATTTAGATCCTGGATCCAGTAACAAAAACCATCCTCAAAATTGCAATTAATTTTCTCAAAATCTGTGAATTAAAAAAGAATGGGAAATAAAACACTGAAATGTAGTTCACAATGTGAGAAACTGTAATAGTTTGCATTGAAAATAATTTTATAGAGTTTATAAATAAGGGGCAAGCAGAAATTCATTATTCTTTATATATTCTTCTTTATTCTTTATTAATGTTCATTTAGTTCAAAAACAGCTTTTTTTTTTCTAGTCAATTCTGCTAGATACATGTGTTTTATATAATTTAGCAAGACTTTGGCAAACATTCACATGTTGTTCCTTGAACAAAATTTGTATACCTTATTTCCATTGGTTTACCCATGCAAACTTTGTCCCACATTTTTCTCTTCCCTATTAGCTAAATTCATGATTCTAGTTAAAATTAAGTTAATTTAGAATGCTCTCGTTGTTGTTGTTTTTAGGTGCTGTTGAGTTGGCTCTGACTCATAATGATCCTACCTACAACAAAATGAATCACTGTCTGTTCTTGTGCCAGCCTCACAATCCCCGCTATACCTAAGCCCATCCTAGCAGTCACTGTGTCAATCCATCTCACTGAGAGTCTTCTCCTTTCTCATTGACCCTCCACTTTACCAAGCATGATATTCTTCCCCAGGGAATGGTCCCTTCTCACAGCATGACCAAAGTAGGTGAGATAAAGTCTGGCCATTCTCACTTCCAAGGAGCACTCTGCCTGCACTTCTTCCAGGATGAATTTGCTAGTTCTTTTTTCAGTCCATGGTACTTTCAGTATTCTTTGCAGTACCACAGCTCAAAAGCATCAACTCTTCTTTGGTCTTCCTTATTCATTGTACAGCTTTCACATGCATATGAGGTGATTGAAAATACCATGGCTCCGGTTAGGTGCACCTTAGTCTTCAAAGAGACATCTTTGCTCTTCAGCACTTGAAAGAGGTCTTTTGCAGCAGATTTGCCCAGTGCAGTACATAGTCTGATGTCTTCACTGCTGCTTCCATTGGTGTTTATTGTGGAACCAAGTAATATGAAATCTTTAGCAACTTAAATCTTTTCTTTACTTATCGTGATGCTGCTTATTGTTCCATTTGTGAGGATTTTAATTTTCCTTTAATGAGATGTAACCCATACTTCAGACTATAGTCTATAATCTTCATCAGTAAGTGCTTCAAGTCATCTTCACTTTCAGCAAGCAAACTTGTGTCACCTACAATTGCAGGTTGTTAACCAACCTTCCTCCAACTCTGATGCCTCACCTTTCTTCCTATAGTCCAACTTCTCAGATCATTCGCTCAGCATATAGATTGAATAAATATGGTGAAATGATGTATCCCTGAAACACTCCCTTCCTGACTTTAAACCATGTGTTATCCACTTGTTCTGTTTGAACAAGAGCCTCCTGGTCTCTGTACAAGTTCATCATGAGCACAATTAAGCATTCTGGAATTCCAATTTATCTCAATGTTATCCATAACTTTTTATGATCCACACAGTCAAATGCTTTTGCATAGTCAATAAAATACAAGTAAACATCTTTCTTGCATTCTTTCTTTTCAGTCAAGATCCATCTGACATACACGGTGATATCCCTTGTTCTATGTCCTCTTCTGAATGCAGTTTGCAGTTCTGGAAGTTCTCTGTCAGTATACAGCTGCAACTATTTTAGAATTATCATCAGCAAGATTTTACTTGTGTGTGATATTAATGATATTGTTTGATAATTTCCACACTCTATGGGATCCTTTATTTTGGAGTGGGTACAAATATGGGTTTCTTCCAGTCAGTCGGCCAGGTAGCTGTCTTCCAAATCTCCTGGTATAGCCATGTGAGTGTCTCCAGCACAGCATCCATTTGTTGAAACATCTCAATGGGTATCCCATCAATTCCTGGAGCCTTGTTTTTCATCAATTCCTTCAATTCAGTTTAGACTTCTTCCTTCAATACCATTGGTTTTTGATGATACACCACCTCCTGAAATGGATGAACAGTGATTGATTCTTTCTGGTACATTGACTTTGTATATTCCTTCCATCTTCTTTTAATGTTTCATGCATCATTCAATATTTTGCCCATAGAATCCTTCAATATTGCAGCTAGAGGCTTGAATTTTTTTCCTCAGTTCTTTCAGCTTGAGAAATGCCAAGCATATTCTTCTCTTTTGATTTTCTAACTCCAGGTCCTTGCAAATTTCATGGCAATAACTAACTTTGTTTTCTTGAGCTGCTCCTTGAAATCTTCTGTTCAGTTCTTAGACCTTGTCATTTATTTCTTCCCCTTGCTTTAGTTAGTCTCCATTCAAGGACAAGTTTCAGAGCCTCTTCTGACATCCATTTTGGTCTTTTCTTTCTTTTAATGAACTTTTGCTCTCTTCATGGATGATGTTCTTGATGTCATCCCACAATTCCCCTGGTCTCGGTCATTGGTGTTCAATGCATCAAATCTGCTCTTTAGATGGTCTCTAAATTCAGGAGGAATATAATCAAAGCCATATTTTGGTTCTTGTGCACTTGTTTTTTAATTGTCTTCAGCTTCAACTTGAACTTGCATATCAGTAGTTAATGGTCTGTTCCACAGTCAGCTTCTGGCCTTGCTTTGGCTGAAGATAGTGAGCTTCTCCATCACCTCTTTCCACAGATGTAGTTGATCTGATTCCTGTGTATTCCATCTGGTTAAGTCTAAAGGTATAGCCATCATTTATGTTGTTGAAAAAAGTTATTTGCAATGAATGTCATTTGTCTTGAAAAATTCTATCGTGTGAACTCTAGTGCTATTTCTATCACCGAGGCCATATTTTCCAATTGCAGGTGATTCTTTTTTGTGTCCAACTTTTGAATTCCAATCACCAGTAATAATCAAGACATTTTGATTTCATATTTGGTCAATTTCAGACTGCAGAAGTTGGCCAAAATCTTCAATTTCCTCATCTTTAGCTTTGGTGATTGGTATGTAAATTTGAATAATAGTAGTATTAACTGGTCTTCCTTGTAGGTATATGGATATTTTCCTATCACTGATGGCATTGCACTTTAGGATAGATCAACCATTCTTTGTGATGGTGAATGCTATGACACTCCTCTTCAATTTGTCATTCTCAATATAGTAGATCATATGGTTTTCGGATTCAAAATGTCCAAAACCAGTCTATTTCAGTTCATTAATGTCTAGGTTATTTATATTTATGTGTCAGATTTCATTACTGGCAACTTTCAGCTTTCCTAAATTCATACATCATACATTCTATATTCTATTAATCAATACTTGCAGATGTTTCTTCTTATTTTGAGTTGTTCCACATCAGCAAACAGAGGTCCCCAAAAGCTTTTTATTTCCAGTAACATATTAGACAGTGTCTTTGTGCAATTCATAAGGTTTTCCCTATTCTTTGAGAAGTGGATGATCCCTTCCTTCTTTGAGTCTGTCATAGTCTCAAAGCTTCGCTGAAATCCATCCACCATGGGGGACCCTGTTGGTACTTGAAATACCAGTGGTATAGCTTCTAGCATCACAGCAACACACAAGCCACCATAATCTGATGACAATCTGATAGAAAAGTGGTGGAGGATACTCAAATTTGTTTTATTCTAAGAATTTTCTTTTAATTTTACACTTGTAGTACATAAATATTAATTGAGCATGCATTTGATTTTTAATTTTTCTCCATTATTCAACTTATTTGAACAATGTGTACTCTTATTTCTTTTCCAAATATCAAGTAGACGGAGATGGACATAAGAGATGCTGATTTAAGAAGTGCATAATGAAACAAGTTATAATTTTGTTATAAAATTGTATGTTCTACTATATTTAAAATTTCATTACAATACCAAAACATCTGAAAATTCAAAGGCTGAAGAAAAAACAACACTTACTATTAAGCTCTGTGCTGATAAATGCAGTATATGTTGCATTAAATCCAAGGTAGTCACTTTCATCAGATTCTATAAGAAAAGTGGCGGTAACTTGGTTGGAAAATATCCTAATTGTACCAGGATTGGTTTCCCATACAGAAGCTACAAAAGAATATGAATGACTATTACATGGAGATATCTATTTATCTATCTATCTAATTGAATGCCACTTGGTTAACTCAATGGATTAGTCCTATAATTATTTTATTTTCATTGAAATTGCTCATCTAAGAATAAAAAAATTTCTAATAATTATTATAGAGATCTACAATTTGAAAAAATATGAACTTTTAAAAATTTTCTTTGAATATTATCTCTATATATTATACATTATACATATACATATAAAAAGAAAGCATGCATTTCTTTACTGGAAAAGTTTCTCTAAGAAACATGCAAGCTAAAGATTTATAAAACTAAAATATTTGGCTATATCTGGTATTTCCCATGCCATAACCACAGGAGCTAAAACTAGGTCACAGTAATAGAAACAAATAGTAATTCCATATCATGGAGAGCCTCAATATAATCCTTGGTGGCCCATAGATTATCCTTACAGAATTTTATATTGATTTTCTCATTTTTCTGTCTTGTCTCTGGGCTCCTTAAAAATATCCTTCCAAATATTTGCTTTCCAGGGCTCAGTATACCCATTACCATCTGTTGGAAACCAAGAAAAAGACCACCAAAAGGACATGTTTACAAGGCATATATTCTAACAGCAGCTAAGAGAAGGCAAGTCCTCTCTTATGATTGAATACCTGCTTGTCAGAACTTTGTGTGTTAAGGAAAAACAGTTAAGGAAAAACATTGTTCCAATAAAGAATGTTGATTACCTTGATGGACTATCTTATACTTTAGAATTACACACCTTAATAATTATCTCATACCTTAGAATAATAAACTTTAATAATCATTAACTGGTTCTCATATCTTAAAATAATGTATTTTGGTAATCTTTTACCATTCATGTAAAAGCTTTTGATAAGCTAATCATCCATTACCTCCAGGTGCGGGAAAGAGTAAAATTTTAATTTTTTAGAGAATACTTGATTGTACTGATTGTATTAAGAAAATTCCAAGAATAATGATGTAATCAAGTGTTTATATGTAAATAAAGGAGAACGGATGCATCAGAGGTCACTCTTGCAGAATACTCAGAGCGTCTGCCTGGCCCCCATTTCTCTTAAATCCTTTAAACTTTTTGTGTTGTTCTGTTTCATGACCTATGCTGCCATGATGGATGTGGCAATCATCAAGTTAATTCCAACTCAGAGTGATTCTGTAGGACAAAATAGAACTTTCTCATAGTGTTTTCAAGGGTGTAAATCCTTATGGAAGATTGCCTCAACTTTCTCCAAGGGAGTGGCTGGTGGGTTCAAACTTATGGCATTTTGGTTAGCAATTGAATTCTTTAACCTATGTGACACCAGAGCTCTTAGACTTGGTATAGTCCTTACTATACGATGATTTACAAAAATCATTGTTGAATGAAATTTGCTTTCACAATCATAGTCAAGCACATGCATTCTCCAAAAGGTTGATGTTTTCTCAAGATGGTGAAAATTGATTCTTGAGGGCAAAAAAAAAAAAAAAAAACCAAAACCCTAAAAACATAACTTTCTTTATGTATAAGGCATATGTATATAAGGTAAAGCATGTATCATAAAACTGACTGTTGCTTCCATGAGCGTCGATTGTGGATCCAACTGAAATGAAATCCTGGACAACTTCAAACTTTTCTCCATTCAACATGACATTGCTTATTGGTCCATTTGTGAGAATATTTGTTTTCTTTATGTTCAGGTGTAACTCACTCTGAAGGCTATAGTCTTTGATTTTCATCAGTAGGTGTTTAAAGTCTTCTTCACTTTTAGCAAGCAAGTTGTGTCATATCTACATTGTTAATGAGTCTTCCTACAATCCTGATTTTTCATTATTTATCATATAGGCCAGCTTCTTGGATTATTTGCTCAGCATACAGATTTAATAAGTATGGTGAAAAGATATAACCATGATGCACACATTTCCTGATTTTAAAATCATGCAAACCACTAGAGTACAAAAAAAAGCCTGATAGATGAGTGGTGTTTTATTGACTATGAAAAGGCACTTGATTGTGTGGATCACAACCTTATTCTTATCATGAATAAGATTGCAAAGAATGAGAGTTGCAGAACACTTAATTTTACCCATATGGAACCTTCAAGTAGACCAAAAGGGAATTGTTTGGATATATAACACTCATGGAAGAAGCAGTCAAGAAACTAAACAATGAAGTGCATTGGGAAAATCTGCGGCAAAAGTGCTCTTTAAAGTGTTAGAAAGTAAAGACATCCCTCTGAACGCTAAGATAAACCTGATCCAAACCGTAATATTTTCAATAGCCTCATATGCATGCGAAAGCTGGATAATGAAGAAAAAGACCACAGAAGAATTCATGTATTTGAGTTGTGATGTTGGCAAAGAATATTGAAAATACTATGGACTGCCAGAGAAAGAAAAAAATCTGTCTCAGAAGAAGTGCAGCCAGAATGTTCCTTAGAAGCAGGAATGGCAGGACTTCTTCTTCCATACTTTTGTGATATTATCAGAAAGGACCAGTCCCTGGAGAAGGATATCATGCTTGGTAAAATAGAGAGCAGGTGTCAAAAGGAAAGACTCTCTCAATAAGATAGTTAGACACAGGGACGATGGGCTCAAGCATAGTGATGATTGTGAGGATGGTGCAGGACCAGGCAGTGTTTAGTTCTGTTGTATATAGGGTCAGTACAAGTTGGAACTGACTTGATGGCACCTAACAACAACAACAACATATAGTATATAAACAGATATAGCATATAACTGTGATGTTAAAACTAACTTAGCATCCTAGTTTGATAATCTAATCTAGGCAATAGATTTAGGTTCATAAAGTAATCACATTTCCATGTTGGAGTCAAAGTCCACTGTTACTTATTGAGTTCTAAAGAGGGTTCCTTTTTGTAAGTAATTGAAAATTCTGTAATTCTCATGCCAAAATTTGCCCCCAAAATATGAGACACTCAAAATAATTTTAGCAGAATCAAACAGCAAGAACATATTTAACAAATGTTGAGTTACACCTCAGTGTTTTCTCCAAAAATATTGTGACATTTGTTCAGTATTTTCTCAGGTTATTTCAACCCCTCTCACCAGTATAGGTAACTGTGTATCCCAAATAGTTCTCACATTGAATGAAAACTTTTCTGGTTTATAATATCTACTCACTTAGGAAATGAACATTCTAAATCTGCTTTAAATTTATCTACTTCTCTCTCTCTTGCTTTTTTTCTTTTCCATAGCAGTGGAATTTTGGAAGACAATGGCTTGTGCTTGAATCTGAATGTGACAGTTGTTCAGTGGTAGCCTTGATAGTTGCAATGTGTGTAATCTTCCCATTGTCTAATGTTCACTGCCGTAATCTACATAGTTCAGGAGTTTATGTCCTGGGGTTCATTAATAGGACTCAGAGATGAATAAAAACCTCTGGAAATGGTGTGGAATATTTGTGTTTATGGGAGTTTGTAAAACTTTCAACAGATTATTTAAGTCTTCTTGGCTCAAAAACATTCCAGAACCACAGATCCAATGAGAGATGTGCATCTTAGGTATCTAGGAATGTAGTGGAGGATATCAGTTGAGAGTGAAAGCTCCAGAATAGTATGGCAATCATTCCTGATGCCATGTCTTAGTAAGTTTCTCTGTGCCTAAGTTTCTTTATCATAATATAATATTAAATATTCTAATATATATAATAGAATATATAATAGTATTGTTGTTGGGTGCCATTGAGTTGTTTCTGACTCAAAACAGCCTCATCTGACCAAGAAGAATTTAACCATAGAGTTTCCTAGGCTGTAATCTTTACAGATGGATATTGCTACATTTTTCTCCCTTGCAGCAACTGTGTGTACTTAAACAGACAACATTTTGGTTAGCAGCAGAGAGCTTAACCATTGTACCACCAGGTCTCCTCAATATAATAGTACTCCCCACATATATTTGTGATAGGCAGTAAATATATAATCTCTATGTGATACAATAACTGGTGTATACTAAGTGCTCAATGAATACTACATATTGTTTTAGTATCACCCCAAAGGCAGAAATTTGTGAACTCTTAAAAGTTAGAGATTTTGACTTAATCTTTTTGTTCCTCTGTCATTGCACAAAACTTAGAAATTTTTAATAAATATTTGACAAGTGAGTAAATAATCACATTTGGCTATATAAAAAGCCAGAGTTATGTACAAAAATAAAACAATACGGAGCTCTGGTAGCATAGTGCCTAAGGCACTTGACTGCTAACCAGAAGGCTGGCGGTTCAAACCCACCAGCCACTCCTCGGAAGGAAGGTTGGGCATTCCTACTTCCGTAGCGATACTGCCTTGGAAACCCAAGGAGGGGTCGCTATGAGTCAGGGCCGACTCCATGGCAAATAACAGCAACAGCAACAAATAATTTTGAAGCTAGGTTTTTCCACAGCAGACATACATTTTTAACATTAATTCTTTAAGAAAACTCAAGACCAACCTTTCTATGGCTACTAATTTATATGAACTTGCCAACTGCATTTAAGTGTGAATTAGCTCAATAAGATCATCATTTGTGTTTTAATAACAAAGGTTCTGATGAATAGGTTTTTCAGCAAGAAAACAAGGAGGCATGGTTAAGATTCAGGGGGATTTGGAAAAAGAATAATGGGCAGGAATGCTGGACCTTCTACTTTGTATGATTCAATAGATTTAGTTCAAAACATTTATTTTACCATATTTTTAAAAGTAGATATTTTATATTACAGTTTTTATTTGGCTTGTTATAAATAATTTTAATATATTCAACATATCTCATTGAGTGGCCATTGTGAGGTTGACCTGGTACCTAGTGATGGTGATATGTTGAAGAACTAATCATGATTCACTTATTAGAATAATTCACAGTTCTAAAGAAAATTAATTGTGGAATTGTTTGATATGGGAACACTGCCATGGGAGTTCTGTGGAAGAAATAATTATAGTAAGCACTGTTATTGGAGAATCTTTGAGAGCCTCTGCTTGTTAGATTTTTCCATGTAATGTACCGCTATCAACAGAGGTGACTGAATGTATACTACTGAGTTTACCCAAAAGTGGTGAAATGAAAGAATGAGGCTTACTGAAAATGGTTAAAATGGAAAAATATTTGCGCATATTATTTTCATATCTTATCTACAATATAATCATATTTGTTGTAGGAAAAATGCCTTTTAAGAAAAAACAATAATTAAGAAGACCCACTGTTTTTTATATACCTCTGGGTATAACTGTGCACACTTTTGTATACCTATATAACCAAATCAAACGGAATGCCATCAAGTCGATTCTGACTCATAGTGACCCTATAGGACAGAGTACAAGTACCCCATATGTTTTCCAAGGTTGTAGACCTTAAAGGAAGAAGACTGCCTTATCTTTCCTATCTTTTGGTTAGCAGCCGGATGCCATAACCACTGCACCACAAGAGCTCCTTGTACCTACATTGTTACTGCTTTCTGAAGGCATAGTTTTAAACCATAGTTACATTGTAGTTGGCAGTACTCTGGGAATGGAATACTAGCTAAGCGTTTGAGAATGTAAAAAATGTCATAACAACTACTTATTTGGGAAAACACATTTTCTGTGCTTGTCAATTTGGAACCAGTTTGTGCTTATTCAGGCTATTTTTATGCCATTTTTGAGGTTGTATATAAATACTTATATATTTTTCTGAACAACAGAAAAAAAATTTAAATGACCTTGCTGACCATCTTCCACCTTCTTCATATCCAGTATTGATATTTACTACCATTATTGAATTGGATATTGCACCTTCATCACTGCAAATTAAATAATTTTTAACTAATTCTTATATAAACTTATTCTGACATACTTCAATTCCCTTTATCATCTGGAGAAGCCTCTATTGCACTCTGTATCACCCCTCTTTACATTATGCCTGCCTTTCTTTATCACTTCCTACTATTAAGAGACTTTTACATGAGTGATTTATATAAAAATGACTGGAAATGTTCTTAGAATTTGTTTACTTAGAATTTGCTGATTTACCCCTAAGCAAACAAATGACATGTATATTGCGATAATGAATTCTTTTATTTCCTTGTTGTTTCTCTGATAATCCTATTACCCTTAATTGAAATAAAATATTTATGTATTTTAAATGTGATAAAGATAATAACAATATTTGAACTATATGTTCTGAATTAGCATTTAATGAAAGTAAATACTGTAAGCATCACTCACATGAAAGGATTTTCTGAAAATTTTAGGGGAAAAAAGAACAGTGGGCTTGTGAACAGAAATGAAAGTATTGCCATTATTTCAATACAAAATAACTTTAGTTTTATAGAGAATATATTGTCTCTATTGATTATATACTTTGATACATTGATATTAATGATAGAAATATAAGTCTGTTACCTTATATTTAATTCAACAAACACTTACTGAGTTTTTAACATATACCAGACAATCTGATAAATGCTGGGATAAGAACTAGTGTCTTAAGAAAAAGTTCATTTTTTAAATTTAAAAGCAAGTTTTAATGGGCAATACTTATTCTAATATTTTTAAGTGAAAATTAAGTAATTTAAAAAAACACTTTAAAATAGAATCATATTTCAAAAAAGCCTTAAAATTTAACAACTTCGTACTTATTGTAATTTAAATAGACTTACAGATTTTTTTCATTGTGGATGTTTAATTTTTAATTTTATTTCATGGTAATTATTTGTGTATAAATTGTATCATTAAAATGCCTAATGATTCTATGATTTAATTATGAACTATGGCAATCTACTTCTGTAGTGATACCACTTCAGAAACCCAAGGAGGGGTTGCTATGAGTTGGATCTAATTCAATGGCAGTGAGCTTTATATGATCTCTCTCTATATATATTTCACTATTCTTCTAGAGAACCTGGCCTTTGATAGTGCTCATGTCCTAATAATAAATGGTTATGTAATAATAATGATACCACTCATTTTCCAATCTTCTATCCTTTGTTAGTTGCTATTTTATAATTTATCAGCAATATCATAACAGTTGTGCCAGAAACAGGAGTAGTGTACACATTGTGAACAAGCATAGTGAGTTGATAGCCTATGGGGTATTGCAGACATAGAGAACAGTTGTTAAGGTTTTCCTGAATTTTGTTCATTGAGGAGTAACATTAAAACAATACATGTTAAGAAAAGATGAAGTTGTATTTCTGGAAAAATCTACATTTTTAAAAAAAGATTAATTTAAAAAAGAGTACTATGTGAAATAGTAATTATACTATTACTAGAAAAATCACTTGGTTGTAATGAGGTGACTTCAAGTTGGTTGTGAATCATAGTGACCCTAGGTACAACAGACTGCATGACCACCTGGTTCTGCACCATCCTTACCATGCTCGAGCTTATTGTAGTCACTGTGTCAATCTATCTCATTGAAGCTCTTCCTCTGTTTTGCTGATCCCCTACTATACCAAGCATGATAGCCTTCTCCAAGGACTCATCCCTCCTGATAACATATCTGAAGCACTTGAGATGAAGTCTTATCATCACCACTTCCAAGGAGCATTCTTCTTTTTTCCAAAAGAGATTTATTAATTCTTCTGGCATTCTTTGGTAGATTTCACATTTTTCACCAACACCATTATTGAAATGCATCAATTATTCTTTGGGCTTCCTTATTCATTGTCCAGCTTTCACATATGAAGTGACTGAAAAATACCATGGCTTGGGTCAGGCTTACCATAATCCTCCTCAGCATAACATCTTAGCTTTTTAAAGACATCTTTTGCAGCACATTTGCTCAGTGACATATATAGCTTGATTTCTTGATGACTGCTTCCACAGACATTGATTGTGGATCCAAGTACAATAAAATCTTTGACAATTTCAATCTGTTCTGCATTTATCATGATGTAGTTTATTGGTCCCGTTGTGAGGATTTATTTTTTTTTATGTTGTATTATAATTCATATTGAAGGATATAGTCTTTGGTATAGTGCTTCATGTCAGCCTTGCTTTCATATTGCAGGTGGTTAATGAGTCTGCCTCTAGTCCTGATGCCACATTCTTCTTCATATAGTCTAGCTTCACAGATTATTTGCTTAGTACACTTATTGAATAAGGATGGTAAAGGATGTAACCCTAATCCACAGTTTTCCTGATTCTAAATCATGTAACATCCTCTTGCTCTGTTTAAATGACTACCTCTTGGTCAATATACAGGTTCCACATGAGCAAAATTAAGTGCCTGGAATTCCTATTATTTGCAATGTTATCCATAATTTGTAATGAACCATGAGGTCTAATGTCTTTGCATAGTCAATAAAACACCGGTCAACATCTTTGTGGTATTCTCTAATTTCAATCAAGATCCATCTGACATCAACAATGATATCCCTTGTTCCATGTCCTGCTCTGAATCTAACTTGAACCTCTGGCCATTTCCTGTCAACATATTGTGGGAATTAATTTTTAATTATCTTCAGCAAAATTTTACTTCCATGTGATATTAACAATATTGTTTGATATTCTCTGCATTCTAATCATATAATAATTACATAAAGCACTGAAGTTTTAAGTTTTTATATTTAGGACAATTTTCACTTATTCTTTTTAGTGGCTTGACAGTTAAGTCCCTCTTCAGTTCAAAATCGAAAGGAAAACATATCACACCATTTAAGTTCCCATATATTTTCATTTTCATAATGGAATTTATTTGTTGTAACTTACCTCTTACAAATCTTACCTCTTAAAATCTTGTTTGATCCTATGCCTTCATAAATATTTAATACATCTGTGTAATATGTATTAAAAGAATCAAAGCTCAATTCAATGGAAAGTCCTTGGTTTACACTAAATGAAAAGCAAAATATAGATTATTACACACTAAACAGTTGTCATGACTCTTAATGTCGTCTAGACTGTTGATTTCTTAGAGACATTTCAAACTAGTTTTCAAAAAAAATTATGCTAAATTGCTATGCTTAGCTTATATTGTGAAATCTATTTTGAAGATAAAAAATGTAAAGAATACATAGTCTATAAAACAGAACAAAGGGACACTGTATGATTTAAAATTAGGAAGGGATTGCATCAGGGTTGTATCTTCTCACAGTATTTATTCAATCTGTATGTTGAGCAAATAATCCGAGAAGTTGGACTTTATGAAGAAGAATCTGGCATCAGTATGGGAGGAAGAATCATTAACAACCTATGATATGCAGACAACACAACTTTGCTTGCTGAAAGTGAGGATGACTTGAAGCACTTACTGATAAATATTGAAGACTACAGCCTGCGGTGTGGATTACACCTCAATATAAAGAAAACACAAATTCTCACAACTGGGCCAGTTAGCAAGCAGCATCACAATAAATGGAGAAAAGAATGAAGTTGTAAGAAACTCCATATTACTTGGTTTTACAATCAACACCAAGGGAAGCAGCAGTCAAGACATCAGACGATGTATTGCATTGGGCAAATCTACTGCAAAAGACCTCTTTCAAGTGCTGAAGAGCAAAGATGTCTCCTTGAAGACTAAGGTGAGCCTAACCTAAGCCATGGTATTTTCAATAGCTTCTTATGCCTGTGAGAGCTGGACAATGAATATGCACAAATGAAATTCACAGCCGTGGAGTGGGATCTGACTCATAGCAACCTCTTCTTGGCCTTCTTGGGTTTCCAAGGTGGTATCACTATGGAAGTAGACTGTCCAACCTTCCTTCTGAGGAGTGGCTGGTGGGTTTGAACTGCCGGCCTTCTGGTTAGCAGTCAAATGCCTTAGGTACTATGCCACTAGAGCTCCGGACAATGAATAAGGAATACCAAAGAAGAGTGTATGGTTTTGAGTTGTGGTGTTGGCAAAGAATACAGAAAGCACCATGGACTGCTAAAAGCACAAATCTGTCCTCGAAGAAGTGCAGCCAGAATGCTCCTTGGAAACAAGAATAGCCAGACTTCATCTCACCTACTTTGGTTATGTTGTCACAAGGGACCATTCTCTGTAGAAAGATATCATGGTTGGTAAAGCGGAAGGTCAACAAAAAAGGGGAAAGTGTTCAACAAGATGGATTTGCACAGTGGCTACAATGATGGGCTCATTCATGGCAAGGATCTTGGGGCTGGACAGGACCCGGCAGTGTTTCCTTCTGTTGTGCATAGGGTTGCTATGAGCTGTAGATGACCTAATAACAACAATAGTCTATAATTCTTCATGGTGTTGATGGCCACATCTCTCTCCCAGGGAATGGCAAATGATTTCAAACTGCCTACATTCAGTTCACAGCTGAGCACTTAACCAATGTTCCCTGGAAATATCAACCACTACAATTTTCAGTTACGCATAGTTTTGAAAAACAGACCTGGCAATTCGTTTCCTAAAGGTCATGGCATTGAAACCCCTACAGAGCAGTTTTACTATGCACACATGCGATTGCAATAAATCTGAATTGTCTCAACAGCAAGTACCAAAACATTTAATTGTTGTGGCTATCAGAATTTGTGTGATTCAAAGACAAGGATTAATTTATTTGTAATTGTATTCTCCAATAGGAATTAATGCATGCTTGTATATAAGAAAAAATAAATAATGTATGTGGCTGCCAGTATAAGAATGGGAGGGAAAGTTTGACACGCTCATTAGAAAGTTTTAATTTGACATTTAAATAGAGAATTTACATTTTCCAGCATTGTTGTTGTTGTTTGCCATCAAGTTGGACCCTACTCATAGTGACTCCTCCTTGGGTTTCCGAGACAGTATCACTACGAAAGTAGATTGCCCAACCTTCCTTCCGAGGAGTGGCTGGTGGGTTTGAACTGCCAGCAATCTGGTTAGCAGTCAAGTGCCTTAGGCACTATGCTACATAAGGAAACAGATGAAACATCTAGGACAACCTGTATTTATAAGTTCACCGTGTCTGTAAGTAGTAACAAAAATGTGAAGGAAGGACCCCTCAAAGAATTCTGAAAGTACAGAAACCCCCTCAACTCTTCAGTGTGTCGGACAAACAGGAGCTTGAGTATTGAAAATGGGGTTGGATTATAGTGTCTAAACTGCTTGTACATGAGGCAGAATGGATTATCTGCACATAGACCCAAAATAGACGTGAGAAAAAACTAATAATAACTAAAGATTTAGTTTCTAAAGCCAGGATGGAGTCTTGAGGACTGATCTATCTTCAGAGAATGGCCCTGGAGGATGCTAGTTAAACAAGGTCCGTTGCCCAAGACCATGGCGTTTTAGTTTTTTGCTTGTCAATAGTAGCCTAGCTAATCTGGTGGTTGGGGACATCCAACACAATGTTAGTTAATTTTAGAAAGTCTAAAGGATTTTTCTGGGAAATGTTCATTTGTGGCAAGACCCCATGTCTGGCAAAATGAGATTAGAGTCCTAGTGAGTAGCATAATTTATAAGCTACAGTTTAGTCGAGGAGTGGTGACAGTGATAATGGAATTGTAGCTACGGGTGGGACAAGTCTTGACATCTAGGGAGAAACTCAGGTTTCTGGATCTTACCAGTGTGGGAGGTAGAGTAAAAACATTTAAATACACACTGATATGGATGTCAGGCCTGAGTATTAGATCTAGCAGTTCTGGAGTGGATTCTGAGGTTTTTATGTTTAAAAGCTGCATGACTGATTGTGGTGTGCTCCTGGGTTTGAGGGCCACTGAAGTGAAATAGGTAGATGTAAAGGAACTGTTGTTGTTGTTGTTATGTGCCGTCGAGTTGGCCCCGACTCATAGCGACCCCTCCTTGGGTTTCCGAGGCAGTATCACTACGGAAGTAGGATTGCCCAACCTTCCTTCCGAGGAGTGGCTGGTGGGTTTGAACCGCCAGCTGTCTGGTTAGCAAGCAAGTGTCTTAGCCACTATGCTAAAGGAACTACCCACAGAGATATACAGCTTTTCCCTGCTATCCAAAATTAGAGTGTTCCTGTGAAACCTTTTAAAAGCTAAAATGACATAAAGAGAAGAAGTAATTACAACTATTTTATACTGGGAAAACTTTTGAGCTTCTCAGACCCAAAATACAACCTATTGAATCATACCAAATAACACATAACACCTAAAATAACATTAACATATGGTAAATGACATGATGAATAAACAGTCTATGTAAAGGAAAAATAACGTACAGTGTAGTTTACAGGGAAGGAGCTTGGGGATGCCACTCTTGAAGCTCTAGGTGCATGCTGCTTCTTTCACTGAATTTTCACTGAATGCTAGTTTTCACTTTTTTAAGCAAAAGGGAAAACAGGTACAAGGCAGTTCTTTTTTAAAAGTAAAGTGGTGTGAAATTCTAGGATACTCCCAGCAGACTGGAGGTGGGGTAAGTAAGATGAGACAAGGGAGGGGTGAGGAGATCAATTTGAGGAAGCAGACTTTCTGGCTTGATCTTACCAGCTCAGATTGAGAGAAGAGCAAAAATGATGGTGATGACTGTTTATACAAACTCTGCTTTTGTTAGGATCAGTTCAGAGACAGGTGTAGTGAGGCTGTTTATAACACCTTTAGAGTAGCTGGCATCAAAACTGAAGAAGACAGAGGCGGAGGAAATAAAGCAACATTCTTCATGATTTCTGTTCTTTTCAATAAAGTTTTGATGTCCTAAGCAACATTATTGTGAGTTTTTCTTTATGCATTCTGGTATTCAAGCTATGGAATGTAGTAGACCTTCCCTAGAAACCTTTGTGGCCAGGGATCTTTTACTTCCTCAGGAAAGATAATCGAAGTTAGAAGAGAAGCAAGTGAATAGTGTCTCTACTTCCCTCTGATTAAATAGATTCAATTTGCTTGCATAAAAACACCCAAGAGCCACAAGGATGTATGTATGAAAGTATATTTAATTAGAGAATACAATACCTGATATTTTTATAATATTGGCCATCATGGTCACCTTCAGATTCTTTGAAGGACATGGATGCTTTTCCAAATACATTTTTATATTGATAATTAATCATTTTATAGCCCACTTTTATTGAACACTTAATGTAAAACTAAGTCCTTTACATTTAACATCTCATATAATCATGACTTTGACCCTGTACTTAGAGATATTGAATTTTATTTTATGGATTTAGAAATTTGGTTCAAAGAGGTTAAGTCATTTGCCTGAGATGACACGTTGAATCAGAAAACACTGGGTCTGAAGAACATGGGTCTGAACCTGCAGAGATTGTCTCCATTGCCCGCTTTATTAACCTTTGACAACATGTGAAATACAGTCTTAATGTAAATCCATGCCTGGGCAGGTCTATTCCAAAATGTAGTTAAATTGCATTATAAAGTTTTCTTCACTATTTGATCTCCCAAGCTTGTAGGGAAAAAAATCATTATATTTTCCATCAATTTGTTAACTATGAAGTGAATCAAAATTCCTGGAACAATTCATCTCTAACACAGTAATCAGCTTTTATAAGAGAAAAAAGAAATTATCTATATGTTTAATAAAACTAAAATTTCATTGAGAAATACAACATTTAACTTCAGGTAACATTTTAGATTTCTTCTGTTTTGTAAAATCAACCCTGAACCAATGATTGTTTTTTTAAAATAGCTTTAAAAGTATCAGAAAAGGAAATTAATAGAACCATAAACAAACAAACAAACAAAAACCTCACTACTGTTGAGTCATTTTGACTCATAGCAACCCCTCCTTGGGTTTCTGAGGCAGTAAGTCTACAGAAGTAGATTGCCCCACCTTCCTTCCAAGGAGTGGCTGGTGGGTTTGAACCTCCAGTCTTCTGGTTAGCAGTCAAATGCCTGAGGCACTACACCACCAGAGCTCCTAGAACCATACAGATCCTTAATTAACATAGGAAGAATATTACATAAATGATAACATCACTACAAGTGATGTTTATTGTGTTGTGCTTATATGCCTTCTAAGTTTTATCTATCTGTAATAGTAAGTGTACTTAAGAGTTGAATTATTTTTATTTCATATTAATAAAATTCCAAAGAATAAAATCCATTGTTCATTTAAGGGTTCAGATTATTTAGTTTCATTTTTATTTCCATTTTCATTGGAAGCCATTTAAGATTTTTCTAAAGATTTCTGCTGATTTTTAAAATAAAGAATATGATATTTTTCATTTTTTATTTTTATTTTTATTTTGATGATGATTTACAGAGCAAATTCACTTTTCATACAGCAGTTCACATATACTTTGTCTCATGTCATTGACCAAAATTTACAATGCAACAGCTCCCCTCCCACTTCCTCCCC
>NW_006921609.1:1751535-1768662 GCF_000298275.1 Orycteropus afer afer | reverse complement strand
TCAGGGGTCCAAGATTATCTTCTGTGTCTGTGTTAATTGGTTTCCCTTTTCTTTGTTGAAGAATGTCTGTGCAATCCTTCTGCCTAGTCCGACATCTTGCCGGAAATCCTCTATATTTTTCATTTTTTTTATAATGGTAATAGTCTTTTATAAATGCTTATTTGAAAATTGATGTGGTATGTATTCTTAGGGATAGAAATTATATCCCTTAATTTGGTTAATTTTTCAATTAGCAAAAATTACTTAAAATTGCCATTTTTAATACAAAAATTTTAATACAAAATCCTCTTTCAACACATAAGTAACATGTTATCTACAGCATGAAAAGAGAGGAAATTGTGTTCCTAGTTATACCATGTTTTAAATGGGGCTGAACTCCAAAATATAAATTATTAAAGAGAGCAGTTATTTTTTTTTCCCCTAAATAATGCAAAGTAAATATATTTGAAACCATCTTCTCTTCATACCCCTCTTCATTTCTGGGGTATGTCCACACTGGAAAACAACATTTATGAAAATGTATGAGGTCATTTCCTGTTATTTGTTTGATAAGAATCAGAGATTTTGTCTGTTACACATCTTTACTTAGCTGTCATATTGATTGTCTGAGTTTTACAAGTGAGTCATCACCGTGATTAAAATGATCACACAGACTGGAAACCATAATCCCACCCAGTTGTAAGAGAAAAAAATAAACTAAGTAGAATGTAACTTCTCAAAAGTAATTACATGAAAAAATTATTCCATTTGCCTTGTAAGGGAAAAACATTCAGTTACTTAATAGGCAGTAACTTGTTTTAGAGGTTTACATTGCATGTTAACATATTTGAAGCTATGAAAAATTCTTATTTTTTAAGTTGTAGAGAATTTATTTCAATATTACTTATATTTATTTAACCAGACATTCTTTTTTTCCCCTTGGAATATCTGGGAGAACTTTGAAGTTTTCCTCCACTGTGAAAACTGCATAAGTGAACATTGAAGTAAATCAGTCATCAGCAGCCTGATAATTTTGATTTTCAATTGAATTAAGAATGTGGAGCTAAAATATGTAATAACTGATACAAGCATCATTCTAGACATAGCAAAATTATTTATATAGAGGTGTGCTATCTCTCAATCTGCTGTGACTTAGTCATACTATAGGAGAGAGTCATATAGATACTCCATGGTAAGACAAGAACTACTGTGGTAGCTAGGTTGTAGGAGACATAAAATTCTATTTCTTGAGAGGCACAACCATATTTGTGTGCACATGAGTTATGCCAACTACAGGAAAAAAAAAAAAAAGCAAAAACAAACAAACTTGCTGCAGAGCTCATACTATTTGAAATGTTAACAATGAAAGAAAACTTGGACACCTTTGCATTGGGTAGGGCTTTGCTTCATTGCTAATGAAAATAATAAATGGAGAAAAAAATACAACCTGAAAACGGTTAGACTTATTACATCAGAGAAAGAATTCATGATTTAAGAACGCAAAGTAGAAAATGGCATATTACCGTATAACCCACTGGCAGACAATACTGGATTTAGAAGACTGTGGATAACGGGCAGCCTGGAAGGACCCAGAAAAGCCAGTTAACAAAAATCTTCCATCACACGCTGTGGCTGTGAAAACACGGCAATTAATATTAAACAAAAAGAATCTTGTATATGTGTCTCCAATGAAATGTAGCTCAGATTGACTACATGTGGAGTACATGCTAAAAATAAAAATTCTTTTGATTGTCATGATCTTTAGTTTTTAAAAATTGCTTTCCATATACTTAGATGCTTAGGTTTGTTGACATTATATTTTAAAAGAACGGCTCATAGAATGTGTCCTTTTTTGGATAGGTTTTAATTTCTCATATGTCACAAGCATTGATGGAGAGTAGGGAAAATAAAGAAATCTACCAAAATTAAATCCTTGGTCTTGGAATCTTAGCACTACAATAAATTAATCCCAAATGGAAGAATAGGAGAGCCTATTGTAACATTATTCACCCATTCTGATAAGTTTCAAAATACCAGCTATCGTATGGCATAAAATATTTCATATGAAGGAAAGAAAGCAATTGAAAGATTGAGCAGCACACACAAAAAATATTGTTAAAAATTCCATGTTTTTGGCTATCTTTTTGATATTTTTAATAATATTTTAAAAGCATAGACATTTTTACTTTGGCAAACTTTAAGATTCCAGTCTGAAAACAATGGCCTTGGAGTTGTGCTGGTGTATGATTGCACAGCCTGATACCCAGCAGGAAGAAAACCAATATGAAAGAAAAAGGAGCAAATTGAGAACAGAAAAAATAACAACACAAGAAGCAAAGATTAAATTCTGAACCATTTAGTACAGACTTCAGGAAACGAAATAGAGAAAACCATGTCTTGCTGAAAGAACAGAATCTCCTTATGTCCAATATTTCAGCAAACAAGGACAATAAAGTTTAATGTTTCATGATCTCAAGATAAACAGTCAAACTATGTGTTTTTGAAATGCAGAGATAAATAATTTTTTAGCTCTGAAAAGAAATCTCATTTCTCACACTAAATGACCAGATCACCAAAAAATATTCCAAATCAGGGGTTTGATTATTCATTCACTTCAATGGTGATAAAAGCAAAAATAAAGTGTTTTTAGATGGTTTATACAGCCTTATAATGACAGTTTGTCAAGAAACCATCTGGAGTCAAAGACTATAGTCATTCTAATAAAGACCAACTATTTGCTGTTATAAATAGTTTATGTTTAATTTATGATACTTAGAAAGAGATGAACTACAGCAGACCTATCCATCCTAAAATTTAACTGCTGGCATTATTGAATTGTTTACAATACCGCTGTTCTTTTAAAGTGATTATAAATATATATTAATATGACCCTCATAACAACCCTGTAAAGATACAGGTAGGAAAACTGAAGCATAACCAACCACTGCCTTGGAGTGGGATCCGACCCCTCCTAGGGTTTCCAAGACAGTATCACTGTGGAAGTAGATTGCCCTACCTTCCTTCGAGGAACTGAGGCAGAGAATGGTTGAGTAATCAGTCCAAGGTCTCTCAGTTCATATGTGACTATTCAGAGGCAGGTAGTATACTCCAGGACATGCTGTGCTAGGCTGCCCTAAAACTACAACATATAGAGCCTTCACAGTTGACACCACCCATTGTTTCAGCTATAAAGTAAGAGGAAAAAAAAAAAAAAAGCCTAAGTGAAAGCAAGAATCAGGAAATGAAATCAAAATTGAATCCCATTTTCCAATATCCTTAAAAGTAGAATATAGATCACATATTTATAGCATCCCACAATGAAGAGAAGTAATCAAAAAAGAAAATATAAAATGAAAAAAGGGAATGAAAAGAAACCCCATTAAGACTGTAAAATCTGTACGCAAAGCTGAGAAAATTTTAGTAAATCTTCATATATATTGATACATGTTTTTGGAAAAGATGTATTTTTGCTGGGCATCAGGATCAATGATTTTTTCAAAAGAAGCTGAACAGAGTTATGTCCCTGGTGATAGAGATTGTTCTAAATTTTCCAAACCCTGTTTCAGCTCTTTCTTAGGTACATGGCTAAACTACATTTCGCAGAAATCCTTGCAGTCAGATGGGCGCATGTGACTCAGTCTTGTCAAGAAATGACTGTGGAAATGATTTTCTTCAGTTTGACATGTGGTTTCTAAAAATATCTGTAATAGTCTTCCCTCATCTGCCACTGATTGCAAAAGACCTAGTGGGGAATTCTGGGGGAATAAGACTAGTGGAGAGGGAGCTCTGGTAGCATATTGCCTAAGGCACTTGACTGCTAACCAGAAGGCTGGCGGTTCAAACCCACCAGCCACTCCTCGGAAGGAAGATGGGGCAATCTACTTCCTTAGTGATACTGCTTCGGAAACCCAAGGAGGGGTCGCTATGAGTCAGGGCCGACTCCACGGCACATAACAACAACAACGACAATGAATTGATCTGTCTGTCCAGTTTTCTATGAAGTTGCTACATTTTAGTGGTAATGGAAAACTACAGGTCAAGTTCTGCTCGAAAACATCTCTTGAATTTCTGCATCCAAGCAAAGATGACAAGGAATATCCTTGAAGGCATTTAAAATAAAAGTACAAAAATACTGAAGTAATTATAGTAGTCAGGAGCTCTGGTAGCGTAGTGCCTAAGGCACTTGACTGCTGACCAGAAGGCTGGCGGTTCAAACCCACCAGCCACTCCTCAGAAGGAAGGTTGGACAATCTACTTCTGCAGTGATACCACCTCGGAAACCCAAGGAGAGATCGCTGTGAGTCGGGTCCGCTCGACAGCACATAACAACAACAAGTTATACTAGTCAAGTTAAGAATGTCAAAATAATATCATTTATAAGATTGTGTTAGGGGCTCTTTCATGAACTCTTTATTTTAATTTCAGGATGTTTCTGGAGAACCTAATTTTTTGTAAGGCAATGTGATACAGGATAGCTTTTCTGAACAACAACAACAAAACAAAACAGATATAATCCAGCCAAGGTTATGTAAGATTTCTGGTGTTCAGGCTTATGACTTTTTAGATGCACAGTGCTTTCCAGTGCATTATTAGGAAAAAAAAAAAGGAAAAGAAAAATTCTGAATGGGAGATAAATGGTTTGTCAGTTGCGCTATTACAAATGTTGCTTGTGATGAGAATGGAGTCTTCTCCCTTATGCGCTATAGACCCACTGAGAGCTCCCTCTGCTGGCTCAATGTTTGCTAATTGTGTATTTGCTTAGGGCACTGAATTCTCCAGAATATATAAATCAAACATGATCAATGCCCATCCACCAATGTCTATTGTGCACATACATATGAGGCATGCAAAAGGTCTATAGACAATTGCCGAATTCCAAACAAGACTTCATATAGGTCCAAAAGCTGAGTCAGCATCTTTTCTTCTCATAGGTCAGCTAAAAAGTGAACTTTCTTATTGATGCAATTCTAATCAGAAAAGAAAAACAATCTAAAGAAATCTTGTTTCAGCCACAGTCAGCTAAAAGTTGTGCAAGCCTGAATAAACGAAGACTAAAAAAGGAAGCTGCCTGAGGAAGTCAACATTAATGTGACTCTATTAATAACACAAACTTGAATTAGAGCTCACAGCTGGAGGGAAAAAAAAAAAAAAGAAAGAAAGAGAGTGAGTGAGCAAAGGTCAATTCATATAGAGATAATTCTTATAAATTAATTTCATGAATTTTTCTGTGAATATAGATTGATAGACATGGGCCTTCAGGTGGAAATTTGCTGGTAGGAGCTGAAGTCCACTATGTTCTTGGGCTCACCATCACCAATAATTAAGAGATGAATAAAACTATATTACTGAAGCTTAGCTGGATAAAAAGATTAATTGATTTTGTTTATTACCTTACTCCACAAAGAATTTAAATTTATTTACCAAAATAGAGGCAATGCTAACATGAAAAAACAAATGATGAAGAGAATGCTACTTTGAAGTGAGAATGGTGAGACTTTGTCTCATTTACTTAGGACATGTTATCAGGAGGGACCAATAACTGGAGAAAGGCATAGTAGAAGGTCAAGTGAAAAAGAGGAAGGTGCTCAATCAAAAATCAAAAGGATTGACACAGTGGCTACAACGGTGGGCTCAAACACAGCAATGAATGTGAAGATGGCACAGAGTGAGGCATTTTGTTCCGTTATACACAGTTGTTATGAGTTGGAACCAACTTGAAGGCAACCAACAACAAGAGGATCCCCCAACAAACAATGGGAAGGGAAGATCTTGAGACTTAAAAAGTTAATGCCATAGATGGTTAGTTGATACTAAGGTCTTATTAACATAAAATATCCATGATATTGAAGTGATAATACCTTCTGATTACATCTTTCAGGGAAATGTAGAAAATTAGTTCAGTTCTAATACTGAGTGAGGCTCGTGGTCATGAGTTTGTAGTGGCCTTGAAACTTATTTTCAGGTAGATTTACACACTTACATGAAATTTACATGGTTATTTTTTGATATTCACTGACTTTAATTCTTCAAGAAAATTTTGAGCTACCTTAGGGTAGAGACCACATAATTGATATGGTACATTTTTTGATTAATCGATTCACCAATGTATTAGCTATGACTTTTCCTACCATTTAAGGTTATAGTTTATTATCATCATTAACAGATTCAGAACCATGCATTTAACTTTGACCTGCAAAATGATTTTTGAAACAGAAATCAACATTACCTTTGTTACCTCATGATGGCACACTTGTATCACATTTTCCCTGAGAGATTTTGGGAACTGCCTTAAAACCATAGCAAAAAAAATTTTCTCTCTTCTTCTATGAGTAACTTAGTTATATAAAATAGATTAAAAGTATTCTGTAGCCTGCACTTTCTTCCAATATGCTCTGAGTGCACTTCAAAGTATGTAGTTAAACTTTGAAGGTTTGAATCTTATCCAAGAACATTTGAATTGGTATTTTTCAGTGAAAGCCTCTTTAGTCAAGTTGCCTTTTGTTGGATTGATACCAGGAAACAGACCAACTGTCTGTGTTTTAAAGTAGGTAACAAGTTGATAGGTAATTTTTTAAAACTCTGTTTGAAATTGGAACATTCACCTTCAATTAATATCAAGGAAGAAGAGCCAAGTGTATCAAATATACTACAGCCCTAAGGGTCAATGGCCAGAACAATATGATCAATTTAAAAAACGACCATAAGCCATACCAAGCTAATGTTCCATTCATGCTTTCTGCTTAATTTTTCAGGAACAAAATTATGTGTTAGTCCTTCACATTGTATATTGGTTTTTTTTTACACTTAGATGGTAATCTTTGTTTTTGTATGTATATTATACACAGAAACAAATTACCATTTTAGAAGCTGCTTTCTAATTTCCTAAATGGCACTTAGCCATTTAGGAGTTATAAGAAATAACTCAAAAAGTAAATTATTTTTAAATCAATTAGTGTCAAGTTTGGCATATTTATTTCTATTGTGTGCTGTTGGGTGGATTCTGATATCATGGCCATGGTATATAACAGAGAAGAACTACCCCATAGGGTTTCTTAGGGTGTATATAGGAGAAGATTGCAGGTCTTTTCTATCATGGAGCCACTGTGAATGTGGACCATAGACCTTTTGGTTAGCACACACTTAACCATTACACCACTAGGGCAGCCCCACTTGGCATATAATAAGTACCATATGACCTCATCATTATCATCATCATCATTATTATTATATCAGCACTCAACAATGATGCCAAAATTTAAATATAAACTTGGATGTTTTACTCATATGACCTTAAGATCTTATTCAGAGTTCATTTCTGTTAACATAAAGATGTACAACTCAAGAGCACTTTTTGACTGTTTGTTATTTCTGTGTCAAGAATGGAAAAAGAATAACAATCAAAAATAGGAAGTGCACTTCCTAATTAGGGACTAGTAAAATGCCAGAAAAGGACTAATATTTTAATGCAATGGTGAAAAAAACATTTAAGAAAGCATTTGTAAGAAGTGGGAATGTATATGTAAGAAGTCAAATTCATAATAGCCTAAAACAGTTTAATATAGAGATGAGATGAAAAATATGTTCCTCTTTTCTCCATTCATGATGGACATTGTTAATCACAGCATTCTTTACATTCCTTCCAGAGTCATCGAATGAAATTGCTAAAGATTAATATGGTTAATATTATGTTATAAAGTTTTAAAACATTATCATGTTTTATGCTTTGTATTAAATGATAAACATGGATATTGGAATATCTCATTTTTCAATAGTTTCAGAGGTGTGTGTGTGTGTTTTTGTGTGTATAAGCAATGAAGGAAAATGATAAAGAGGAAGGCGAGAGACAGGGAGAGATAGAGAAAGAGTGCAGGAGGAGAATGTGGAATATTATTTACCACAAATTTTATTGTCTTCATCTGAGCCATCAGGACAGTTTAATTCTCCATCGCAAAAGAATTCAGTGGCTATGCACTTTAAAGCATCTGCACAGGGTCTTGAACCAGGCAGACAGATTATTGAGACATTTCCTAAAAAAAAAAAAAAAAAAAAAAATTATAATCTTCCAGTAGATTAGATTTAACTTCTAACATTTCCAAAATGTTTGGTTACTAATAGTGTAGTGTTTTTTTTTTTTTTTTTTTCATTTACGTTCTTACTTACATTATATACTTAAAGATCCCAATAGAAATATTTTATTCAGTAACCAATAAATAGAAGCTGTAAGGACAAAAGGAAGTTAAATCAGTAATTAGAAAAATTCAGACTTTCTTGACCTCTATTTATAGTGATACCACTTATTGGTCCAGTTGTGAGGATTTTTGGATTTTTTAAATTGTTCATTTAACAAATATTTAGCAGATTCCTGTCAGAGGTCAGTCATCATAGTAGGCACCGGCTGCAGCTTAGAAAGACCATTCTGGCTGCAGTGTACAGAGGATAAGCTTGAAACTAAGAAAACTCAATTTCCTTGGAAGTATTTAGTTAATCGTTCTGGGAGGAAGTATTACACACAAATATTTATGGATTTCATTTAATGGAATATATTCTATCATAAAATATATAAAAAAAGAAAGAAAACTGTCATTTAAAATACATTTTCTATTCTAAATAGTTTATTAACTTCATCAAGCTTGCCACTTTTGCCAGCAGAACTGTTTTATGAACTAAAATAAAATTTGTGTTCACCAAAATAAGAGTGAGTTAGGCCAAACAAACTCCAAGTTGTTTGAGGTACAATTTTTATTTGCAAACATTTTATTTTGTAGGTACAATACTTTATGGCCTAAGAAAAAGTTGAAAAATAGGTTATATAAAAATTACTTTCCTCATGAAAAATTCTGAGGAAATTCAAGTCAACTTCAAGCTAAAATTTTGTGCAGACCATTGTGTCTTCATGACAAATTATAAAAATATTGAATTTTAAATTTTGGAAAAATTCATATATTTATTCATGTGTATTGAGTATTAATATCTACTTGGTTGATTTTAAACTTGATAAATGCATACTGCATTTTGGATGTTTATACTTCTTAAGGTATCATGGGGACCCAAATAATGGAAAGTTTATCACATTACCTGCATCGGCTAGTACCTATTAAAAATGTCTCAGTCACTCATAAATGCATTCATTTTTTTGAGAAAATATTGACTAAGATTTGCATTCTGAGGCAAAAAAAAAATTTGGTGAAATCGTTTTATAGTAACATAAACCATTTAAAATTGCAAGTGCATTTGTACATTTCTTCTTTGGACAAATCCAAAGATTGTTTCTATTCAATATTTTTCTCACTTCTTGGGTTAGGAATTTTTATGGTAAAAGATGCAAACACTTCCCCTGAAGGGTCATGTGCCATGCTCTAAACAGATAGCAACCATTTGCATCTTTATGTATATCTTGTCCTTCACTTGCTCTTTTCTCCATCTCAATAAATAGAGATTTACGAAGAAACACATCTTATTTCTAGGAATTAAATAGAAAATTTTAGAAGCAACTCTAAAGATAAGATATATTTTAATATACCCACAAGATAAAGGCATACATTTTTATTTTGCATATAAATGCGAAAATTTGAATATTTATTGTCTGTGACTAAAGTAACAATGATGGCTTAACATTTTCTGAAAGTTTTTTAAGCTCAATAGCATTTTTATTGGTCTTATTCTTAAAACCAGCACTGTACTGCCATCTGCTGGGTTTTAAAATTAAGATATTTCCTTCTAAAATTTCTCTTAAAACTCTTTCAAATTAGTGGTTAAAGCATTCGGCTGCTAACCAAAAGTTTGGCTAGTCAAACCCACCAGACGCTCCACAGGAGCAAGATGTGGAAATCTACTTCTGCAAAGATTTGCAGCCTTGGAAACCTTATGGGACAGTTCTACTCTATCCTATGTTGTTGTTGTTGTTATGTGCCGTCGAGTCAGCCCTGACTCATAGCGACCCCTCCTTGGGTTTCTGAGGCAGTATCACTACGGAAGTAGGATTGCCCAACCTTCCTTCCGAGGAGTGGCTGGTGGGTTTGAACCGCCAGCCATCTGGTTAGCAGTCAAGTGCCTTAGGCACTATGCTACCAGAGCTCCTACTTTATCCTATAGGGTCCCTGTAAGTCGGAATTGACATCATGGCAGTGTGTTTTTGTGTGTGTGTTTGTGTGTGTGTGCCTGTGCGTGTGTGCGTGCCAGTGAGTCTACTAAGGAAATACTAAAAATATGTATGGGTTAGGTTGCTGGGTATTAGAGTCTTTAGTAATAGGCACTAATAAAAATGTGTATAAACCATTGGGAAATTATGGAACACCTAACATCTAAATGAGCACAGAATAAAGATCAAAATCATTTCTAAATAACAGAATAATGTCTCCATTGAAAAGAATAAAAAGGATTATACAATGATATTTAATACACCCAAATTTGTATTTTAATTTCTGATATATATGAGAAAGTCCTGAGGAAATTCCTCAATTGAGTGCCTAATCCAGGAGAAGCATAGTTCATGATGTTGTTGTTAGGTGGCATCAAGTTGGCTTTGACTCATAGCAACCATACATACAACAGAGTGAAACACTGCCCAGTTGTTCTCCATCCCAAAACCCTTGCTATACTTGAGTCCACTGCAGCCACTGTACCAATCTATCTCATTGAGAGTCTTCCCCTTTATTTGCTGGCCCTCCACCTTACCAAGCATGTTATTGTTCTCCAGGGAATGGTCCCTTCTGACAACATGACCAAAGTCTGGCCATTCTTGCTTCCAAGGATCATTCAGCCTGCACTTCCTCCAGGAAAAATTTGTTTGTCCATGGTACTTTGAGTATTCTTTGCCAACATCACAATTCAAAAAGAATAACACTTCTTCAGTCTTCCTTATTCATTGTTCAGCCTTCACATGAGGTGGTTGAAAATACCATGGCTTGAATTAGTTGTACCTTACTATTAAAAGTGACATATTTGCTCTTAAACTTTAAAGAGATCTTTTGCAGCAGATTTTCCTAGTGCAATACAATGTCTGATTTTAACTGCTGCTTCCATGGGTGTTGATTGTGAATACAAGTAATATGAAATCTTTGACAACTTCAATCTTTTCTCCATTTATAGTGATGCCACTTACTGGTCCAGTTGTGAGGATTTTTGCTTTCCTTATGCAGAGGTATAATCCATACTGCAGATTATAGTTATTGGTCATCATCAGTAAGTGCTTTAAGACATCTTCACTTTCAGCAAGCAAGGTTGTGCTGTTTGCACATCATACGTTGTTATTGAGTCTTTCTCCAATTCTGAGGCCACGTTCTTCTTCATTTAGTATGGCGTCTTAGATTATTTGCTCAGCATAAAGATTGAATAAGTATGGTGAAAGGATACCACCCTGACCCACATTCTTCCTGATTTTAAACATGACCCACATTCTTCCTGATTTTAAACATAGTATCCCCTTGATCCCTTGATCTGTTCAAATGATAGCCTCTCTGTTTGTGTACATGTTCCCTCATGAGCACAAGTAAGTGTTCTGGAGTTCCCATTCTTCTCAATGTTATCCATAATTTGTTATGATACACACACTTGAATACTTTTGCATGCTTAATAAAACACAAGTAAACATCTTTCTGGTATTCTCTACTTTTGGCTACACTCCATCTAACATCAACAATGATATCCCTCATTCCATGTCCTCTTCTGAATCCAGCTTGCATTTCTGGAATTTCCCTGTCAATGTACTGCTGCAACCATTTTTTTAATTATCTTTAATAAAATTTTGCTTGCCTGTGATATTAATGATAACCAAAAGCCAAACCCACAGCCACAGAGTTGGTTTCATCTCATAGCAAACCTCATTGGGTTTCTGAGGGAGTAAATCTTTATGGAAGTAGATTTTCTCATTTTTCTTCTACAGAGTACCTGGTGGACTTGAACCAGCAACCTTCTAGTTAACAATCAAATGCCTTAGGCATAGTACCACCAGAGCTCCTTGATATTAATGATGGTTGATACTTTCCACATTCTATTTAATCACCTTTCTTTGAAATCATTTCAAATATGAATTCTTGTCAGTTGGACAGGTAGCTATCTTCCAAATTACTTGCTATAGATGAATAAGTGCCCCCAGTGTGGCATCCATTTGTTGAAACATCTCAACAGGTATTACATCAATCCCTGATGCCAATTCTTTCAATGTAGCTTAGAATTCTTCCTTCAGTGTAATTGGTTCTTGATCATAGGCCACCTCCAGAAATAGCTGAACATTGACCAACTCTTTTTTGTACTGTGACTCCATGTATTCCTTCCATCTTCATTTGATGCTTCCTGCATCAGTCAATATTTTGTCCATATAAACTCTCAATATTGCAATTCAGGGCTAGAATTTTTTCTTCAATTCTTTCAGCTTGAGAAATGCTGAGTGCTTTCTTCCCTTTTGGTTTCTAATTCCAAGTTTTTTTTATTCCCATTTCATTATAATAATTGACTTTTTCTTCTTGAGCTGCTCTTTGAAATCTGCTCAGCTCTTTCATCTTATCACTTTTTTTTTCCATTTGATTTAACTACTCTCTAATCAAGAGGAAGTTTCAAAGTCTCTTCTGTCATCCATTTTAGTCTTTTCTTCCTTTCTTTTTGTTTTTTCATGTATGATGTTCTTGATGTCATCCAATTAACAATTCCTCTGGTTTTCAGTCATTGGTATTCAATGCATCAAATCTATTTTTTCACATGGAATCTAAATTCAGGTGGCATATAATGAAGGTCATATTTTGGTTCTCGTGGACTTGTTTTAATTTTCTTCAACTTCAACCTGAACTTGCATATGAGCAGTTGACGGTCTGTTCCACAGTCAGATCTTGGTCTTGTTTTGACTAATGATAGTGAGCTTCTCCATCACTGCTTTCTGCAGATGTAGTGTATCTGATTCCTGTGCATTCCATCTGGCAATGTCCATGTATATAGGCACCATTTATGTTGTTGAAAAATGGTATTTGGAATGAGTAAGTCATTGGTCGGGAGCTCTGGTAGCATAGTTGCTAAGACACTTGCCTGCTAACCAGACGGCTGGTGGTTCAAACCCACCAGCCACTCCTCGGAAGGAAGGTTGGGCAATCCTACTTCCATAGTGATACTGCCTCGGAAACCCAAGGAGGGGTCGCTATGAGTCGGGTTTGACTCGACGGCAAACAACAACAACAACAAGTAATTGGTCCTCCAAAATTCTATCATGCGGTCTCCAGAGACATTTCTATCACTGAGGCCTTCTTTTCCAGCTACTGGTGATTCTTTTCTGTTTCCAACTTTTGCATTCCAATCACCAGTAATAAACAATATATCTTGATTACATGTTTGGTTAATTTCAGACTTTAGAAGTTGGTAAAAATCTTCAATTTCCTTGTCTTTGGCTCTAGTGGTTGATGCTTAAATTTGAACAAAAGTAGTTTTAACAGTCTTCCTTGCAGCATATTGATATTATCCTATCACTGACAGCATTGTACTTCAGGATAGATCTGAAATGTTCTTTGTAACAATGAAGGACAGGTCTTTCCTCTTCAATTTGTCATACCTGGCATAGTAGATCATGTGATTGCCTTATTTCAAATGGCTAAAACCACCCCATTTCAGCTCACTAATGCCTAGGATATTATGCATTCTATTTCCTTTTTGACAACTTCCAATTTTTCAAGATTCATACTTTGTACATTCCACATTCTCATTATTAATGGATGTTTGCAGCTGTTACTTTATATTTTAAGTCATGTCCCATTAGCAAATGGAGGTCCTGAATGCCTTACTTCATACATGTCATTAAGGTTGACTCTTCTTTGAGAAGTCAGCAATTCATTCACATTTTGAATGCTATTGAACCTGAAGGGCTCATCTTTCAGCACTATATGAGATAATGTTTCAGGGCTATTCATAAAGTTTTCCAGTAATATATTAGACAGTGTTTCACTGCTATTCATCAGGTTTTCACTGGCCAGTTCTTTGAGAAGTGGATGGTTGCTTCCATATTCACAGTTTATCTTAGTCTAGAAGCTCCACTGAAACCTTTCTACCATGGGTGACCCAGCTGGTATTTGAAATACTGGTGGCATAGCCTCCAGCCTCAAAACAACATGCAAGCTACCACAGCACAACAAACTGACAGATGAGTTCATGATAGTATTCCATAAAAGATTGATAAAGATATAACGAATGAATGCATTATGCTACACACTTATGGCTTATTTTAAGAATAATTAACAGAATTTTAAGCATGTGGCATTTGGAAGAAACGTTTTGGGGATACAGCTGGAGGATATATAATTTTTTATATTTCTAATATTTCCCAGGGAAACTTCCAATTGCTTCCTGTCTCTGTTTTTTGTTGGTCTCTTGGCTTGTGTTTATGGAGCTCTGATGATTGGCCCTCACTCCAGAAAGTGGTATTACTTGAGAATCTTTGATCTAATTAATGATTATTTATTCACTGTACAAGAATTTTCTCTTAGAGACTTCTGGTAAGGTGACGGGATAGACAGACAACCTGTATAGACCCTCTTCAACAAAGAAGAAAGAAACCAATTGACAGAGATACAGAAGATAATCCTGAAGCCCTGAGCTTTGAAAGGAAGCACACAGAAGTGGAGCTCTGGTAGCGTAGTGCCTAAAGCATTTGACTGCTAACCAGGAGGCTGGCAGTTCAAATCCACCAGTCACTACTGGTAAGTAAGTTTGGGCAATCTACTTCCGTAGAGATACCACCTTGGAAACCCAAGGAGGGGTCACTATGAGTTGGATATAACTCAATGGCAGTGAGTGTTTATACAGAAGTGGATTGGGCACCAACTAGTGAAATAAACTGAATGAAGACAATGACTATGGAGACAGAGTTTCAGACTGTCAGCTACTCTGATGGCACCAACAGCCTGAATATTTGTAAGTGGTGTTGGGACCTGAGAATTCACCTAAAGATCAGCCCTGATTGCCAAAGGCTACAGGGATGACTGCACTAGTGGCCTATGACAAGGAAAAGAAGAGCAAGGAGGGAGACAACCTGAGGTGTGGACTTTCAGCTGCTGGAGGGTGCAGCCAATTTGATTGTTTATAAGTGGTGGCCATTTTGGATATTTAAAATAACCAAGGGTGCAGACATTTTTAATGATTACAAAGGCAGCCATTTTGGATATTTAAAGTGACAGCATTCTCATTTGGATTCCAGAAAACTAAGAATAGATTCCATTTGCCAAGGATGTCAGGGACATACAGGAGGCTGACAGCAGGAAAGGAGACAAGTAGTGATTGTATAAATGCTGCCAACTAGTGAATAGAGGAGCACAGTGCCCTGCAAAAATACAAAACATCCAAAGGAAACAAAGAAAATGAAAGCTGTAGACAAGTCACTCCGACATACAATCACCAATTAAATATAAACACAAAAACATTACAATGTCTTGGAGACAACAGAGTACCACAGTCCACACAAAGAGGCAAGATAAAGCAGGAGGACAAAGGGAGCAGAACCCAGAGCACATCCAATTTCTGAGAAAGAAGCAGCATCAGAACTCCCTGATAAGGAATTCAGAAGAATTATATTTAGGTATCTTCAACAGATTGAAAGACAGATCAAGGAAAACAGTGAAAAAATTGAGGAAAACACAACAATTTTGGAAGAAAATATAAGAAATGACAAAATAAATGAAAAATTAGAAATGATACAAAATCTACAGATAGAAATTTAGAATAATACTAAATTTTCAAAACTAGATAACACATTGAATGGGCAAAGGAGTAGAATTGAATCAATGGAAGACAGAATTAGTGAGATTACAGACAAATATTTCAGCAGATCTTTGGAAAGGGACTAATCAGAAAAAAAGATCAAAACAAAATAAAGAAAGCCTTAGGTTCATGTGAGATACCATCAAAAGCAATAACTTAAGTGTAATTGGGATTCTAGGACAGGAAGAGAAAAAGAAAACCACAAAGAAAATTGTCAAAGATTTGTTGGAAGAGAATTTCCCTGGTGTGATGAAAGATGAGATTATATCCATTCAAGAAGTCCAACAAACCTCAAACAGGATAGACCCACAAAAGAAAATAACCAAGACATATTATCATCCAACTCACCAAAACCAAAGCAAAGAAAGAATCCTGAAAGCAACACAAGAAAAACAAAAAGTTTCCTACAAGGGGCAACCAAAAAAGAATAAGCTCTGATTTCTCAGCAGAAACCATATAGGTGAGAAGGCAATGGATGGTATACATAAAATCCTGCAAGAGAAAAAATTCCAAGTAAGAATTACATACCCAGCAGAATTGTCCCTCAAATATGATGGTGAAAATAGGAAATTTCCAGATAACCTCAAATTAGGGGAAATTGTTAAAACCAGACCAACATTACAAGAGATGCTAACGGGTGTCTTTTGGACAGAGAACCAACCACAGCAAACAATAACTGACTATTAACACACAGGATGACATAAACCAGAAACCAACCCAGTTATGGAAATATTCAAAGTAAATAAACCTACAAGATTGTAAACAGGGAACCAGAAATATCTGTTATATCAGTTGACAAATGAGGACAACTACAAACAAAAAGAGGGAAAAAATTGTGTTGTTACAGAACTAAATGGTAGGTATGTCAAAACATCTGTAAGATAGATCAAACCATTCCAAATATGGGAAGAAAATATAAATCACAGTGCAACTTCAAAGAAAAATGATAAACCTTCACATCAAAATAAAAAAGGAGATTAGCAGAAATATTTAGCAAATACAAAAACAACAGCAATGGGTGAAGTGATAACAAAATGAGCTCAGCACAGAAAAATATATGGAACAAAGAAATCAGCAATGCCAAGAAAAGCACACAATAAAATGACAGCAGCAAATTCATACTCATTGATTATTAAACTGAATGTCAAAGGATTAAATGCACCACTCAAGAGATGGAGAGTTGCAGAATGGATAAAAAACATAATCCATCAATATGCTGTCTATAAGCAACACACCTTAGAGACAAAGACAGAAATAGACTAAAAATCAAAGCCTTGAAAAAGATCTATCAAGCAAATGGCAACTAAAAAAAGAGAAGGAATGGCAATATTAATTTCTGATCAAATTGACTTTAAGACAAAAACCACCATACAAGACAAGGAAAGACATTATATGATGATTAAAGGATTGATTGAAGAA
>NW_006921609.1:1747763-1751350 GCF_000298275.1 Orycteropus afer afer | reverse complement strand
CCCAACCTTCCTTCCAAGGAGTGGCTGGTGGGTTTGAACTGCCAGCCTTCTGGTTAGCAGTCAAGTGTCTTAGGCACTAAGCTACCAGAGCTCCTACAGTCATAGTAGGAGACTTTAATATAACACTTTCAATCACAGATAGAAGTGGAAACGGATTCAACAAGGACCCAGAAGAACCAAACAGTGAAATCCACAACTTGAACTTCTAGACATCTACAGAGCACTTTACCCAACAAAAGCACAATATACATTCCTTTCCAGTACACATGGAACATTCTCCAGGATAGACCATATATTATGCCACAAAGTAAGCCTCCATAAATTTAAAAACATTGAAATACTGCAAAACATCTTCTCACATTTTACAATGCTGTAAAATTAGAAATCAACAATAAGAAGATGAATGGAAAAAGAACAAACACATGGAAACTGAGTAACACCCTCCTTGAAAATGACTGAGTAATAGAAGAAATTTAAAAAAAAATGAAATTAAAAAATTTCTTGAATCAAAAAAGAATGAAAATACAATATACCAAAATCTTTGGGACACAGCAAAAGCAGTGATCAAAAGCCAAATTTATAGCAATAAATGCCCACATCAAAAAAGAAGAAAGAGCCAAAATCAACACCCTAACCCAACATTTCCAACAATTAGAAAAAGAGCAGCAAAGAAAAGCCTACAGTCACCAGAAGAAATAATGATGATTTGAGCAGAAATAAATGAAACAGAAAATAGAAAGACAGTAGAAAAAATCAATAAGACTAGAAGTTGGTTCTTTGAAAAGATTAATAAAATTGACAAACCACTGTCAAATTTAACAAAAGAAAAGAGGGAGAGAATACCAATAAGAAAAATAAATTAATTGAGCAACATCACAACAGAACTGCTAAAAGGGTAAGGAGGCCACATCTTCTGACCTTCTCTAACTGCACAAAAGGAAGACAGAATTACTATCTGTAGCTCAAGGCCCAGACATGTTGCCTCCCTCTAGCCCTTACACCAACTGCTCCTCCCACAGCACCCAAAGCCAATCTGCTGGATTCTATAATTCACTGCAGTGGCCACACAGAACTCACAAATTATGGGGTTTATCAGGGAAGCACCAGGCTACAATTCAAGTTCAGGAATAATTTCAGTTTCTCTCCCAGCCCGCTGTTCCTCATTTGCTCACAGCAAATTCCACTACAGAGTTTCCAAAGACTTATGGCTAGAAAAGCCATACCAGGTAATTTACTATACCACAAGAACAAACAGAAAGTAAAAGGATAATATCAGGATACTACAAAGAACTACACTTCAACAAATTTGAAAATCTAGAAGAAAGGGACAGATTTCTAGAAACATATTACTTACTTAAATTAACAGAGGCTGAGGTGGAAAATTTAAATAAATTCATAACAAAATAACAAATTGAATAGGTCATTAAAAAAAAAAAAAAAAAAAACCTACCAACAACAAAAAAGTCCTGGCCCAGATCGTTTCACTGGGGAATTCTACTGAACGTGCAAAGAGGAACTGACACCAATCCTACTCAAACTATTCCAAAACACGGAAAAGTATGGAATCCTCCAAAATTCATTTTATGAAGCAAGCATAACCTTGATACCAAAATCAGGCAAAAGACATGACTGAAAAAGAAACTACCGACCAATATGAACAAAATCCTAGCCAATAGACTCTAACAACATTTCCAAAAATTAATACATTATGACCAAGTTGGGTTCATATCAGGTATGCAAGGATGGTTCAACATTAGAAAAACAATCAATGTCATCAATCACACAGATAAAGGAAAAGAACCACATGATCATAACAATTGATGCAGAAAAGGCATTTGATAAAATCCAACACCTATTCTTGATCAAAACTCTCAGCAAAGGAGGAATAGAAGGGACATTCCTCAAAAAAATAAAGGGCATACATGCAAAACAAACAGCCAACATTCTTCTCAGTGGACAGACTGAAACCATTCTCCTTGCAAACAGGAACCAGACAAGGATGCCCTTTATCGCCATTCTATTCAACATTGTATTGCAAGTCCTAGCCAGTGGAATAAGGAAAGAAAGGTAAATCAAAGGTATCCTAATTGGTAAGGAAGAAATAAAACTATCTTTATGTGCTGATGATATGATCCTATATGTAGAAAATTCAAGAGATTCAGCATCAAAAAAAAAAAAACAAAAACAAAACTACTAGAACTAAACAAGAGATTTAGCATAGTGGTGAGATACAAGATCAATACCCAAACATCTGTTGGATTCCACTACAATAGCAAAGAGATTGCTGAAAAGGGAATATGGAAATCAATACCATTTAAAATGTTGTTGTTAGGTACAATCAAGTCATTTCTGACTCATAATAACCATATGCACAGCAGAATGAAACACCTCCCAGTCCTGCACCAGCTCCACAATCCTTGCTATACTTGAGCCCATCACCACTGCCACTGTGTCAATCCATCTTGTTGAGGGCCTTCCCCTCTTTCGTCAACCTTCCACCTTACCAAGTACGACATCTTTCACCAGTGAATGGTCCCTTCTGACAACATGACCAAAGCAGGTGAGAGGAAATCTGGCCATTCTCGCTTCCAAGGAGCATTCCAGCTGCACTTCCTCCAGGACAGATTTGTTAGTTCTCATAGCAGCCCATGATACTCTCAACATTCTTTGCCAACACCACAACTCAAAAGCTGCAACTTTTCTTCGGTCTTCCTTATTCATTGTCCACCTCTCACATGCATATGAGATGATTGGAAATACCATGGCTTATGTCGGGTGCACCATATTCCTCAAGGAGACATCTTTGCTCTTCAGCACTTGAAAGAAGTCCTTTGCAACCAATTAGCCCAGTGCTATATGTCATCTGATGTCATGACTTCTGCTTCCATTGGTGTCATGTGTAGAACCAAGCAATGTGAAGTCTTTGACAAATTCAATCTTTTCTCCATTTATAGCAATGCTGCTTATTGGTCCAGTTGTGAGGATTTTTGTTTTCTTTATATTGAGAGGTAATCCATACTGCAGACTGTATTCCTCACTCTTCATCAGTAAGTGCTTCAAGTCATCTTCACTTTCAGTAAGCAAAGTTGTGTCATCAGCGTATTGCAGGTTGTTAATGATTTTTCCTCCAATCCTGATATCACGTTCTTCATATAATCCAGCTTCTTGCATTATTTGCTCAGCATACAAATTGAATGAGTATGGTGAAAGGATACAACCCTGATACACTCCTTTCTTTATTTTAAACTATGCAGTGTTTCTTTGTTCTGTTTGAATGACATCCTCCTGGTCTATGTACAGTTAAATGTTCTGGAATCCCCATTCTTCTCAATGTTATTCACAATTTGTTATGATCCACACAATCAAATGATTTTGCATAGTCAATAAAACACAAGTAAATATTTTTCTGGTATTCTTTGCTTCAGCCAAGATCCATCTGACATCATTACTTACATCCCTCATTCCACATCCTCCTTTGAATCCAGCTTTCATTTCTGGAAGTTCTCTGTCAATATACTGCTGCAACCATTTTTGAATTATCTTCAGTAAGATTTTACTTGCATGCAATATTAATGATATTGTTCGAT
>NW_006921609.1:1732517-1739718 GCF_000298275.1 Orycteropus afer afer | reverse complement strand
CAAATTCTTCTGCTAGTTGGGGTTTAGTCCAATTCTGCATCCTTTCCTTCAAGGCTCAGGGGTCCAAGATTATCTTCTGTGTCTGTGTTAACTGGTTTCCCTTTTCTTTGTTGAAGAGGGTCTGTGCAATCCTTCTGCCTAGTCCGCCATCTTGCCCCACCTCCTCATCTTCTTTTAATGCTTCCTGCATCATTCAATATTTTCCCATAGAATCCTTCAATATTGCAACTAGAGGCTTAAATGTTTTCCTCAGTTCTATCAGTTTGAGAAATGCCAAGCATATTCTTTCCTTTTGGTTTTCTAACTCCAAGTCTTTGAACATTTCATTATACTAATTTGCTTTGTCTGCTCAAGCTGCTCTTTGAAATCTTCTGTTCAGCTCTTTTATCTTGTCACTTCTTCCATTTGCTTTATGTAGTCTTCATTCAAGGTAAGTTTCAGAGTCTCTTCTGACATCCACTTTGGTCTTTTCTTTTTTTCCTGTGTATTTAATGACCTCTTGTATTCTTCATGGGTAATGTTTCTGATGTCATCGCACAATTCTTCTGGTTTCTGGTCATTGGTGTTCAATGTCTCAAATGTATTCTTTAGATGGTCTTTACATTCAGGAGGGATATATTCAAGGTCATATGTTGGCTTGCATGGACTTGTTTTAATGGTCTTTAACTTCAAGTCGAACTTACATATGAGCAGTTGGTCTGGTGCACAATCAGCTCTTGGCCTTGTTTTGGCTGAAGATATTGAGCTTTTCCATCACCTCTTGCCAAAGATGTAGTCAATTTGATTCCTGTGTACTATATCTGGTAAAGTCCACATGTTTAGCCACCATTTGTGTTGTTGAAAAAAAAGGTGTGTGCAATGAATTATTCATTGGTCTTGCAAAATTCTTTCATGCAATCTCCAGCAGTATTTCTGTCATCAAGGCCAAATTTTTCACCTACTAGTGATTCTTTCTTATTTCCAACTTTTGTATTCCAGTCACCAGTGATAATTAACACATCTTTATTGCATGCTTTGTCAATTTCAGACTGCAGAAGTTTATAAAAATCTTCAATTTCCTCATCTTTGGCGTTGATGGTCTATATGTAAATTTGTAGTATAATAGTAGTATTAACTTGTCTTTCTTATAGGTGTGTGGATATTGTCCTATCAACTTACAGCATTGTACTTCAGGACAGAGGACAAATCTTGAAACACCTTTTGTGATGATGAATGCCACACCATTCCTCTTCAAATTGTCATTCCCGGCATAGTAGATCATATGGTTGTCCAACTCAAAATGGCCAAAACTGGTCCATTTCAGCTCACTAATGCCCAGGTTAGCAATCTTTATGCATTCCATTTCATTTTTGAGAACTTTCAATTTTCCTAGATTCCTTGTTCATACATTCCATGTTCTAATTATTAATGGATGTTTACAGCTGTTTCTCCTCAAACTGAGTCGTGCCACATCAGCAAATGGAGGTCATGAAAGCTTTACTTTAGCCATATCATTAAGGTTGGTTCTACTGTGATGAGGCAGCTCTTTCCCAGTTGTATTTTGAATGCCTTCCAACCTAAGGGCCTGGTGTTCCTGCACTGTATTTGACAATGTTTCCAGGGTATTCATAATGTTGCCCAGTAATGAATCAGAGAATTTTTCTCTGCTATTCTTAAGGTTTTTTCCTGGACAATTCTTTAAGAAGTTGATGACCTCTTCCTTCGTTCTAGTCTGTCTCAGTCTGTCAGCTGTGTTGAAACCTATGACCATGTGCAAACCTGCTGGTGTCTGAAGCACCTGTGGTACAGCCTCAAATCTCACAGTAATGTGTAAGCCACCGCAGTGTGACAAACTGATAGACAAATTCATCTCCCTTAGCTGTTGGAAAGAAGCTATGCTGACATAGTGCCTAAGGCATTTGACTGCTAACCAGATAGATGGTGGTTCAAACCCACCAGCCACTCCTTGGAAGGAAGGCTGGCAATCTACTTCCATAGTGATAACTGCCTCAGAAACCCAAGGAGGGGTCACTATGAGTTAGATCCAACTCAACAGCAGTGAGTTTTTTTGAGCTGTTGGAAACCTTTCTGCCCTCCGTTTGCCTGATTCCTACCTTGATCCTGATGCTTTGTTGTGCCCGGCATTCCCTCCCTTTCCTGCCTCTGGATGAGGGTTATGTCTGCTGCCCCTTACCTGGATCCTTTTCTTCTCCCCAGTGTTCCCTCTCTTTCCTGCCTCTGGGGGTTGTTCCTGTCTGCATTTATAATAGCTACCAAAAAAATAAAATACTTGGGAATCTCACTAAGTACACAAATATCTGTACAAAGAAAACTAAAAGTCACTACTTCAAGAAAGTATAAGAGATCTGCATGAATGGAGGAACATACTATGATCTTGGATAAGAAGATTGAACATTGTGAAAATGTCAATACTACACAAAGTAATCTATACATTCAATCCAATCCCAATCCAGATTCCATCAGCATTCTTTAAAGATAGGGAAAAACCAATAATTAGTTTTATATGGAGGAGCTCTGGTAGTGTAGTGCCTAAAGCACTTGACTGCTAACCAGAAGGCTGGTGGTTCAAACCCACCATTTATGATGTTTTGATGGCATATAACAACAACAACAACAATTTATAAGGAAAGGAAAGAGACCTTGGATAAGCAATGTACTATTGAAGAAGAAGAACAAAGTAGGAGGTCTCACACTCTCAGATCTCAAAACCTGCTATACAGCCACAGTAGTCAAAACTGCATGCTATTGATACAGTGACAAACACATAGACCATTGGAACAGAATTGAGAACCCAAAAATAGATCCATTGACCTAGTTGTTGTTATGTGCTGTCGAGTCGGACCTGACTCATAGTGACCCCTTCTTGGGTTTCTGAGGCAGTATCAATACAGAAGTAGATTGCCCCATCTTCCCTCCAAGGAGTGGCTGGTGGGTTTGAACCACCAGCCTTCTGGTTAGCAGTCAAGTGCCTTAGGCACTACACTACCAGAGTTTCCATTGACCTATGGTCAGCTGATTTTTGACAAAGGGATGAAATCCATTAAATGGCAAGAAATGGTCTCTTTAACAAATGGTGTTGGGAAAACTGGATATCCATTTGCAGAAAAGTGAAACTAGATCTGTACCTCCTACTATACAAAAAAACTAAGTCCAGATGGATCAAATACTTATATGTGCAAACTAAAACTATAAAGTTCCTCCATGAAAAAATAGGAGCAAATGTAGGGGCCCTAATTTATGGCATAAATAGACTGTTAAGCATAACCCAAAATGCACAATCAACTGAAGATAAACTAGATGAATGGGGCCTTCTAAAAATTAAATTTTTATATGCTTCAAAAGACATCTCCAGAAGAGTAAAAAGAGAACCTACAGATTGGGGAAAAATATTCAGCTATGACATATCTGACAAGGGACTTATCTTTAAAATGAATAGAAAACTCCAACATCTCAATAAGAAAAAGATTAACAATCAAATTTAAAAATGGGCAGAAGACATGAATAGACATGAATAGACACTTTACTAAAGAGGATATTCAGGCGGCCAGCAAATACATGAAAAAAATCCTCACGATCATTAACCATCAGAGAGATGCAAATCAAAACAATAATGACATACCATCTCACCTTAGCACTAATGGCAAAGTTCAGCAAGACAGTAAATAACAAATGCTGGAGAGGATGTGGAGAGACTGCAACTCTCATACACTGCTGGTGGGACTGTAAAATGATACAACCATTGTGGAAAACAGTATGGCAATTCCTTAAAAAGCTGGAAGTAGAAGTATTATTGGCCCAGCAATTCCATTACTAGGTATATATCGTAAAGAATGAAAGCCAGGACAAGAACAGATATATACACACCCATGTTCATTACAGCACTATGTACAATAGCAATAAGATGGAAACAACCTAAGTGCCAATCAACAGAAGAATGGATAACCAAACTATGGTACATACACACAATGGAATACTATGCAACACTAAAGAAGAATGTGGAATCTTCAAAACACTGCATAACGTGGATGAACTTGGAAGACATTATGCTGAGTGAAGTACGTCAATCACAGAAGGACAAATACAGTATTAGTTCGTTATTGTAAAAAGTCAAGAAAGGATTTATATATGGAAGAAAACTTTCTTTGTTAGTTACCAGGGGTGGGAGGGAATTATTGCCCACTGCAATACTTTTTGTTTTGTTTGCGAAAAAAAAGAAAAATCACTGACCCATGTCACTTCAGTTTTGTATATTTCACTGTACAAAAATTATATTTCAATAAAATATATTAAGAAAATAAAATAATTGTCTCCTCTTTGTGTTATGGAATTTGAAGTGGTGGCAACAGAGGCTGAATGCTGTAGTGCTCTGTCCTCAGAGAGAGTGTAGTGTAGTAGTGGCACACGTTCAACAACTACTAATTATACAAATAAAACAGAGAGAGAAAGAGAGATAAAAATGCCATGGATACACCAACAGTTAGGCAAGTAGTTTCCTTCTGATATAGGGACAGAATGTATCTTCTTAGAGGAAGTAATATTAACTTAGGCTTTGAAGGAAGAAATACACCAGGAAGGGAGGTAAATGGAATGTGGTCTTGATAATGTGCTAACAGTATATCCATGTTTTGAAAACAAATGAGTTTATTTATTATACACAGTATATTGTAGAAAGCATAACAGAAAAACGCTTGGGTGCAAGATTGTGGAAAACATTTATGTCTTTGTAAAATATAAGAAATATTTTCTGTTTGCAATGACATTGAATATTTTCACATATGTCTATGACTTGAACAGTGCATGTTCCACAAAGATAATACTGGAACAATGTTAAAAACCTAAATGGAGAAAGAAGACTAATTAAGATGCTGTTTCAATAGTTCAAGTGAACAATGAGAGGACTGGAACACTCACATTAGATTTTGAGGTGCACATGGAGTCAATAGCTACTTCACAGGTATACTTGATAGGCTTTGTGTCCAAACGTGCACCTGGTCAAGATCAGAGGAGGTAGAGAAGGGTGTGAAAATATAGCACTACTGCTTTTGCAAATGGTAATTGCTGACAATGGTGATTACAAGAAGAGGAGCAGTGGTATTGAAAACAAGTTTTTTGTTAGATGCTGTTGAGCCTTCTCTGACTCATAGCAATCTTATGTAGAACAGAATGAAGTACTGCCTGCTCCTGTGCCATTCTCACAATCTTTGCTACGCTTGAGCCCATCATTGCAGCCTCTATGTCAATCCACCTCATTGAGGCTTCTCCCCATTTTTTATGACCCTCTACTTCACCAAGCATGATATCCTTCTCCAGGGACTAGTCTTTTCTGATAAAATGATCAAAGTACTTGAGACACAGTCTGGTCATTCTTACTTCTAAGGAGCATTCTAGCAGTACTTCTAAGATGGATTTGTTCACTCTTCTGGCAGTCCATGGTATTTTCAGTATTCTTTGTCAACACCGCAATCCCAATGGATCAGTTCTCCTTTAATCTTCTTTACCCATTTTTCAGCTTTCACACGAATATGAGGCTAGTGAAAATATTATGGCTTGGGTCAGGTGTACTTTAGTCTTCAAAGTGACATCTTTGCTTTGTAACACTTTAAAGAGGTCTTTTGCATCATATTTGCCCACTCCGATACTTTGTTTGATTTTCTGACTACTGCTTCCATGGGGGTTAATTGTGGATATAAGCAAAATGAAATCCTTGACAAATTCAGTCATTTCTCAACTTACAGTGATGTTATTTTTGCAGTTGTGAGGATTTATGTATTCTTTGTGTGGAGGTGTAATCCATACTGAAAGCTGTAGTCTTTGGTTTTCATCAATAAGTGCTTCAAGTCATCTTCACTGTCAGCAAGCAAGGTTGTGTCATATACATATTACAGGTTATTAATAAAGGTTCTTCCATTCCTGATGCTGTCTTCTTCTTCATATAGTCCAGCTTCTTTGACTATTAGCTTGGAGTGCAGATTGAATAAATATAGTGTAAAATAAAACCCTGACACACACCTTTCCTGATTTAAAACCATACAGTTTCCCCTGTTTTGTTTAAATAACTGCCTCTTGGTCTATGTACAGGTTCCTTTTGAGCACAATTAAGTGTTCTGGAATTCCCATTCTTTGCAATGTCATCAGCAATTTGTTATGATCCACACATTCGAATGCCTCTCATACAAATTGAGCTTGAGATATTTTTATTAGAAGGTGGAAAAGGCAGGAGCTTTTTATATTGTACTCTGACTAAAGACTCTGCTTCTTAAACATTTTTAGTGATTTCATCATGTACTAGAAATTCCTCATATTCAAACTAATATAAAAAATACCAATATAATTGACATGCAGTGGTTGTGGGATTTAGGATTGTTTCAAGCTGTATTTTTACCTGCTTTCTCTCTCTCTTCTATACACAAATGTGATTATAATTTCTACCAAGATCATTAGTTAAAATGTTAACTGTTTAAAAAATAAGCCAGATCTCAGATTTTTATTTTATTTTATTTTGTTGAAAATACAGATGTCAGATTTTTAAAGTGACATTCCTTTCTTAAAACTAAAGTTATTTGATTTATGGATACTTGGGTTGCCATTTAGACCCCGAATCTTTACCATGGTATATCTTCTTCTCTAGGAATCTGCATCAAACTATACTTCTCAAGAGAGAAATTTTAAGGCAAATATTATGAAATTCTAGTTAAAGAAGCATGTACATGGAAAATAATTGTTGGTTTAGTTTATTACATGATCAAATTGCCTGAATTTTAGCTACTTATGTGTGAAAAAGACCCGCACACATTTTTATTTCCATGTGTTATTGTATCCACCGCATGCTTGTCAGTGAATAACAAACTGGAGAGTAGTGAAGTCACATTCATCATCAGAAAAGAAGATTTCAAGATCTGTGCTAAGGTACAGTGCTATCAGTAATAGGTTCATATCCATATGCCTACAAAGAAAACAGCTACTACTATTATTCAAATTCACATACCAACCACCAAAGTCAAAGAGAAATTGTGAGATGATGTCAAGGACATCATAAAAGAAGAAACCAAAAAATCATTATAAAAACAGGAAAAAAAGAAAAGACCAACATGGATGTTAGCAGAGACTCTGAAACTTGCTCTTAGAATGGGAGTAATTACAGCGAATGGAAGAATGATGAAGTAAAGAAGCTGAACAGAAGATTTTAAAGAGAAGCTCAAGA
>NW_006921609.1:1728099-1731989 GCF_000298275.1 Orycteropus afer afer | reverse complement strand
AAAAAAAAGAAGAAGAAAAAGAAAAAACCCTCCAGGAATTGAAGGAATACTGTTGAGATATTTTAATGAATGGATCCAACTCCAGAAACCATCACTCATTTATGCTAAGAAATTTGGAAGAAAATTGCCTGGCCAAACAACTGGAACAGATCCATATTTGTGATCATTCCAAGGAGATGCAATCTGATAGAATGAGTGAATTATTGAAAAATATCACTGAATACAACATGCAAGTAAAATTTTGCTGAAAATAATTAAAAAAAAAATACTGTAGCAGTATATTGACAGAAAACTTCCAGAAACTCAAGCAGTTTCAGCAGAAGAAGACATGGAATGAGAGATGTTGTTGTTATGTGCCATCGAGCTGGACCTGACTCATAGTGACCACTCCTTGGGTTTCTGAGGCAGTATCACTACGGAAGTAGATTGCCCAGCCTTCCTTCCAAGGAGTGGCTGGTGGGTTTGAACTGATAGTCTTCTAGTTAGCAGTCAAGTGCCTTAGGGAGTATGCTACCAGAGCTCCCAGAATGAGACATAGTATTGCTGATATCAAATGGATCTTGACTGAAAGAAAACACTGTCGGAAAGATGTTGAACTGTGTTTTATTGAGTATCCAAAGGCATTCTACTGTTTAGATCATAAATCCTGGATAACATTTCAAAGAATAGGAATATCATAACACTTAATCGTTCTCATGAGGATCCTGTACATAGACCAAGAGGTAGTAATTTGAAAAGAACAAGTGGCTATTGCATGGTTTAAAACCAGAAAAGGTGGTCATCAGGGTTGGGTCCTTTCCCCATACTTATTCAATTTGTATGCTGAACAAATAACCCAAGAAGCTGGATTATATGAAGAGGAACACAGAATCAGGATTGGAGGAAGACTCATTAACAACCTGTGATATGTAGATGATACAACCTTGCTTGTTGAGAGTGAAGATGACTTGAAGCACTTGTTGATGAAGACCAAAGACTACAGCTTTCACTATAAATTATACTTTAATATAAGGAAAACAGAAATCCTCACAACCAATAAGTTGTGACCAATAAGAAGCAACATGATAAATGGAAAAATTATTAAAGTTGTCAGGGATTTCATTTCACTTATATTTGTAATCAATGCCCAAGGAAGCACTGTCAAGAAATCAGGTATCTTTTTGCACTGGGCAAATCTGCTGTGAAAGACCTCTTTAAAGAGTTAATAAGCAGAAGATTCAAAATGGAGTCTCACCAATGAGCAGCACGCTTTTACCTTCTGGCATCTAAGGTTTTGGAAAACTAGACACAACAGTTTGAATTAGGAATTGGGTGCTCTGAAGAGCTCACTGAATCAGAGTGTATCAAACACAGAAGAGCAGAATTAAAGAAAAGACACAGGGAGAATGTTTAGGAAAGAGCTACTGGCGGAGAATGGACGGGCACTAGAGAGAGGCATTGGAAACCTGTCTGGAGAAGTCACTGTGTGCCGGGCAAGGATGGTTGCCTGAGATCCCTGAGCCAGGAGGGAGGATGCCTTATAACAGCATACCAGTGACCACTCTAATATTCCAGTGGGCAGCTGCAGAGACCTGCCTCCAGCAGCTGATTTTGATTTTTTTTGGAGGTAATTTGGGTCTTCTGGGTGCTGGCAGACACAGCCAACTCTGCTGAGATTTGGTGGAGAACTTACTGTTGTGAAAGGAAGGCTAGCTCCCTCCCTTCCCAGTGGGTAACAGAGTGGGCTGGGCTCAGACTGGGAGACATCGTGCTTTTCTTTGTCACAGAGATTGGTACCGAAGATCACTAGCAGCTACTCTCCCAACCCAAACACAGCTGAAACTGTGTGCATCTTTGGCGCCGCAGCTGGGGGGGTATCACAGACAGCTCCAGAGCTGGCCATCAGTGGTCTGTCGGGATTCCGTCAGTACCGTGGGCAGACGGAACAGGGAAAGCAAAGAAATGGCAGTCCCGGGAATTTTGCCTTGGAGCTGTTCTTTGGTGCTGTGGGGCCATGGAGGCAGGATCTTTGAGTGTGCCTGAAATTGGCAGAAATTTGCGACACTCTAACAATAGTAATCTTTCCTGAGGTTGAGCGGTGGTCTTGAAGATAAATATGTCATCAATAATAGCCTGCTCAGGTACACCCCTGACTCCAACACACCTGAAACTGCACACATCTTTGGCACTGCAGGTGGGTGGTATCACAGACAAACTCCAGAGCCAGCCATTAGCAGTCTGATGGGATTGCTTCAGCACTGGGGGCAGACAGAGAACAAAGAAACCGCAGATGAACGCGGTCCCACGAGTTTTGCTTTGGAGCTGTGTTTTTGTGCTGTGCGGCCGCAGAGGCGGGATATTTGAGTGTGCCTGAAATTAGTAGAAATTTGCAATGCTCTAAGATTAGGAATGTTTCCTGATATTGAGCCCAGTCTTGCAAATAAATATGTCATCAATAATAGCCTGCTCAAAGCCCTAGAAACCAACCTTAGCAACACCAAGCTTTCCTTCTGCTCCCATTTTCTCTGCCAATATCTTCACTCATTCAGTAGAAATAAACATATTCAGCCAATTACCATTAAACCTCCTGCTTAGAACTCTAAACCCTCTTTACAAAAAAACAGAAACACTTATCCACACTACACACAGTGATTACACCATCACAAAGAAAACAGCAGAGGGACCCAACACACTTGAATCAATAACAAAATAAAACACACCAGCTTCACCTTTTCAAAATATTAAATGATAAAACCAAGAAAAAACAAATCAACACGTAACCAGCAGCTAGTAACAACCTAAAGAGATAGCGCTCTACCAGATTCCAAGGACTTAAGAAGAGGTTCTGCTTTCCATTAACCCCAACAACTCTCTGGACTTGCACTGCAAGACTGAAAAGGTCCTAGTTTACACCTTCTTCTTTTTTTTTTTTCCTCTCTTGTGGTTAACCCCATCCCTTTTGTTGTTGTTGTAGTTTTTTTTTTTTGTTCTGTTTTGTTTTTGGTTTTTTACTTTTTTCTTTTGTAGTGTTGGTTTGTTTCTTTGTGTGTTTTCTTTATTCATTATTCTCCTTCTCTACCTTTTTCCTCTCAGTGACCTATCCCAAGACATAGCAGACTTATCTGTTTTCTTCTTCTTTCCCCCCATCTTTCTTTTTTTTGGGGGGGTGTTACTGGTCCTGTGTGAATTCAAGGAGTGTTTTTTGTCCATGTGCTTTTAGTTTTTTTGATGGTTATTCAGTTGTAATTCTTGCCCAACTGACTGGGAGACAGCAACATTTCCCATAAGATGCAAGTACACCCACACCTCCTACAACTTCACTTACTGAGCAAGAGTCAGCACCTCCTTCTCCACCAATGGGCCAATGATAAAAAACCACCAAGAAGAGCCTGAATCATCCTTGGCTGCTCTTCACAAGAAATTAAAAGAGGTCTTTATACAATACCACAATGCTTCAGAAACAACAGATCATCACAGTCCACACAAAGAAGCAATATAAAGTGGTAGAAACAAGGGAACAGGATACAGAACCAGAACACATCCCTGAGGAAGAAGCAGCATTGAACTCTCTGATAAGGAATTTAAAAGAATTATATTCAGGTATCTTCAAAGGATTGAAAGACAGACCAAAGAAAACACAGAAAAAAAACCTTAGAAGAATTTTGGGAGAAAATACAAGAGCAAAATGACAAAAGAAATAAAAAATTAGAAATGATTCCAAATCTATAGATAGAAATTCGGAAGATTAATACTAGATTACTAGAAATAAATAAAACATTGGAAGGGTAAAGGAGTAGAATTGATGCAATGGAAAATAGAATTAATGAGATTGAAGACAAATACCTAAATACATCTTTGGAAAGGGATCACTCAGAAAAAAAAAAAAAAATCAAAACAAAATGAAGAAAGCC
>NW_006921609.1:1726919-1727391 GCF_000298275.1 Orycteropus afer afer | reverse complement strand
TAAGAGACTTGCAAGACAGAATGGACTGTTCTAAACTCAGGGAGAAAATTATAAATCATAGGGTAACCTCAAAGAAAAATGATAAACCTTCATATATATCACAATAAAAAACAGGACAAGCACAAATATTCAGCAAATACTAAATCAACACCAACAAAAGAAATGATAACATGACTCATAAACATAATGAGCTCAGCACAGAAAATAATATGGAAAAAATAAACCAGGGACACATACCAAAATGACAGAAACAAATTCGAACTTATCAGTAATTACCCTGAATGTTAATGGATTAAATAAACCACTCAAGAGACAGAGGGTTGCAGATTGGAAAAACAAACAAACAAACAAACAAAAAAACATCACTATGCTGCTTACAAGAGATAAAGGCAAAAATAGACTAAAAACCAAAGGTTGGAAAAACATGTATCCAGCAAATGGCAACTGTAAGAGAGCAGGAGTGGCAATATTA
>NW_006921609.1:1719928-1726247 GCF_000298275.1 Orycteropus afer afer | reverse complement strand
AATCACTAACTTTATATGGAAAGGAAAGAGACCTCGGATAAGCAAAGCACTATTGAAGAAGAAGAACAAAGTAGGAAGTCTCACACTTCCAGATCTCAAATCCTACTACACAGCCACAGTAATCAAAACTGCCTGGTATTGGTTTAATGAAAGATACATAGACCAATGGAATAGAATTGAGAACCCAGATATAGATCCATTAACCTATGCTCAGCTCAATTTTGGCAAAGGGCCAAAATCCATTAAATGAGGAAGAGAATGTTTGTTTAATAAATGGTGCTGGCAAAACTGGAGATCCATTTGCAGAAAAATGAAACAAGTTCTGTACCTCTCACCACACACAAAAACGAACTCCAGATGGATCAAAGACTTAAATGTGAAACCTAAAACTATACAGTTCCTCAGGGGAAATATATGGGCAAATTTAAGGGCCCTAATATATGTCATAAATAGACTACCAAGCATAACTCAAAATACACAAACAGCAGAAGAGAAACCAGATGATTGGGACCTTCTAAAGATTAAATGTTTTTGTGTGCCTCCAAAGACTTCTCCAAAACAGTCAAAAGAGAACCTACAGATTGGGAAAAAAAATATTTGGTAATGACATATCTGACAAGGGACTTATCTCTAGAATTTATGGAAAACTCCAACACCTCATTAACAAAAAGACAAACAATCCAATTAAATGGGCAGAAGACATGAATAGACACTTCACTAAGGACAGAAGAAATAGATGGTGCTTGGCTATTACTGTCAACCACTTGGAAGAGGATCTTTGTAGGAGATCCTGGATAGACAGGGGTAACAATGTGGAACAAAACTCAATAACATTTGGAACTAAAAAAAGCAGGGAACAGGTTTGCTGGCCCGATCAAGCCTGGTGGAACCACTGAGACTAGTGCCCCTGGCTGCCCTTCAGGTCTGGAATTGAACCCATACCTGTGGCTTCCAGCCAAACAATAGACAAGCATTCTAGTTCAGCATTTGCCTGAGGTAGATACACTCCTTGGAGAGAACAAGCAAGAGAGAAAGAGGAGCTGTTAAGGCACAGGGAGACAGCTCAGGGGGTCCATTGCACAGAGGGATGGACACAGGGAAGAGGTAACTATCGGGAAGAAGTGGGAGGGGAGATGTTGCATTGTGCTAAATTATGGTCAATGTCATGAGACAAGGTGTATGTGATCTGCTGTATGGTGGGTGTATTTGCTCTGTAAATTTTCACCCAAATCACAATAAAATAAAAAAAAAAAAAAAGATTTAATAAGCAAAGATATCACCTTGAAGACTAACATGTGCCTGATCCAAGCCATAATAAGGTCCATCTCCTCATATGCATGTGAAAGTTGGGCATGAGTAAGGAAAACTGCAGAAGAATTGGTGAATTTGAACTGTGATGTTGGCAAAGAATATTGAAGATACCATGGACTGCCAGAAGAATGCACAGATCTGTCTTGAAAGAAGTAAAACCTGCATGCTTTTTATAAGCAAGAATGGCCAGACTTCATCTCATGTCCTTTGGTCATGTTATCATGTTATCCCAGTCCCTGGGAAAGGATACCATGCTTGCTTGGTCAAGAGGGTCAGCATAAAAGGGGAAGACCTTCAGTGAGATGAATTGACACAGTGGCTGCAATGATGGGCTGAAGCTAGGAAGAATTGTGAAGATGGCACAGGGCCTGGCAGTGTTTTGTTCTGTTTACATAGGGTTGGGATGAGTGAAGTGTACTTGATGGCATCTAAAAACAACATGATGCTATTTTATCTTCAGGGTATTATATTTTGGTATATTATAAAAAGGAGCTTTGGCAGTGTAGTGCCTAAGGCCTTTGACTGCTAACCAGAAGGCTGGCGGTTTAAACCCACCAGCCACTCCTTGGAAGGAACGATGGGCAATCTACTTCCATAGTGATACTGCCTCAGAAACCCAAGAAGGGGTCACTATGAGTCGGGTCCCACTCGATGGCACATAATAACAACAGCGACAACAATGGGTTATATAGGAGCTCTGGTAGCATTGTGCCTAAGGCACTTGACTGCTAACCAGAAAGCTGGCGGTTCAAACACACCAGCCACTTCTCGGAAGAAAGCTTGGGCAATCTACTGCCTCTGAAACCCAAGGAGGAGGGGTTGCTGTGAGTCAGGTCTGACTTGAGGGCACATAACAACAACAACATATTATAAAAAGACACATCAATAAATTAGCATCTTTTGAAATTCTGAAGATAATAAATTTTCATTATCAGTTTATATGTCTACTATGAAGAATTTAACATATCGGTGAATGTGATTACTTCTGATTGATCCAATGTCAAAGTAATTTCCAGTGCTTTGGAGATAGGGCCTGCCTGTGTCTGCTTTGTACAGCCCCTGTGCTGGCATTTTTTTGAAGGATATAAAGACTAAAATCTATTACTTTTCCTTTCAAGGTTGTTAACAAAAATATTACTTTCAAGATCATAATTTAACAATAACATTTTGGAAATCTTAAATTTTATTTCCCTTATTATTATTATTGGGAACTCTGGTAGCATAGTGCCTAAGGCACTTGATTGCTAACCAGAAGCTGGCAGTTCAAACCCACCAGTCACCCCTTGGAAGGAAGATGGGGCAATCTACTTCCATAGTGATACTGCCTCGGAAACCCAAGGAGGGGTCGCTATGAGTCGGGTCTGACTCGACGGCACATGACAGCAACAACATTATTATTATTATTATTTAAGTAGTATAATTGTGCCTGGTGGATGTGTTTGATAAAAATAAAGCCTATCATCCTTATAGTTTACATAATTGTAGAAGTAGACTATGAATCCATGATTCAACCTTTAAAAAGCTGTAAAGACCAATTTCTGTTCACTACCAAACACACTGCCATCTATTCAATTCTAATTCATAGTGACCCTCATTGGGTTTCCCAGGCTGTAAATCTTTATGGAAGTAGATTGTCTCATTTGCTTACTGTGGTTTGAACCACTGACCTTGTAGTTAGCAGTCAAATGCATTATGCACTGTGCCACCAGAGCTCCTTTCTACTCACTACAGTAAACTGGAAAAAAATAGGTATTACCTTATAGAAATTCAATTTTACTTTGATAGGAGAATTCTAGTCTGTTTAGCAAGACTGTGGCTGATCAATCCAAATGAAATTACAGTGGGAAGAAAGGTACTTTAATAAACTTGACATTATGTAAGGAATGCTGTAAATTAGAAGAGAATGCAACATATAACTATTGTTCTCTCAAATGCAGAGAAATAAAAATACTTAAAGTCACAATACATTTAGTATTGGATAATGTCTCTGTGTTTCGATCGTGGTACAATTAAATTGAAAGATATAATTCAATCTTAGATTCTATTGGCCCAAATTCATATTGTTCATGAAATTAGCTAATTTGTTTTCTTCTTCAATTCCCACACTTCCGCATTGTGGAAAAGTAGCAAGGTTGCATTTTGTATGAGATTGAGAAAGCCCAATATTGAGACTTTTTTTTTATTTTCTGCAATCATTGCATACCCAGTAAGCAACAAAGGATTAGAAAAAGCTGTACAGTAGAGATCCTTCAAGCACAAGAGCAATTGCCCAAAACAGATCCCATAGGCACTCTGTAGCAACCAAGAAATCACTCAGTATAATGCAACCTTAGTTCCAATCTCTCTCCTCTAGTGTTTCAAATGGCTTAGTAAAACTTTACGGTAATTGGCAACAAAAGCAGTTGAACAATTGAATATAATCCACATGGATTTTTACCCACTATCATGCAAAATTTTTTGGCAGAATTTATATTGGTGCTAATGCCAGGTATATGGTGCATGCATTTGTTGATTTTTCTGAAACAGTGTCTTCCAGGCATATAAAAATGAGAATAAACTTAACATCCCTGAAAGGCATCTTCATAATAAATTACTGCTTGGAAACTGTGGTTTCTAAGTTTAATTGCCTTGTTCCCCTCTATAAATCTATAATATCTTGCCACACAAGTAGAAAAAATAGGAAAGATGACTAGAAACTCATGTAATGCTTGGATCCAGTAATTTTTCAAAGTATGTTGGGAAGTGATTTTAGATGTTGATAATTTGCCACCTCCTTAACCTATAATGATTCTTTGAGGATTGATTAAAGTAATTTAATACAGTCTCCATTAACAAGGAAGCTTTGAAAATGGAGCTTTTGGTTGAATAAATGTTCACATTAACTGGGAATTATCAAGTATAACCATTTCACTTTAATCTTAATGTTTGAAAATCTTTCTTCAAATGGTTTCTAAGTCCTTCTGTAAGTGAGTAGGAGGAAGGGAGAAACCCTCCAATATTTGTTGTCCACATCCTTTGTGGCAGTCACTGTACTAGGCACTTTGTATTATCTCTCTTTTAATTGCCATCATCACCCACCTAGAACTCTATCTTTAATTTGTCCTTTTTGTTTTTCAGAAAAGAAATATAAAATTCAAAGAGGCTAAATAACTTGTCAAACAAAATGTCATTGGTAGGATTGGTTAATGGGTAGATTCACCCTGCATTTTCAGTATTTGACAATTTTTTGTTACATTTTCGTCATTTTTTTGAACAGTAATATCTCATATAAGTATAAATGATAAGAATAAATGTACAGTGATTCCATTTATGTAGTTCCCATATTAGGAAAGGATCTCTATTCCACTGCCCAGAAGAAAAAATATGGGTCAAATACCCTGCTTCTCATTCACTTTCTATTGGGAAGGATTCATCTATTTGTTGAGGTAGGCAGATGAAATTAGAGCACATGATTCAGACACTTCTGAATGTTCTTCAGAATAGTAAGAGAGAATGCTTGTTTTAAGTCCCAGTCTTTCTGACTTAACACCAATTACTTTTTTCCTCAAAGTCATTCCGCACATTTCTCTAAGGACTTTTAACAGTATGTTACCCATGAAAAGTCCTCAATAAGTGTGGCTTAGAGGAACTACTCGGTGAATCAACAAATTAATAGACAGAAAATTGTGCACTACTTTGAATACTTGTTGATTTTGAAAGGTTTAAGAATTAATTCTTAAATATATATTAAAATTATTTTTTCAATTTAATTTTAGACTAAAGGAATTGCTATTGTTAGCTGCCTTCAAATTGGCCCAGATTTATGTGATCTCCCACTCACGGTGACACCAGGATAATGGAATTGGACATTTGTGATCAATAGGGTTTTCATTGGTTTATTTTTTATAAGTGGATTCCCAAGCTATTCTTCTTGAGTAAAGGCATTATTTGCCGTACTCTGCCGATATTGGGACTTTCAATGGATTTGAATTAATGGCCTGCCATGTGGTTTGGTAGTATTGGGACTGTGTCTTTTTACTTGTGGGCCCTGGGTTTGTCAGCCTCAGCAGCCAGCAGCTGCCTGAATGAAGAAACCTTCTAGCTTCAGTGGCCCAGGAGCCAGAGGCAGCACTGAAGCCAAGGTTGAGGAGATTTCACCCAGCCCCTAGAGCCCGACACTTGGAACTCAGACTTCTAGCCTCCAACACTGTAAGAGAATAAACTCCTGTTTATTTGAGCCATCCCATTTGTGTACATTCCTATTACAGCAGCACTCAGTAAACAAAACATATGGATATAACCTAAATACAATTATAGGCAGACTGATTGGCTATAGTAGAAAATGACATTTAACCATGATAGCTAGTTTCATAAAAGCATTTTGATTAATTAGCTATGCATTTATTTGTTATTTGAATCACAAACCAACCATTCTGTCCTAGAATAATTAGGCCTTACCAGATCAACATTTACAGTTTTACAAATGTCACGAATGGTGTGTGTGTGTGTGTGTGTGTATGTGTATCACATACTGCCTAAGGCATTTGACTGTTAACCAAAAGGTTGGCAGTTCAAAGTGTTTAAGCCCACCAGCCACTTCACAGAAAAAAGATGGGGCAATCTACTTCCATAAACATTTATTGCCTTGAAAACCCAATGGAGCCTCTATGAATTGGAATCTACTCAAGGGCAGTGAGTTTGGTTTTTTGGCTTATATACATAAAACATTTAATGTAAATTTTAAAAACATAAAAATGGCAGTTTTATTGTTGGATCCACCATCATTGCCCATGGAAGCTTTAGTCCAGAAATAAAAATAATGTATTACATAGGGCAACTCTGCTGCAAAAGACCTCTTTAAAGTGTTAAATACCAAAGATTTCAATTTGAAGACTAAGGTGGGTCTGACCGAAGCCATACTATTTTCAGTAGCTTCATGTTGTTATGTTGTTGTTAAGTGCCGTCGAGTCGTTTCCGACTCATAGCGACCCCATGCACAGCAGAACGAAACACTGCCCGATCCCGCACC
>NW_006921609.1:1714511-1716243 GCF_000298275.1 Orycteropus afer afer | reverse complement strand
TGCCAGAAGAATGAATTAATCTGTCTTGGAGGAAGTACTATTGTCACAGTCTTTAAGAGCAAGAATTGCTAGACTTAGTCTCACTTACTTTGATCATGTCAAAAACACCCATCCCTGGAGAAGAATATCATGGTTGGTGAAGTAGTGAGACAGCAAAAAAGAGGAAGACCCTCAATGAGTTGGATTGACACAATGGCTGTGACAATGAGCCGAGGCATAGCAAAGACTCTGGAGTTGTTGCAGGCTCAGGCAGTGTTTTGTTCTGTTGTACATAGGGTTGCTGTGAGTCAGAGCCAAATGGATGACACTAAACAATAACAACAACAATATTTTTGTTGAAAAATTGATGATCCATACAATATTGCCTTTATCAAGTTTTTTTTTCTCTGTATAGATCAGGGACCCTTCCAGGACACTTAATATGATGATTAAGCCAATAAAATAGAAGATATTTTAGTTGACTAGTAGATAGACCAGGGAGCCCTGGTGGCACAGTGGTTAAGAGCTTGGCTGCTACTCAAAAGGTTGGCAGTGAGAATCCACCAGCCCTTCTCAGGAAAAAAAAAACAAAAAACAAAAAACCAGAAGTCTGTTTTTATAAAGATTTACAGCCTTGGAAACCATACAGAACTGTTCTAATTTGCCCTATAGGGTTGCTGTGAGTCAGAATCGACCCATACAACAACACATATAATAGTAGATGGACAAAAACACAGTGGACAATTATTAAGAACTGAGAGAATTGGACACATCAAATAATTATTCTGGGAAAGGAGGTTTAGAATAGAAAAATAAGAAAAATAAAGGCAAATATCAACTCCTTTAAATAGTTATAAAATTATAGTCATGTTACACTAAAAGAAAAAAAAAATTCCAATACAATAAGTCAATTGCTTTCATGGTTGGAATAACAGTAATTAATTCGTAGCAACTCTATAGAGCAGAGTAGAACAGCTTCATATGGTTTCCAAGGCTGTAAATTTTTAGGGAAGCATACTGTTTCATTTTTCTCCTGTAAGCAGCTGGGTTAAACCCACTGACTTTTTGGTTAGCAGCCAAATGCTTTAACCACTATACCACCAGAGCTCTAGATATCTTAAATATCAACAGTGTTTACACAGTTTTAAATCTAAATAGTGATTCAACTAAAAAATCATCATGTACCTACTTTTGTGAGACTGGTAGAAAGCAAAGTATCTGGAAGAATGGAATCCTCATTTTCCACAGTAGGATGTCAATAGATAGTCAATAAAATTGGAAAATCAAGAAAGAGTTGTACAGAAATTATCTAGACGCAAATATATGAATTCCTAAAATTACAGGTAACAGTTTTACAATGGTTCCTTTCAGAGAGGGGATGAGGAGTCCAATATACTGCTGCTTTTCATTATCAGCCTTGAAAGTTGTTTGACTTAGTATATGTAAATTAATTACCTTGATCCACATATTTTTTTTTTTAAAGAGAAAAACATGGATTAATGCATCTAAAACTCAGTGCCGTCGAGCCAGATCCAAGGGTTTCCTTGGGTTTCAGAGGCAGTATCGTTATGAATACTAGCTAAAGCAAATGGAAGAAATGAAAAGGTCAAAGAGCTGAACAGAAAATTTCAAAGAGCAGCTCAAGTAGACAAAGCCAATTAACTATAATGAAATGTGCAAAGACCTGGAGTCTGAAAACCAAAAAGGAAGAACACATTCAGCATGTCTCAAACTGAAAGAACTGAAGAAAAAA
>NW_006921609.1:1711919-1713009 GCF_000298275.1 Orycteropus afer afer | reverse complement strand
AAGGGACCATTCCCTGGAGAAGGATGTCATGCTTGGTAGGGTGGAGGGTCGATGAAAGAGGGGGAGGCCTTCAACAAGATGGATTGATAAGGTGGCTGCAATGATGGGCTCAAGTATAGCAGGGATGGTGGGGCTGGCGTGGGATCGGGCATTGTTTCGTTCTGCTGTGCATGGGGTCTCTATGAGTCGGAAACGACTTGACGGCACTTAACAACAACAACAACAACATCGCTATGGAAGTAGATTGCTCAGTCTTCCTTCCAAGGAGTGACTAATGGGTTTGAATCACCAGCCTCTGGTTAGCAGTCAAATTCCTTAAGCACTACACAACCAGAGCTCCCTGGATTAATGCATAGGTCAGAGAAATAGTATATCACTTAATACTACAAAAGTAATGTCCTGAATATCTAAAGATAGCAATGGTTAGCAGTATATACCTTTAGTGAAAGGCACTAGGGAATGGAGTAGGAAAAATTGAATTTCATAATTTCCTCTACTAATTTTATTGTTTTACACCATGGACATAGATTACTTCCATAATAAAGATGAAGGATTTTATTTTTTAATATACACAGTGGACACTTAAAAACAAAAAATTTATAAAATGGTTGAGTGCCTGAATCCAAGGTTACTTTGGCACTGATTCGGCAGTGATTAATCAAAGGACAAATATCCCCAAAAACTATGATGAAAACTGTGTCCCTCTTAGGAAACGTTTTGATTCCAGTAGCAGCATTGCTAGATGAGAAGCAAAATTCCAGTACACAAAGGCCTGGATTGAAGTCAGATAATCCAAGCATTAACCCTTAATACATTGCTTATTTGTGGTGAAATCTTATGCTAACACTGCTAACTTTTTATGCTCCAATTTATTTTTCTATAAAATAGAGTTAATATTAACTGCTTTGATATCTAAGAGAGTTGTCAGAAGTTTAAATGAAAAAACATAAAAAGTGAAAACTTTTTTTAAGAAGAAATAACATTAAACTGACCTGGAATTGCCAGAAGATTGCTGGTTGTTAGCTTGTCTGTAAATATAAATGACATTAAAATAATTATTACATATTTTTAAATGATTATTAGGAATTCA
>NW_006921609.1:1710033-1711004 GCF_000298275.1 Orycteropus afer afer | reverse complement strand
ATGTATCAGGACCTCTGGTAGCATAGTGCCTAAAGCACTTGACTGCTCACCAGAAGGCTGGCAGTTCAAACCCACCAGCCACTCCTTGGAAGGAAGTTTGGGCAATCCTACTTTCGTAGTGATAGTGCCTCGGAAACCCAAGGAGGGGTCGCTATGAGTCGGGGCCGACTCGAAGGCAAACAACAACAACATATATATGTGTGTGTGTGTGTGTGTGTGTATAAAACCTCTCTACAGGATCGTTCTGAGAGTTGAATGAAGTTGTTCTTTTTGACCCATATCACACTGTAAAACTGTCCCAGGTTTTTCTTGGCTACAATCTTTACAGACACAGATGGCCAGGTCTTTCTCTCATGCAGTTTTTGAGGAGATTTAAACTGCCAACTAGCAGTTAATCAAATGCAATCAAGCACTTAACTATGGAGCCATCAGAGTTTGTAAAATATAGTACCTGACTCAAGTAAGTATTAGCACAGGTCTTTTAAGTCTTAGGGAAATAATAATAATTATAGATAACCCCAAAAGTAATATCTTCATAGATTTATAACAATTTACTTGTTAAAAGCATTTATGTAGAGATTTTGATTTGGGATGATATCTATTCAGGTAAGTTTTATTTTATAAATTATAAGAAGCATAATTTTAGAGAAGTAAATTCATATGTCCAAAGATTCTAGTAGTGGCAGAACCAGGATAAACATTAAAATATTCATCCTTCTATTTTAATGTTTTTTTTTTTCTACAATAATATCACTTTACATTTTAAAATAGCTCAGGATAATTTTAAAAAGTAGAGGGGAGTTTTCAAAGCAAATTCTTTCCATATTTGTATTATCTTGATGAGACAAAATGCAGTTTTAAATTTTATGCTCAAATAGTGGGCAAGATGGCGGACTAGGCAGAAGGATTGCACAGACCCTCTTCAACAAAGAAAAGGGAAACCAATTAACACAGACACAGAAGATAATCTT
>NW_006921609.1:1680793-1701588 GCF_000298275.1 Orycteropus afer afer | reverse complement strand
TCCTTCCGAGGAGTGGCTGGTGGGTTTGAACTGCCAGCTTTCTGGTTAGCAGTCAAGTGCCTTAGGCACTATGCTACCAGAGCTCCTAGACTACTAAACTAAAAGTCAACAGTCCTAACCCATCCAGTAGTGCCATAGAAGAAATTCCTGGCAATCTGCTTCTGTAAAGATTATAGTCAAGAAAACCCTGTGGAGAAGTTCTATTCTGGAATACATGGCATCACCATAAATAAGAACTGACTCAGTGATAACCAGTTTGTTTTTTGGTCATGCTTGGCATTTTGAACTGTGTAATATCATGAGCTATATTACTCTTAATGAAAGGTATACTTCTTCCATCTTAATATGGAGATTAAATGTCTCAGAAAGAAATAATAAAAAAAATCCTTTCCTATTAACATGGAGTTTGATGATCATCAAGTTATATTTAAAAAAAAAAAAAAAATGCTATATATACCAACCTGAAGTTGTTGCAGGGTTTATTGTAGAAGAATACTCCAAAGATGCTGTAAAAAAAATGAAGTTGACTTGATATTTAGATTAATAATATGAATATATTAGAAAACATTGAGTGACATATAAATAATTAATCAAAGAGCAACTAATCTTTTTTACTTCCCTTTTCATCCTTTCTCCTGTTGAATGTTCCTCTTGCTTATTGATTGTGATGTGTTTGGTCAGTTTTCAGAATCTATATATTCTTTCCGGAGCTCTGGTAGCATAAGGCACTTGACTGCTAACCAGAAGGCTGGTGGTTCAAACCCACTAGCCACTCCTCAGAAGGAAGGTTGGGCAATCTACTTCTGTAGTGATACTGCCTTGGAAACCCAAGGAGGGGTCACTATGAGTCAGGTCCAACTCGATGGCGCATAACAACAGCAACAACAACACATATTCTTTCTATACAAATTACTTCTGTAGAATGTTTGCTTTATTTTGCACCCATTTAAGAAAGATATCTATTTATTACAAATAATTTATATTTAAGCCAATTGCTAGGAGCTCTGGTAGCATAGTGCCTAAAGCACTTGACTGCTAACCAGAAGGCTGGCAGTTCAAACCCACCAGCCACTCCTGGGTAGGAAGGTTGGGCAATCAACTTCTGTAGTGATACTGCTTCAGAAACCCAAGGAGGAGTCGCTATGAGTCAGGTCTGACTCAATGGCACATCACAACAACAACAACAAGTCAATTAGTTTAGCACAAAGTTCCTGGGTGACAAAAATGGTTTGTGCTTGGCTGATAATTGAAAGACTGGCTTATCAAACCCACCCAGTGGATCAAAAAGAAAATCCTGACAATCTACTTGTAAAAATGGCAGCCAACAAAACTATATGAATCTCAGTTCTACTCTAAAATACATGGGGTCACTATGAATCAGAATCAACTCAATGATGACTTTTTATTATTATTATTATTATTTTAACTTTTATTTTATCACTACACACAAGCTCTTAGCATACCTAGAACCAATGATTTTACCACTGGAACATATATGGGAGAGGTTAGTAGCAAAATAATCTTTGCAAAATAATCCAGTTGGTTGTATTTATTTATTTTAATGCCTTGAATCAGTTCTTCTTTAACATATCTACTAGAAAAAAAAAATGTACATTTAATTATAACTAGTTTTCAAATAAAACATAAAATAACCTGAGTATTTACTTGCATCTTTACATGTTTAATAATTTAAAAACATAATGATTCAATTCTGCAAGCTATAAAGGAAACCACATATATCCTCAGAAAAACTCTAGTTTAATGAACTTCCTTTATATTTAAAACTGTATTTACAGTCAGTGTGCTAAGAAGTATGTTCTCCAAGAGGTAGGTTTTTTTAATTTCAGTATTTCTTCATATTTTCACTGTCTTGTCCCTACAGCATCTATGATAATCTCATAAATATAAGATATTTATGGTAAATTATTGATAAAAAGGATACTATTTTAATCATTTATTGTTTGATGTAACAGTGTATGCCATAAAAATACAAGGTATTTATGAAATTCTTAAACATTTTTACATGTAACAAATTAGAAAGTTCACATTACACAGAAATTATTAAACACCTGAACTTAAGCTTTCTACTATCTTTATAAAATGTATTCAACACAATTCAACTACCTAAATGTAGATTCAACTTGTTTAGAATATTCTCAACCTGAGAAGGTAATATAGTTTAATGCATTTTTTTCTTATTTTGTTTCTCAATTAGATCCTGAGCTTGCCACTTGACTATGTAATGTAATAATGTCTGTGGTTATATCAGAAAGATAGAGCATTCCTGAAGTTATAGTGGGCCTGCCTAATGCAAGGAATATGATAAGTACTATAAACATTTCTGCATACCAGTGTTTCAGAATCTTTTTGCTATTTGAGATTTTACAAACTTTTTCTTCAAATATGATTGTGATATTTTTCTTCAAATATGAAGTGATATTTTTTCTTCAAATATGATTTCTCCTTATTTCACTTTTTTGATGCAAATGTGTTGCCTCAAGCAATAAGGCATATTCCTAAAGTTAAGGATCATCCCACTGCTTTCCTGGTATATAGCTATAATTTTAATTTCATAGCTTAATGATTCAAAGAAATCAAATAATGTTCACAGATACCTGTGATATTGATGCTGTTCAAATCAATATGGAAAGTGACCAGTTGGCTGGATTTATTTGCTTCAATGCCTTGAATCAGCTCTTCTTCAACATTTTCATCTGACACCCATTGAGCAAAGAAAAGGTCAAATATGACAATAATGCTGCCATTTCTACAAAGCAAAACATGATATAAGAAGAAAAAGTCAGTCTTCAAATAATTTTTGCTCATTTCGTGTAAGATGTTTTTTAAATTCTCTACAATTATCATCTTGTTAATTTCATTATACCTGTGTAAACCAAAAAACAGACAAACAAACAAACTCACTGCCATCAAGAGTCATTTCCAACACATAGCCATCCTTGGGTTTCCGAGGTGGTACCTCTACAGAAGTAGATTGCCCAGTCTTCCTTCTGAGGCCGGGCTAGTGGGTTTGAACCACTAGTCTTTTGGTTAGCAGTCAAATGCCTTAGGCACTACTCCACCAGAGCTCCCCTTACCTGTGTAAGGTAGCTTATATCAAATATTATCTTTATTTCACATAAAAGACAGACCAGGAAGAACCAAGTTTTAAGTTGTATGTTTGCTGGCTTGGAAGTTTAGTCAGTGAGACTCATGCCTCTGTGCTATTTACAAGGTAATGAGCTTCTTGAAATACTTAATCTGCTCTAAAATAATTCTTTTTCTATCTCTCTATATATCTATCCTGACAGAACCTAGAATAAAAATTATATTTTTTTCTCCATGGCTGGATGCATGATAAGCACATTCTCGAAGACCACACTACTGTATTTCCATCAGCAGGATATTCTTCTTTTTAAAAAAATATAGATAACATAACAGTTGTCAATTCAACTTTGTTTATGTGGACAATTCAGTGAGACCAATGACATCAATCATGTTTTAACTGTCACCATTATCTCCTGTCAAATTTCTTATCATCATAAACAGAGGGTATTCCTTTTTACTGTCTGTGCCACTATTCACATTCACAGCTTAGCACCATATTGGTGGCTTTTCACTGTTGAAATGAACAAGATATTCTAATATTATAACAATTTCAAACTTCACTTCTTTTGATGAAGTTATTAAAATATTAGAAGGAGTCCTTGGGTGGTGCAAATTGTTAAATTATTTGGCTGCTAACCCAAATTTTGGTGAATCAAGTTCACCCAAATGTGCCTCAGAAGAAAAATCTGTTGATGTACTGAAAAATCAGCCATTGAATACTGTATGGAGTACGATTCTACTCTGACATGCATAGAGTCACCATGAATTGGAGTTGACTCAATAACAACAAGTATTAGAAGGTATAGCTTTCCAATCATTTGCTTAAATCACAGTAAACAAATATTCTAAGCCAGAAACTCCTTAGTAACTATTTAAATCAGGGTTTCCCAAATTTTTCATATATTGAATTACTTGATGTCCTTAACAAGGATAATTTTTGTCTCAAACAATTCTTTTACCTATTCTTCTACACTTGTTAATTGTTCTTTGTTAACTAAAGTCTAAATTTGTTTCAGGGCAAATCTCTGTGTTCTCAGGAAAGGTGATCATTTCTCCAACCATCCCTCATACCAATGACAGTTTTATTCATGGTCATTTAAGTAGATCCTATTTTATGAGGTTTGAAGAAAAGACTGACGGGAACATTATGGAAAACGGTTCCATGTCTAATTAAAAAAAGAGGGCTCAAAGTGTCTTACTGCTCTTCTTTGTTGGATATCATTATGTCTGTATGTGATTTCTGAAACTGTAACACTGATTTTGAGACCATGAAGTTAAGCTTGACTGTGGTCAAACTAAAGATGGTGTAATGGAAGAAGGAAAACACCTAAATACCTGATATATCATTTTACCACTGAATTAACCTCAGCTGGAACCTCCAGATTCTTGTTACATCAGATAATGAACACTTATTTCTTAAGACAATTTTAGTTATGTATTCTACTAATTGCAACTTAAAAAAAAATTCCAACTGGTATACAATATTCAAGCTTCATCCCATTTTTACTAAGACAGAAACTCCAAGGAAGGGGGATTGCTCTTTTGCACTGATATTGTCCAGCATTTTTATTTTAGAGATGAGGAGATTGAGGTTCAGAGAAACATATGGAACTTTCACCAAGGTTATACAATCTGCTAGTGTCAGATATAGGAACAAACCAAGAGTTCTGCCTCCCATATATATTTAAAAGCAATTTCCATCCCCCTACTACAACCACCACTACACTGAACAAAATTATGACCTGTTTATTAACAGGGAACAGAATATAGCATATTTACCTTAAATACAAGTACAGTAGCTCCCATTATCTTGCATAGTTACTGCAAATTTATATCCAAATACAATGGGGGAGGGCAAGTTGTCTTCTTGAGTGGAGAGAAGAGATATATATTTTTTTTCTCCATACTTGCAAGCTGTAGTTTCTTTACTTTTTATTTTTTAAAAAATTATATCTCCCTAACCACACCCAGGAGCCCTGATGGTGCACTGATTAAGTGCTTGGCACTTAATGGTGAGGTCAGCGGTTTGAACCTCTGCCAGCCATTCAGGAGGAGAAAGATGTGGCAGTCTGTTTCCCTGAAGATTACAGCCTTGGAAACTCTATGGGGTAGATCTACTTTGTTCTGCAGGGTTGTTGTGAGTTGAAATCCACTAGATGGCAATGGATGTGCCCAGCCTCACTCCAAAATTTAAATAGTTAAATAGACAATATCATATATGTTTAAAATAAGGTAACAGTGAATAACTTCCATTTATTTATTTATCATCAATGTCATATTTCACCTTATCCTTGGTTGCACACTCCAAAAATCCAACCCCCACAGCCATCGAGTTGATTCCAACTCATAGCGACCCTATGCGACAGAACAGAACTGTTCATAGGGTTTCCAAGGCTATATATCTTTTAGGATGCAGATTGTCTCAACTTTCATCCACAGAGCAGTTAGTTAGTTAAAGGTTTAAACTTCTGACCTTTTGGTTAGCAGTTAAAATATTTTAAGCACTGAGGCACTTGAGAGCCTTGGTTGTATCCTATTGTTGTTGCTATGTGCCCTGGAGTTGACCCTGACACACAGCAACCCTCCTAGGGTTTCCAAGGTGGTATCACTACAAAAGTGGATTGCCCAAACTTCCTTCCAAGGAGTGGCTGGTGGGTTTGAACTGCTGGCCTTCTGGTTGCATCCTAAACAGGTTTAATTCAGATTTAAGCAGTGTTTCATCTTCATGTAATTTCCACATGTTTCATTTGACAAAACACTTGCTTTTATTTTACTTGATTTGGGGAGTAGAATAGTTGAAGCATTTGAGCAGAGAAAGTGCAAATCTGAAATGTTTCACTGAGTTGAAAGTAACTAGATTAGTTCATCCTCAGGCATAAAACATTTTTGTATGAAAGATGTGTTCTCTTAGTTGTGAATTATACATTGCATTTAATAATTTACAGTTTGCAAGGACTGAAGTTACATATCTTATGTCCACATACTTTTGTATTCTTTAAAATTTTTCTTGTTTAAAGTAATTGTTGATAACAGAGATATATAGTAGAAATCAGAAAAACCACAATGAAGATTTGTGTTTCACCTAATAAGAGAGCCAAAGTACTTTAGTAATTTTCTCTATCTCTACTGTGAGACTGATTTTCCTTATTAAGGTAAATGAGAATTCTTCCTTTAGGGGGAGGAGAAAAAAAGGAGAAGGAAACAATGGCCATTTTCATTTCAGAGTACTTGTTCCAGTAGCATATCTGAGCTTTTTTTTTTTTTTTTTTTTTCCCCTTCAAACAGATAAATCCTATCATTGTACAGAGAGCCTGTGTGCAATAAATCAAATCGTTTCTTATCTCTTCCTTTCCTTAATGATATTGATAACCTTTAGGACTGTTGAATGAACAAGTCTTTCTTTTCCTACTTTCTGACTCATCTGTGCTCAAAGGGCAAAATAAGCTGCATATTATCCCAAAGGGTAAACAGCACTTAATTAAAAAAATCAACGGCTAAATGCTCTCTGAGTCAAAGCACTTTACACAAAGCGAAATAACAAAAAGTGTTCCCAGAGGATACCAAACGAATTGTTTATCCTGCAGAGTGGCTCAAATAGGTTTGTATGCACACATGCACGAGGATATGTGCACACGTGTACACACACACACACACACACACTTTAGCAGGGGCCTGGAAGTTGGCATTGAATAATGTTTGTAAAAGTAAGAATAAATAAATTAATGACTAAGTTGAGGTTTTCAGTGCTGTAATTTGACCACATATGAAAGCATGTGAGGTGAGTTTAATTAAAACCAATAGCAAAAAAAGAAAACAACATTATAAAAGATTTTTAAAGGCATTTCTCACAGTTGGTGCAGATATTATTAGGTGAGAGCTCAGTTATTTCAGTTCCCTGATTTTATCAATTGGATTTTAAAATTAGAACTTATAAAGCTAATTATGAGTCTGCCACTTTTTCCTATGAGCGGAGTATGTCTTTTGATATGTGATTACTTAAACTTAAGTGCTTTCTTGTTAGTCTCTTTACTAGCTTCTGATTCCTTTTCCTATCCCACTCTTCTCAGTCTCCCAAAGTACCAATCTGTAATTCATCTTATAGACATTTTCATGAAATTCTTTTGCTTTGCATTTCTTTCAAAAACTCACTGCTGATTTTAAAACATTTTGCTACCACTCACTCAAACTCACTGCTGTCACTAGGGGAAAGTATATTTACATTGATGGAGTATATTACTGGAGAATTATAAAATATTTATCGCATTATAGGTAGCATATTGGCCTCATAGGTAGCTATAAAGGAGAGAAAAAAATAATTTTGCAGCTCAAATAATTTATAAAGTCAAATATAGTGATTTGACCATCTAGAAAATTAAAAGATTATATGTTAAATATCAAATAAAACGCTAGGATTTTGATAGCACACCTATCTTGTATTAAAAAAAAAAATTAAAAAGTAAGGCTTATATTCACTAAGTTTCCCAATCTAGTAAAAATAAAGTTATCAAGTATGTTTTAAACATATAAACACAATAGGTGTTAAAGTAAAACTATCCTGATAATTTCTAAAATGAATATTGTGCTTTGTATGAATTGCACTCGGCAGAGTCTGGTTAAAGAGGCAAGTACTTGGGTGATCTCTCCTTAAAGGAAGCAAAACCTTCCAGAAATAAGTAGGAATTGATGCTTGAATGCAGAGCTCCACACTCAATCCTCTACAAAACTGGAAGAGAAAAGTTAGTACCACCCGCTCCACAATAGCCAGCTTAGGTGGAAAATAAAATGCTTGCATGCATGGTTTTCCCCTTACTGAATAAAGATTGAACACAGATGTAAAAAACAGTACTTTCAAAAAATAAAAATAATAATAATAATATAACCTTCCTTGATAGTGACATGTCTTTTTATAATCCTAATGCTGAACAAATGAAAGACATTATCAGGAGTATAAGCTCTGGAAAAAAAAAGTAGCAGCTTCTAGATCATAGCTCTGGTGGTGTAGTGCCTAAGGCATTTGACTGCTAACCAGAAGGTTGGCCATTCAAACTCACCAGCCACTCCATGGAAGGAAGACTGGGCAATATATTTCTGTAACAATTTACTTCTTCAGAAACCCAGTGAGGATCATTATGAGTTGGAATCGACTCAACGACAGTGAGTTTGGTTTTGGTTTTCTAGATCATAAGGAGGTATAAAGAATAGATGGCAGTAGATAAGCTACTTGAATTAAGATACTAAGAATATGCAATGGGATAAAGAGTGAAAAATAGATGAAGACATGAAAGAGAGAAAAAAAGATAGAGAAAGATAGAAACCATGATTTTAATATTTTTTTTTTCTTATAAAAAGCTGAAGCTTTTTGCTTTTGAAATTTACTGTGCTCATGATTAAGAATTAGTTTTGCCCTATTTGGAAATGGTAAGGCCCTGAGTTTCCTTTTATCCATTGAACAATCCTCATTTGACATTTTGCCATTATTTTTCTGTGCATAATCTCTTTGCCTTTGACTTGACTTTCTGACAGCTATTTTGTCACTAACATCTAAGAATTCTTTTACTAATGTCATGGCTCTTGTGAAGACCATATACCAAGTCTCCATGTCTTCATGCTGTCTGATTCAATTTTTCTTGCAGATATTTGGCCTTTCTATGTCAGAGACAACATATTTCTCCAAGGACATTCAACAACTTCCTGACTTCTCAATGCCATCCTGGTGAACCTTCAACTCTAGTGAGATTGTATGCTCAACATTCCATGCTAATTCTTCCTTTTTCTTCTCTACTCAAATAGTCTATACTTAGGCTTCTCGGATTATGTTCAACATTTTTTCATAAAACATTCCATGACCATCCTTCCAACTCCTGAAGCTCTTTAATACATTAGCACTCCTATGCTTCTGGAGAACTATTTTGGAACTTTTAAAATAAAGGTATATTTTAAAAGAAACTTAAAACCACAATGACTGCATTGTTGTTGTTGTTGTTGTTATGTGCCGTCAAGTTAAACCCAACTCATAGCGTACTTACTTGTAAATCTTTAAAAGGAGCATCAAAGTAAGATGTGACAACACCTAACATAACCCTCAATATATCAATAATTGGCGTTGAGTACATAAATTGTTTATTCATTGTCTAGGCCTTTATAAAATATGTACTCTGAGCTGCACATTAACCATGCTTTCAAAACGCAGAGATCAAAGATATGCCTGATATATCAATCCTAAGAGGGCTCACAGTCTAGTAAGGAGGTAGGCAAATAAATGATTATATCATTGAGAGAAAAAGAATTCCATGCAACAACTAAGAAATGCAAAGAGAGAGAACCCTATGTATTTAAGGGAATATTGGTATTGTGGTAGTGCTGGTGTAGAGATCCTGCATGGAATGGTGAGGAGGAATGGAATGACAGAAGAGAGAAAAATTTGTCCAGAGTACAGCTTCAAGACAAAACTTCAGGAACACCAGTGTGGTAATTATTTTTGTGTGTCAACTTGGCTGGGCCTGGTTGAATGGCTGGGCAGTTGGTGGTAGTTTTTCCCCTTGATGAGACTGTCAATCAAATCCACGGTGGGATCTACCACAAGCAGCTGAGTATCTGCCTTTGGGAGGTTGTCTGCTTCCTGTATATAAGGAGAAGCACTGGGAATGATCTCTGGCCTACGGAATGGTCAGACCCTGCATGTAGCAGTGTCGCTGCTCAGCAGCCTGCTATTCTGTGCCGAACTTGGGACTTACAATGGACTTAAGTTAATGGTCTGCCGTGTGGTTTGGTAACATCGGGACTGTGCCTTTCTACTTGTCAGCCTTGGTGCTTCTCAGCCTCAGAAGCCAGCAACTGTCTGAGTGAAGAAACATCTCTAGCTCCAGTGGACCAGGAGCAGGAGGCAGAGCTGGACCCCACGGTTGAGGAGCTTTCACCCAGCCCCTAGAGCTTGGCACTTTGAACTTGGACTTAAACCCTCCAAATTGTAATAACAAACTCTTGTGGTATATTCTTGTCAGAGCAGCACTAGGTAACCAGAACACCAGTATTTAGGATATTCACATTAGGAACAAACCTCAGGTATTTGAAAGACTGAGACAGAAAGATAAGGACACGTATTCTGTAACAATTACTAATATAACTATAATAAGGACCAGTGAATGAGATCCAAAGAAATGAAGATTTATTTGAGAATAAGGAAATATTTTCTTATAACTGTAGTTGTACAGAAGCTTTCTGTGTAACTATCAAACTCACTGCTGTCGAGTGGATTCTGACTCATAAAGACCCCACCTTGGGTTTCTGAGGCAGTATCTTTCTGGAAGTAGATTGCCAGTCCTCTTTCCAAAGAGTGGCTGGTGGGTTTGAACCACCAGCCTTCTGGTTGGCAGTCAAATGCCTTAAGCATTACACCACCAGAGCTCCTTGTATAACCATAGTTGTTAGAAAATATTTCCTTATTTTAACTGTAAGGCCAGTTAATATTACTATTATTCAAATTTATGCACCAACTGCTAAAGCCAAAGAGAAGAAATTCAAGATTGTTACAAATTCTACAGTCTGAAATTGGCCAAACATGAAATCAAGGTGCATTGATAACCACTGTTGTTGTTATGTGCCATCAACTTGGACCCAACTCATAACGACCCCTCCTTGGGTATCTGAGGTGATATCACTACAGAAGTAGATTATCCAGCCTTCTTTCTGAGGAGTAGCTGGTGGATTTAAAGCATCAGACTTCTGGTTGGCAATCAAGTGCCTTAGGCACAGCACTGCCAGAGCACTGGTGATTGGAATATGAAATTTGGAAAGAAAGAAGAATTATTGGCAGTTGGAAAATATGGCCTTGGTGATAGAAATGATGCTGAAGATTGCATGATAGAATTTTGCAATACACGACTTAGTCATTGCAAAACATTTTTTCAACAACATAAACAGCAACTATACATGTGGACCTGACCAGGTGACAATGCACAAAAATCAGATAGACTACATTTGTGGAAAGAGGCAATGGAGAAGCTCAATATCATGAGAAAAACAAGGCCTGTAGTTGACTGTGTAACAGACTATCAACTGCTAATATGCAAATTCAGGTTGAAGCTGAAGAAAATTAAAATAAGTCCATAAGAGCCAAAATACAACTTTGATTATATGATTATATTCCACCTGAATTTAGAGACCATCTGAACAATAGATTTGACTCATTGAACAACAATGACCAAAAACTATATGAGATGTGGGATGATATCAAGAACATCATACATGAAGAAAGCAACAGGTCATTAAAAAGAGTGAAAAGGAAGAAAATACCAAAATGGATGTCAGAAGAGGCTCTGAAATTTGCTCTTGAATTGAAAATAGCTAAAGTGAATGGAAGAAATGCTGAAATAAAGAATTGAGCAGAGAATTTCAAAGGGCAGCTCAAGAAGACAAATAAAATTATTATAATGAATTGTGCAAAGACCAGGAGATAGAAAACCAAAAGGGAAAGGACATGCTTGGCATTTCTCAAACTGAAAGAACTGAAGAAAAAAAATTCAAGCTTCAAGTTGCAATACTGAAGGATTCTATGGGAAAATATTGAATGATGTGGGAAGCATCACAAGAAGATGAAAGGAATACACAGAATCACTGTACCTAAAAGAACTGATCAATGTTCAACTATTTCAGGAGGTAGCATATGATCAAGAACCAATGGTATTGAAAGAAGAAGTATAAGCTGCACTGAAGGAATTAGTTAAAAACAAGGCTCCAGGACTTGACATAATGCTCTTTGAGGTGTTTCAAAAAATGGATGCAGCACTGGAGGAGCTCACTTGTTTATGCCAAGAAATTTGACATGACAGCTTCTTGGTTAACTGACTGGAAGAAACTGATACTTGTGCCCATTCTAAGGAAAGGTGATCCAATAAAATGTGGAAATTATTGAAGAACATCATTAATATCACACATGAGTAAAATCTTGAAGATAATTCAAAAACAGTTGTAGCAGTATATTGACAAGGAACTTCCCAAAGTTTAAGTTGGATTCAGAATAGGAGGTAGAATGAGGAATATCATTGCTGATGTCAGATGGATCATAGTGAAAGCAAAGAATATCAGAAAGATGTCTATCTGTGTTTTATTGAATAGGGAAAGGCAACCAACTATGTGGATCATAACAAACTATGGATAACATTGCAAAGAATGAGAATTACAGAACATTTAATTTTTCTCTTGAGGAAACTGTACATTGACCAAGAGACTGTCATTCAGTCAGAACAAAGGGATACTGCATGGTTTAAAATCAGGAAAGGTGTACATTAGGTTTGTATCATTTCACCATACTTATTCAATCTGTGTGCTGAGCAAATAATCAAAGAAGCAGCACTATATGAAAAAGAACATGGCCTCAGGATTGGAGGAAGACTTATTAACAATCTGAATATACAGATGACACAATCTTCCTTGCTGAAAGTAAAAATGATGTGAATCACTTACTGATGAAGATCAAAGAATATAGTCTTCAGTATGGATTACAACTCAACATAAAGAAAATGAAAATCCTCACGATTGGGCCAATAAGCAACATCATGATAAATGGAGAAACTACTGAAGTTGTCAGAGATTTCATTTTACTTGGATCCATGGTCAATACCCATGGAAGCAGCAGCCAGGGAAGCAGATGTTGCATTTGCTGGGCAAAGTTGCTGCCAAAGGCCTCTTTAATTGTTAAAAGGCAAAGATATCACTTTGAAGACTAAGGTACACCTGACCCAATTATTTTCAATTTCCTCATATGCATGTGAAAGCTGGATGGTAAGTAGAGAGGACCAGAGAATTAATGCCTTTGAATTGTGCATTGGGAAAGAATACTAAAAATACCATGGATTGGCAGAAGAATGAACAAATCTGTCTTGCTGAAACGCAGCTGAAATGCTCCTTCAAAGCCAAAATGGACAGACTTCATCTCACCTACTTTAGTCATGTTCTTAGAAAGGACCATTTCCTGAAGAAAGATATCATGTGGTAAAGTGGAGGGTCAGTGAAGAAGGGGAAGACCTTCAGCCAGATGGACTGACACGTTGACTACAATGATGTGCTCAAGTATAACAAGGATTGTGAGGATGGCACATGATTGGGCAGTGTTTTGTTTTGTTGTGATAGGGTTGCTAGGAATCAGAGCAGATTCAATGGCACCTAAAACAACAGCAATATAGTTGTACAGCAATAAACAAAACACTGTGGTAGCATGGCTATTCTATATGTAGTTTGCAAGATGCCCATGTCTTAGATGCCATGAAATTGATTCTGACTTAGAGTTTGTCATTTCCATCAGATAATGTTTTATGAGATATTAATTTTAAATACTGTTTTTTAGCTTTATAGGTATTTTTGTTCTGTTGGAATAGAATGCATTTCTACTGAGGCTTTGAGAATTCCAGCCCAAAGCAATCAAAAAAAGATTGGTGAACATCGTTATTGAAGTCTCTTCAAATTATGTTGCTCAAGATTTTAAATCTGTCCCTTTCCTGTGCTCCTATTAATGTTAATATTAATTAGTCTGCCTTGGTTTTTTGTTAGACTTTCACCTTCTCAAGTTTGTCACAATCTAACTTAATTATTAATAATAACTGTTATATCTTAGTCATTGAACTCTAAGATATTCTTTGTTTAAATAACTTGAGTCCTAAAAGCCTATCAACAACAACAATCAAAAATAATGTTAAATACATAATAACAAGTCTGAAAAGAGAAAAGAGAAAATGCCTTATATAGTGGTTAAGTTAGCACCCTTATAATAGCAATTTTCTCTAATATCTATATTCTCAGAACGTAGTTAATTACCTGGTAAACCTCATATATGTCTATTGGATAAATAAGTGAAAGAATAAACAGATGACTAAATGAATGTTAATTTCATGGGAGAACAAATAAACTTGCTTCAAGATCCAGAGCAATTTTCCTCTATGTTTTGACTGTTTTAAAAAGTATCTATCATTCCTCTCATCTTTGTGACATTTCTCTCTACTTGTGCAAAGTGTGAAATGATATTTTATTTTTATTTTTACCTCATTTATTTATTTTTTATAATTTCACTATAAGATGGTTTTAATTTCGCATCACATGTTTCCTTTTCAAGCATGATATTTCTCTAGAATTTTTGGTATATTTGTCTTAACTGAAACTTGAGTTTTGGAAAATGAAAGAAATACTAACTGCAAATTAATAAGGTAATTTAGTTTCCATCATATTACATTCAAAGAGCTGATTTTCATATCCTCAGATAAAACAAACATGAGAACAATGTATCATTTTTTTTGAGGGGGAAAAAGAAAGGTAAATAATGATCACAATTTTTGTTTTAAGAAAATAGGGACATTTAAATCTCCATCTAAATTTCATCCATTCTCATAACCACAAACACTTACACATACCTACATATGCTTCATACCTTTTTGATGTGTCTACGAACAGTATCAACTGTACAAAACCACAGTAAACATCCTATTTCATTTTCCAAATTGCCTCTAGCATTTGCTAAAACAACAAGTTTATTATGAAAAAATAACCAATTTATAACCAAATTGAATAGTATTACAATTTTGATGCTAGGAAAGTCCTTCACATACTTCTGAATGGATCATCAGACCTTCAAAACCAGTGATGATTCTTACAAGGTTACTTCCATTTCATCACATTCCTATCTGTTATTTTCTACATGCTAATCTGAATGACAAACAATAATACAAAGAATAATGTGTTGTTATGTGCTGTCCAGTCGGACCTGACTCTAGCGACCCCTCCTTGGGTTTCCGAGGCAGTATCACTACTGAAGTAGATTGCCCCATCTTCCTTCTAAGGAGTGACAAAGAATAATAGATGCATAATAATTGAAAAGGAGACATTTCATAAAAAAGATTACAAAATAAGTTATTTACACCCTAGTTTGAGCATAGATTCTCCCATAAGTTTTCCTTAAAGTGCTTGATTCAACTCAAGATTTAAAATGAGCATGGAGAGCAAAGAAAATTAATGATAAAAGAGGAGATTATATATGAAAAGGTCTTAGTTTAGGAAATTAAGACAAGAAAATATGGACAAGGGAGACGGGAAACATATCAAACAATTATCAGACACGTTCTGATTGTGTGACCATTTGGAGTTAACTCTTACTGTTCCTTTTCTTGTCCTGAGTAAGTCTTTATATATGAATTAGTAGTGGAAAAGGCATAGTCATTTTAGAAAGACAGACATTGATATTAGCAGTATGACTTTTGAAGTTACTTAACTTTTCTAAACCATAGATTGATAATCTGAAAACCAATAACCCTCTAGTGAACATTAGATAAGGTAATGTATGAAAGTGCCTGGTACATACAAGTACAAATTGTAAATACTTAAGATATAGTGGTTAGTATTGAGATTTTGGTTCCTTAATGGCACTAAACTAATTGGTGCCCCATGACACCGTAAGATCATATACATTTTCTATTTTCTCCTCACAATATGGCTAAGAAAGCTTAATTTTTCAAAAGATAATGTACAATGCTTTTTTAAGGAGAGTGCAAAATATAAGATACATGAATTTTTAGTAATCCTAACTTAATTTATAAACCTTAAACAATAATGTGAAATGTAGACAAGAAATTTGTAATAATTTTTATTCAACTATAAGCTATATGAGAGCAAGGACCAAATATGTAATATTGTGCTCTGGGATATAATAAACAATAAATTAAAAAGTAAATAACATTAACGAATATTCAAATGTTAGAGCCAATAAATTTATAGGGCTATGAATACATTACACTCTGACCTGACTCTTACATCTTGTGCTTTGACTGGAAGCTGTACATGTGGGTTATTTTTATTGTCGATCCTCCATTGATGGTAATTAACCAACTAGTTGCCACCCAGTTGACTTCTGGTGAGCTGATGCATGCCAAAGTATGCTCCATAGAACTTTCAATAAATAATTTTCAAATATAGATTGTCAGGTCTTTTTTCCAAGGCATCTCTGGATAGACTCAAATCTCCAACTTTTTGGTTGGCAGACTAATATGTTAACTATTTGCACCATTCAGGGAGTGTAAAAGCTATCTTCCATTTGCATGACACGAACAGCCTAAACCCTATACATATTTACTTCCAAACCTAAATTAATATGAGAAGATGGACATTTGTAATTGTGGAATATTGCCAACAGTTTAGTGTTAGTTATTTATTTAACTAGCACAGATTAGAGTCATCCATATTTGTCTTGGCTTTCATTATTTGGTCTCTCTCCTGTCCCAAAATTGGCTCCATTTTATTTCTTTTCTCCATTACATATCAACTCCTACCATCTATTTTAGGGTGAAAAATCATACTAGAATCTCTATAGCAAGTTGGTCTACTTTTTGGGTTGTTGTTGCTGTTATGTGCTGTCAAGTGGGACCCGACTCATAGCAAACCCTCCTTGGGTTTCTGAGGTGGTATCACTAGGAAGTAGATTGCCCAACTTTCCTTCCAAGGAGTGGCTGGTGGGTTTGAACTGTCAGCCTTCTGGTTAGCAGTCAAGTGTCTTAGGCATTACTAAAATATCTTGATATAGAAAGAAATAAAACAGAACTGGTTTCAAATGTCTTTCCTGCACTTAGCAACTGTATGATTTGGGGCAAGTTACATAATATTTCTAAGCGACAGTATCATATTTATAAATGGTAAAAAAATATATCTTCCTCACAGTTATTTTGTGAAAAAAGAATTAGATATTATATTTTACTGAAAAATGTCTGTCCTGAAATAGACATTTAGCCAGTGAATTTCCTTCTCTTAGCTGTGTCTTAGGATCTACATTTTCCCTAAGCTTCCTGGGTATTGTTTTTCCATCTATGTGTTCTTATTCTGAATTATGTTAAAGGCTTTGCTCCCTTCTCTTTCTCTGATTTACTAAATCTTGATCAGTCTCTACTTTTTTTCTATTTTTAAATCTTTTCAGAAAATAGATTTCTTTCTCCTTGCCTTTTTTCCTTTTAACTTGATTTTATAGGTATTACAATTTTCTTTTCTTACTTTCATGCTGATTCATATCTTTGTTCCAAAGATCGTAGACAGTTTCCAGTTAAAACAACAACAACAACAAAAAAAAAAACCTTCTGATTCAAGTACATAGTAAAATTACATCTTTAACCTATTAATCTAAGATTAATTTATTTATTGAGCACCTGCTCTTATCCAGGCACAGTGCTGCTCCCTCTATCACAATAGTGAATAATGATTTATAGTGTAAATGAAGTTGGATGAAGCAACATTATTTTATTACTAACAAATAAGTGGCTTTCATGTATTCATAGCAATTCATACACTATATCTGCATTTCCATACATTCAACTTCAGCCATCTCCATGTGCCTCTGTGCCTCTGTGCCTCTGTAAGTAATTTCTCTTCGGGAAGAAAGACATGTTTCATAAGATCAACTACATGGATCTCTGATTATTTGCTACCATTTATGGAAATATATACTTTATCAGTTTTCTTACATGATCCTTTGAATAATCACAAAAATGATGAAAATTTAAAAATGTTTCTGTTTCTCCTAAATATTGTTGTTGTTGTTAGGTGCCATCTAGTCATTTCTGACTCCTAGCGACCCCAACAGAACAAAACACTGCCTGATCCCGTGCCAGCTCCATGATCCCTGCTATACTTGAGCCCATCATCGCAGCCACTGTGTCAATCCATCTCATTGAAGGTCTTCCCCTCTTTTGTCCCCTACTTATAGTGATATGTCTCCTACATATAGTGATAACATTTTACAAATATTACCAAAAAATCATGCTTGTGATTCTGTTTTTAATGACTGGAAACCTTTTGAGTTATACTCACTCAAACTGTAAAATTCGAGAATTTCTGTATTCATTCTTTAGATTACTTGATAGAAAGATTTCATCGATCTAAAAGAAGAGAAGGAGTAATAATATAAATTTTAAGATTTAAGCTTTTGTTCAAAAATGAACAGAAAGTAATTTTTGTGTTCTGCTTAGAATTTTATTAGGGGCAATTTGCTTTTCAATGGTGGTGAGGCTCATACATTTAAGCAGCCTGTCATGTTGAAGGAACTTGCAGTGGTTAAAGCACTCAGTTGTTAACCAAAAGTTCAATGGATCCAACTAACTAGTTGCTCTGTGGGAGAAAGATGAGGCAGGCAATCTGCTTCCTTAAAGATTGCAGCCTTGGAAACCCTATGGGCCAGTTCTACTTTGCCTATCATGTCACTGTGAGTTGGAATTGACTCCATGGCAGTGGGTTTGGTTTTGGTTGGTCATATCATACTTGTTTACTCAGTTTTTCACAGTGAAAAACTAGGGTGTTATTTATCCTTTAGCAAGAAGTTAGTGAATATATGTTATGAAATTTTAAGATAGCTGAAGAGAGAGAGTCCCCTACCATTTGCTGAACGTCAAATGCAAGAACTTTGAAATCCACTGAGAGTTTGTTTTGCAAATTAGGATTATAGGAAGCTCCAGATGTTATTTTAAATGTCCCTCTTGCTTCATGATTATTTCCAAATAAGGCATCTAGATGAATCAATAAGAAATAAAACAGTAGACATTTAAATTATGAACTGAAAGAGAGAATATGTACACATCAGTTAAGATAAAGGAAAGTTCTTATTTGATGTGCTGACCCCATGGTTCTGGCTATTTCTTTGACATACTGTTGTTTCAGAGTCAACTGATTTTTTAGCTGGTTGTCTCAAAAGATAAAATCAAAGAAAAACAAAATATGTTTTCCATCCTATTAATATCTTTTTTTTTTCATTGAAGTCCTGTTTACACTCTAGATTTCCAAGTGTCCTTGCTTTGTTTTTGAGAATGCCTGTTGAAAAATGCAGTAACTGATCAAATTCCACCAATTATGGGATCTGATTCAAGGAGACATGGTGTGAGATGGGCCATTAAAAGTTTTGTAGTTGCTTTCAGATACTTCTTGAACACCTAGCATCCAGGGATACTGCTGGTTTTCTGCATGTGGATTGCTGAGAGGATTCCAATGTGTGTGATACTTTGAAACATAGCTTTGAAGTTCCTTCTTTCAATCTAGTAATTATAAAATTGTCATGGATGACATTTTGCCATTAGATGGATGTTATTGGAGAACTTATTGAGAAACTGAAAAAATATATTACTTTAATATAAAAACCTGTTACATATCTTACAAATTGAATAAAAATAGGGGTAATAAAATGTGGCATTGAATTCTATATATTGCCTTTATTAGAATATTTTCTTTTATATATATTAATATTCAAGATGAAACACTTGAACTGAAACTCACATAAATGATGAAACCATAATTCTCATGATGATAAACAAAGAAGATATTATTTCATGTTTTCCTTGCTGGGAAGCTGAGACCTAGAATGACTGAGTGTTTCCTAAGCTAATAAAATTCACAGGTAACAGGTATGGAATTGGGACATAGGATTGTCTGATACCATACTTCTAGTCCAAAAGGAACATTAGAAACAATAATTCAAAATAAATAAATAAATAAATAAACAAACAAACAAATAAATAAATAAACAAACTATGTTGCATTAAATTCAAAAAGCTACCATCACATAACTGATGTGATACTATTTTTTATACTATTTTATTTGTGTTCCAAATGCTTTAAATTGCATTTAGATTTGCATATTCAAACACAAAAGATAAGAAAAAACTAAGGAATATGTGAGGAGACTAAGGAAATGTGACATTTAAATGCTATGTACAATGTAGATTGGATCATGAACAGGTAAAAGACATTAGTGGAAAACTTAGTGAAATTCGAATAAAGTCTGTAATTCATTTGACTGGTAGCATAATGTCAAGGCACTTGACTGCTAATCAGAAGGCTGGAGGTTCAAACCCACCAGCCACTCCTAGGAAGGAAGATTGGGCAATCTACTTCCGTAGAGTTACCACCTTGGAAACCCAAGGAGGGCTTGCTATGAGTCGGGTCCAACTTGACTGCACGTAACAACAACAACAACATAGTTGTACTATGGATCCTAAGAAGGACCAGTCCCTGAAAAAGTAGAGGGTCAGTGAAAAAGGAGAAGACAATCAACAAGATGAATTTACACAGTGGCTGTGATGATGCACTCAAGCATAGTAACGGTTGTCAGAATTGTGCGTGACTGGACATTGTTTTGTTCTGTTGTACATGTTGTTGTTGTTGTTATTTGCCATCGAGTTGGCCTCGACTCATAGGGATCCCTCCTTGGGTTTCCGAGGCAGTATCACTACAGAAGTAGGAATGCCCAACCTTCCTTCCGAGGAGTGGCTGGTGGGTTTGAACCGCCAGCCTTCTGGTTATCAGTCAAATGCCTTAGGCATTATGCTACCAGAGCTCCCCTCTGTTGTACATAGGGTTGCCATAAATAGTAACCTACTTGATGGCACCTAACAACAACGACAAAAACATGGTTATTAAAGGTATTACATTAGGGAAAGCTGGGTAAAAGGTAACTAAGAAGTCTATACAATTTTTGCAACTTTTCTGAATGTGTAAAATTATTTCCAAATAAAAACATAAATGCCATATGTCCTCTGGTGGTTTTTATTACAGATTTAATTTAAATTCCATTACATATTCTGTTGTTTACTATTAAATTATATAGATGTTTATTAATATATTTTTTTCTTTTGTACTATGTAAAATAATTTTTTTAACCTTTATTTAGTATCAAAGATTTT
>NW_006921609.1:1672566-1680693 GCF_000298275.1 Orycteropus afer afer | reverse complement strand
TAAAAATATATTCCTTTTTTATTTATTTACATTCTATTTATATTTATTATATTCTAATTTGCACTTAATGATTTCCAAAAGAAAACAGTTAATTTTAAGGCTGAAATTTTTCTTAGTAAAACAAAGTCACTCATGTGAAAAAGTTCTTACTCTGTGAGTTTTAGAAAGAATTATTATGCCTCTGTGTAATTAATGATTTAAAGAACATAAAAATGTTCCAAGTGAAGAAAATCAAAGATGCACGGAAACAGTTTGAAGGACTAATGGACCATGAGAATTTCAGCCTCTGCAACCCTGAGACTTGAACCATATGGTGCCTATACCACATCACTACCAACTGCTGAAAGGAATCACATTAGAAGGACCTGGTAGAGTGGGAGAAAAATGTGGAACAAAATCCAAAATAAAAAAAGACTAGGCTTAGTGGTCTAACAGAGACTGGTGCAACTCCTGATACTATGGCCTATAGTCACCCTTAAGGCCTGTAACTAAACGTAAGACTTAATTTTCAACTACATGATAGACATGTCTATAAGGTAAACAATAACACCAGGAAGGTACTCACTCCTTGGAGCAATCTATCATTCATGATTTAGAGGGCAACATTTGGCCATGGACAAAGTTCAGAACACAGGAAGAGTTAGGAAAGAAGGAGGAATGGAAACGGCAAACACAGGGAGGAAGTGGGATGAGTGATGTTATATTGTGGGGATTACAATTAATGACATGAAACAAAATATGTTTGAATTGTTGAATGTAAAACTGATTTTCTCTGCAAACCTTCACCAAAATCACAATAAAAAGTTAAAAAAAAATCTAAATAAATAAACATTGGTACTCAGATTATTACTGTACTTCCATTTTTTAAAAATTTTAATCCTAAAACAGGTGTCATATAAGAGCACAGTTCTAGATTTGGATTGTCTAGTTTAGAATCTGATTTCTGCTTCCTGCTAATGATACAAATATAAGTAAATTGTTTAAATTCTTATATTTATTCTTATATTCTGTGTCTTATATTCTTCACCAATAAAATAAGGATTACAATATCAACTAACTCATACATTTCCTGTAGCAAGGAAAAATATTTGAGCAGCTGCTGGTGCAGAAAAAGCTAGTTCTAAATAATAATGTTCTCTCCTTTTTTTTTTTTTTTTTTGTTTATCACAAGTTGCAAGTCACCATGAAATCTTTATACTACTACTGCTACTACTACTAATACTATGGACTGCCATGGAGTCAGATAGGACTCATAGAGACCCCTCCTTGGCTTCCTGAGGTGGTATCACTATGGAAGTAGACTGCCTAACCTTCCTTCCAAGGAGTGTCTGGTGGGTTTGAACTGCCAGTCTTCCTATTAGCAGTCAAATGCCTTAGGCATTACACCACCAGAGCTCCTTGAAATCTTTATAGGTCTCCTTCAATTCAAATATCTTTAAATTATTGCAATTAAAATTATTGACCTAATAGAAAAAAAAAAAGTTCAGTATCTAGAAATAAACTATAATTGAATTTTTCTTTATTTTCACATATTTATCGATTTGTAGAGTCAACAAATCAACAAACATTTACAACATTTAGGACTTAAAATTCTATCAGAATGAACCCCTGGGTTATGAAACCTGTTTTGCTATATGTTGCAAATGACTAACTAATTTTACATTTTCATTTTCAAAACTCTTATTTAAACTCTTATTTAATGTTTAAATTATATGGCAACTAATTTTTATAATATTCTATAAAGTAAATGACAGGGAGCAATCAGTATGAACACCATTTTCTGGTCATGAAAACACAGCAATGAATAAAATACACAGAGAACATAAGTGGGATTAAAGTGTGCACATCTGAATGAGCATGTTTTAGGTAGCCTACTTCATGTAACTTACCTTGTTCAGATCCCTTGATTGTCAGCCAGGATATCACAATTAATCCAGCACAGAGCACCATCAATATGGCAAAGAGAGCTGCAAACATTACTTCATAGCAGCTGAGAGAATGGCACTTAGAAGACACATTTCTTTTCAACTTCATTTTTGATTTTTGAAGTCTTGCAAACTGAAGAACTATGTGGGAAGACAGAAGTCTTCATCAGTTGGAGAGCAAAATTTCTCAGGCTCTTAAAACATGTGTAAAACACCAATATTTATATTCACACTAGTCTGTGTGAACAAGATGTGTATGTCCTAGAAACGTTATTCTCTATATGTTAAGAAGCTTTAAGTAGGCAGTTAATCTTTAAGAAGATATAAATGAGGAAAGAGATGCATAGAGTTGTAAATTTGAATCACCTGAACAAGCCGTTTGTCAGAGTGAATGAAATTAAATGAATGATGTAAACAAAATGACATTTTATCATTCTGAGAACTATTAGGAATACTATAAAACTAATTGTAGACAAATTAGTCATTAGATAAATGCACTTGATATTTATTTGTAGAGAGAGTTCATTACAGATAATATTTCACCTGATTCAAGTTATTTTTAAAACATTTCTCTTGCACTATGTGAGTGTAAACACATGAAAAATAACTTTTTGGACTGATGTATATAAGTACAGCATATATTAATATGTGCATCTCTCTTTGTGTATATATACATATATATATATATATATATATATAGTTTAAATATTCTAAACTTTTGTAACTTTCATTATATATGTGAAGTTAAGCAATATAAGACAATATTGATTTAACTGGATGTCAAGTCCACTTAAACAAGGCATCACATGGCTATTTTATGTTCTGGTGAAATTATCAATGAATGAGAATGTGTCATAAGAGGAACAAAGTACTTGTTTCTATTTTAAGAAAATATTCTGTGTGGAGAAAACATTGTTGATCTAACCTGGACTTTATCTCTTTAAACACTTTAGAAATATAACAGGTTCAGATAAGTCATAATTGTAGACCTTTGCTTTTTCAGGAAAGTCAAGATTGTTATATCACAACCAAAGTACAGTATTGTAATTTCCACACCTTGATTCACAGTGAGTCCAGATTAATACTAATATTTTTGGTTTCTCTTGTTTGGTGCTGTTGAGTCATTTCCAATTCATAGTGACACTGAGTACAATAGAAGGAAATTTTGCACAGTCCTGTACAATCCTCACAAATTTTGCCATATTTGAACCCACAATTGCAGCCCCTATGCCAATCCATCTCGTTGAGGGTCTTCCTCTTTTTCACTGACCCTCTACTTTACGAAGCATGATATCCTTCTCAAGGGACCAATCCTTTCTCATAATATAACCAAAATACAAAAGATGAAGTCTCACCATTCTCAATTCTAAGAAGCATTGTGAATGTATTTTGTCCAAGATAGATTTATTCATTCTTCTGGCAGTCTATGGTACATTCAATAGTCTTCACCAACACCATAATTCAAATGCATCAATTCTTCTTCGGTCTTATTCATCTTCGCATGCATATGAGATGATCAAAAATTTCATGGCTTGTGTCAGGAGCACCTTATTTCTCAAAGGGCCGTCTTTGATTTTAATACTTTAAAGAGGTCTTCTGAAACAGATTTTCCCAATGAAGTACATTGTTTTATTTTTTCATTATATTGTTAAATAAAATATCCATGAAATGCTAAGAGATCCTACTGACATAGTTAGCTTTCAAAATGACATCTTTGCTTTTTAACATAATAAATAGGTCTTTTGCAGTAGGTTTGACCAATGCAATATGCCATTTAATTTCTTGACTGCTGCTTCCATGGCCGTTGATTGTAGATTACAAGTGAAATGACATCCTTGACAACTTTAATCTTTTCTCCTTTTATCATGATGTTGCTTATTGGTCCATTGTGAGGATTTTTGTTGTCTTTTCTGTTGAAGCGCAATTCATACTAAAGGCTATTGTGTCCCATCTTCATCAGTAATTGCTTCAAGTCTTTTCCACTTTCAGCAAATAAGGTTGTGTCATCTGCATATTCCAGGATATTAATCTATGTCCCTCCAATCCCCTTGTTTCATCTTTCTTCAAATAGTCTAGTTTCTTGGATTATTTGCTCAGCATACACACTGAATAAATATGGTGAAAGGATACATCCCTGATACACACATTTCCTGATTTTTAAACCATGCACTCTCTCCTTATTCTGTCTGAATGACTGCCTCTTGGTCTATGTACGGATTCCTCAAAATAACAATTAAGTGTTCTGGAATTCCCATTCTTTCCAATATTATCCATAATAGGAGAATGTCCTCTTTATCCAAGTGAATTCACATGCTGTGGTCCAGGAAGCTGGTAATAGTAAGATAAATATAAAATTAAGAACAAAATTATGCATTTAGCTTAAGAAACAAAAAAAAAAAATAGTCAACGATTATAAATTCTCTTCAAATGATATATTCTTAATTATACCCACTATGCTTAGATTCATGAGTGCAAATAGTTCTGATTTTAAAATCTAATATTTCATGAAGGACAAACAGAAAAACAGGTGAATGTGAAAAGAACACATTATATATTGTGAAATTAAAAAAGTAAATCAGTGTAACATACCACATTAACTGTACAAAGAAAAAGAACTGCATGATCAGCTGTCAGTGCAGAAACGGCATTTAACAAAATCTAACATCATTTTATTATAAAAAAAAATCCAGCATGTAAATGTAAAATTTCACCCAAATCATAATAAAAAGTTAAAAAAAAAGTGAAATAAACTACCATAATTCCAACAGTCTCCCTTGCAGAAATAAAAAATAAAAAACAATCCTCAAATTTATGTGCAATTACAAAGAGCCTATATAGGCAATGCAATTGCAAAAGAGAAGAACAAAGCAGGAGAAATTACATTTCTTGATTTCAAAACATTGTATGAAACTATGGTAATCAAAAGAGTATGATAGTATGATAATGATAATGATAATATGTAGCCAAATGGATTAGAGTGGAAATCCAGAAATAAACCTAGTTATTCATGACCAATTGATTTTCAACAAGTATGCTAAATCTGTTCAAAGGGTAAAAGAACATTTTCTTCAAAAAAGGGTGCTGGGACAATTGAATCACAACATGCAACAAAATGAACTTGGGGCAATATCTTATCCCATACACATGAGTCAGCTAAAATGGGTCAAGAAACTAAATGTAAGAACTAAAACTATAAAACTCTTAGAAATAACTATTGGGGTATCCTTCAGGATCTACTTTTTTATAATGGATTGTTAGATATGACACTAAAATGCACGAGCAACAAAAGACTTCCTGGAAGATGGAAGCATAGACTTCAACAAATTAAAAAACTTTTGTGCATTAGAGGACATTATCAACAAAGAGACAACATGCAGAATGGGAGAAAGTATTTGGAGTCATGTATCTGAAAAGGGTTTAACATTCAGAATGTGTAAAGAACTCTTACAACTCAATTATGAAACATAAACAGCCTAATCAAAACTTGGGCAAAGGACCTGATTTGACATTTTGCCAAAGATGATATATGAATGGCCATAGATTATATGAAAATGTTCTCAATATCCTTAATAATTAGGGAAATGCAAATCAAAACCAAAATGAGATGTCCCTTCATCCCATTAGAATGACTATTATAAGAAAACAGTAAGTGTTAGAGAGGCTTTGGACAAATTGGAAAATTTATCCGTTGTTGGTAGGATTGGGGAAGGTAAAATTATTCTGCTGCTATGGAAATCATTTTGGCAGTTTTTCAACAACTTCAATAGAGAATAACCATATGATCCAGTGATTCTATTTCTAGATATATATGCACCACAAAGACTTGAAAATTGGGACTCAAACAGATATTTTTTGCTAATGTCCATTGCAGCGTTATTCACAATTGCATTATTTACAATAGTAAAAATGTGAAAACAACCCAAGAGTCTATCATATAATATATATAATAATATCCCATTGTGTGTGTACATATATATATATATATGTACACACACACACACGTATATATACACAGAAAGTTAGATATTATTCAACTACAAAGAGGAATGAAATTCTGATATATGCTACAAGGTAGATGAACTATGAAATATATTATACAGAATGAAAAAGTCAGATATAAAAGTGAAAATTAAAAAATTTCACTTATGGACATATATAAAATAGAGAAACACCTAGAGACTAAAATTTATTACTAATTATCAAGAGTGGTGGGTGTCAGAAATAAAAAGTTATTGTTAAAGGGGTATTGAGTTTCACTATTCATTCACTATTCATTCAGAAATGAAGTGGTAATAGTTGCACAACATAGTGTATGTAATCAATGTTATTGAATTATATATATAAAAAATATTAGAATGGTAAATGTTTTGTTATATATGTTGTTGTTGTTGTTATGTGCCGTGGAGTTGGACATGACTCATAGCTACCCCTCCTTGGGTTTCCAAGGCAGTATCACTATGGAAGTAGATTGCCCAATGTTCAGGTTTGAACTGCCAACCTTCTGGTAAGCAGTCAAGTCCCTTAGGCACTATGCCACCAGAGCTCCTAGTAATATATATATACACACACATAATGTTGTTGTTAGATGCCGTCGAGTCACTTCCGACTCATAGAAACCCCATGCACAGCAGAATGAAACACCACCTGATCCTGTGCCAGCTCTATGATCCTTGATATACTTGGGCCCATCATTGCAGCCACTGTGTCAATCCATCTCGTTGAAGGCCTTCCCCTCCTTTGTTGACTCTCCACTTTACCAAGCATGACATCCTTCTCCAGGGAATGGTCCCCTCTGACAACATGACCAAAGTAGATGAGATGAAGTCTGGCCATTCTTGCTTCCAAGGAGCATTTGGATGCACTTCCTCCAGGACATATCTGTTAGTTCTTTTGGCAGTCCATGGTACCTTCAGCATTCTTCACCAGCAACACAACTCAAAAGCATCAACTCATCTTTGGTCTTCCTTATTCATTGTCCAGCTCTCACATGCATACAAGGTGATTGAAAATATCATGGCTTGTGTCAGACGCACCTTAGTTCTCAAGGAGAAATCCTTGCTCCTCAGCACTTGAAAGAGTTCCTTCGCAGCCAAACTGCCCAATGCTACATGTCATCTAATGTCCTGACTGCTGCTTCCATTAGCCTCAATTGTAGAACCAAGCAATGTGAATGCTTTGACAACCTCAATATTTTCTCCAGGTATCAGGATGCTGCTTATTGGTCCAGTTGTGAGGATTTATGTCTTCTTTATATTGAGATATAATCCATACTGCAGACTGTGTTCCTCAGTCTTCATCAGTAAATGCCTCAAGTCATCCTCACTTTCAGCAAGCAAAGTTGTATCATCAGCATATATCAGGTTGTTAACGATTCTTCTTCCAATACTGATCCCATGTTTATCTTCATATAGTCCAGCTTCTCAGATTATTTGCTCAGCATCTAGATTGAGTAAGTATGGGGAAAGGATACAACCCTGATTCGCTCCCTTCCTGATTTTAAACCATGCAGTGTCTCCTTGTTCCATTCAAACGACTGCCTCCTTCCTGGTCAAGGTACATGTTCCTCATGAGTACAATCAAGTGTTCGGGAATTCCCATTCTTCTCAATGTTATCCATAATTTGTCATGATCCACACAATCAAATGCCTTTGCATAGTCAATAAAGGACAAGTAAACATCTTCCTGGTATTCTTCGCCTTGAGCCAAGACTCATCTGACAGCAGCTATGATATCCCTTGTTCCACATCCTCTTCTGAATCCAGCCTGCACCTCTGGAAGTTCTCTGTCAATATACTGCTGCAACTGTTTTTGAATTATCTTTAGTAAGATCTTACTTGCATGCGATATTAATGATATTGTTCTATAATTTCCACATTCTGTGGGTTCACCTTTCTTTGGAATGGGTACAAATATGGATCTCTTCCAGTCAGTTGGCCAGGTAACTGTCTTCCAAATAACTTGGCATAACCTAGTGAGTGCCTCCAGTGCGGCATACATTTGTTGAAATATCTCAATGGGTATTCCATCAATTCCTGGAGCCTTGTTCTTTGCCAATTCCTTCATTGCAACTTCGACTTCTTCCTTTAGTACCACTGCTTCTAGATCATATGCCACTCCTGAAATGGATGAAGATCGACCAGTTCTTTTTGGTACAGTGACTCTGTGTATTCCTTCCTTCTTTTTTGATGTTCCCTGCATCACT
>NW_006921609.1:1669580-1672024 GCF_000298275.1 Orycteropus afer afer | reverse complement strand
TTTGGCTCTCGTGGACTTGTTTTAATTGTCTAACTTCAAGTTGAACTTGCATATGGGCAGTTGGTGGTCTGTTCCACAATCAGCTCCTGGCCTGATTTTGGCTGAAGATATTGAGCTGTTCCATCGCCTCTTGCCACAGATGTAGTCAATCTGATTCCTGCATGTTCCATCTCATGAAGTCCATGTGTAAAGCCGCCATTTGTGTTGTTGTAAAAAGGTGTTTGCAATGAACAAGTTTTTGGTCTTGCAAAATTCTATGCGAGTTCCAGCATTATTTCTGTCACCAAGGCCATATTTTCCAATTAACGGTGATTCTTATTTGTTTCCAACTTTTGCATTCCAGTCACCAGTGATAATTAACACATCTTGATTCCAAGTTTGATCAATTTCAGACTGCAGAAATTGATAAAAATCTTCGATTTCCTTATCTTTGGCTTTGGTGGTTGTTGCATAAATTTGAATAATAGTCATATTAATGGGTGTTCCTTGTAGGCATATGGATATTATCCTATCACTGACAGCATTGTACTTCAGGACAGATCTTGAAACATTCTTTGTGATGATGAATGCCACGCCATTCCTCTTTAAACTGTCATTCCCAGCATAGTATATCATATGGTTGTCTGATTCAAAATGGCCAAAACCAGTCCATTTCAGCTCACTAATGCCTAGGATATCAATCTTTATGCGTTCCATTTCATTTTTGACAACTTCCAATTTTCCTAGATTCATATTTCGTGCATTCCATGTTCCATATATTAGTGGATATTTGCCACTGTTTCTTCTCAATTTGAGTGGTGTCACATCAGCAAATGGAGGTCTCAAAAGTTTTACCTTATCCACATGAGTAAGGCTGATTTACTCTGGTAATGCAGCTCTTTCCCAGCCCTACTGTGAGAGCCTTCTAAGCTAAGTGACTCATCTTCCTCCTCTGTATTGGACAATGCTTCCAGACTATTCATAAAGTTGCCCAGTAATGTATCACACAGTGTTTCTCTGCTATTCATAAGGTTTTCCCTGGCCAATTGTTTGAGAAGTGAATGGCCTCCTACTTCTTCCTAGTCTGTTTCAGTCTGCAAACCAGGCTGATACCTGCACAACAGGTACACCTCACTGGGTTTGAAACACGAGTGACACAGTGTCAAGAATCACAGCAACACATCACCACAGTAGGACAAACCAACAGACAAGTTGTCTCCCTTATCTGTTGAAAACCCCTCAACCACCCTTACCTGGATCCCTGCAGCTAACTCCTCCATCTGTTCCAGTCCCCTTTGCCTTTTCTGTCCTCTCCCTGCCTTCCTGCCTTGTTAGTTGTGAGGTGTGGCCTGGGTTCCCTCTCTTCACATGGCAGCTTCACCTATGCAGCTGACTCCTCCAACTGTTCCGGTTCCCTTTGCCTTTTCTGTCCTCTCCCTGCTTTCAGCCTTGCTGCCTATTCTTAGGTTCCTGGAATCCGAATGAGAATGCTATCACTTTAAATATCCAAAATGGCCGCCACTTGTAAACATTCAAAATGACTGCACCCTTGGTCACTTTAAATATCCAAAATGGCTGCCACTTGTAAACAATCAAAATGGCTGCACCCTCTGGACAAACAAGAAGGTCAGTAAAAAAAAAAAAAAAAAAGAAAACCTATAATATCTGGGGATAAGGCAATAAGAGAAAAATGTAGAGAAGGAGAATAATGAAGAAAAAAATGGAAGAAAGGAAAAAGAAAAGCAAAAAGAAAAACAAGGAACAGAGTTAACCATGAGAAAAAAAGAAGAAGAAAAAAAAAAATTTGCAACCAGTAACAAGGGAAAAGAAAGCTGAAAACTAGGACCTGGGAGGGGAAGAATAAAGAATAATAGTAAAAAGGACAAAATTATTGATAATAGTAGTAGTTTAAAAATAGACAAAAGCAAGCAAACTAAAAACCAGAAAAAAGAAAGAGGAAAAACAAAGAAAAAGAAAAAGAAAATTGGGGGAGGGCAGGGCAGGTCACCCAGGCTCCGTTCAAGCACACAGAGTAGGTTGGAGTTCCTGTGGGCCCAGAAGGTGGGTGGGAGTGGAGGATGGCTGAACCTTCATTCACCAAGTGGGTGTGGGGTATAAGAATAACAAGGGGAATGTCTCACGCTTTCAGTCTTCTAGGTCCAGAGTTTCCTTGGGATTATCTTCTAGTTCTAATGTTATGATTCTGCACAGTGGCATTCCAGGAAGGGTGCAGGGACCCGTGGTCACAGTCAACCATGGTTAGGTGCACCTTTGTCTCACAATCTTGTGCCCAAGCAGTACTGTACTGAAATGAGAATTTGCCTCATTTTTTCTGAAGGATGTAAAACTAGGGAATGAAGTAAAGTTGCTGTGATTTGGAATTGACTCCATGGCAATCTGTTGAGTTTTGGGTCACATAAACCAGTTTGGAAGGGTGGTTGTTGAGCAGCATCAGCATCACTAGA
>NW_006921609.1:1665125-1668967 GCF_000298275.1 Orycteropus afer afer | reverse complement strand
AAAAAAAAACATACTATTACTAATACTGGCACCTGAAGAATGTGAAGGTTTGGCTCTGGAGTGGCACAGCCAATAGTCCACACCAGAGTTCAAGAAGAGAGTTTAAATCAGAGGAGCAACAATGGGAGATGGGTGGAGTCTCAGTGACTCCAAAAATGCTCACTGTGCTCAGAACTTACAATCATAGGTTTTTATGCTAAGGGAAAAATGACACAGCACATATACAGGGCTAGTTAACAATTTTCCAAAAGTCAGAACAATGAGTGATTAAGAAAGTAATTCTTGTAAGTTCCTGGCAGTCAGGTAATCCTTAAGAATCACCCTTGGTGTCTGTCAAAGTTCAAGTGGTGGGTCACAGAGTCTGGCCCAGAAGGCTTTATTGACACAGATGACCCTGTTTTAGATGACAAAGACTAGCAGGAACTGATAACTGTATCTGAGAGAAAGAACAAGTTACTTATAACACAAGGTTAAAGCCAGGTTTTAAAGAAATGGCATCTTGACTAAAAATATGGAGTCAGGCCTGCTAAGAATAAAATATCTTCATGCCTTATAGTAGCAGTTGAGGAAGGGATGGTTATTCAATAAATGCTATTCAATCAATTGATTATCCATTTTGGGAAAAATAAAATTAAATCCTATGTCACTTCATAAAAAAATAAATTCATGTATAATGAACATACATTGAAAATACCACATTTTAGAGAAAATACAGAAGACTGTCTTTCTGAAGAGAGGTATTGAAGGAGTTTTGAAGTTGGGATAAAAAAAATAGTACAAACTAAGAAGGAAATTGGTGGTAAATTTAGACAATAATAATATGGATTTTTTTGTTGTTGTTTTTAAAGAAACAAGGGATATCAAAAGGAAAGTAAAAACCCAAGACACAGACTAGAAGTTTTTTTTTTTTTTTTTTTTACAGCATATGCTTTAGTTTAGTTATATCTGAACAGAAAATGAGACAAAGATTAGCATGAGATACTAAAATTTATTTGGGAGATGTTCCAAAGAAACTTCAGAGAGAAGTTGAGAAGTGAAAAAAAGAAAAAAATAAAGCCAATAAAATATGTATATTCAATCATTTATCATCATAGGTAATTGTAATATAATACTGCTGGAACTTGTATGAGATAGGGAGAATAGGCCTCAGCATTATCTCAATGAAGGGATGAGGAAGCAGGAAAAGTTATTCTTCAAATATCCATGCTCATTGGTTGTGAGTAGCTTCCTGAAATCTCTGATACTCTGTGTTTGTCCTGTGTTTGGGTAAAGCATTCTTTGTCAGTGTACTGAGGTGAAGGAGGAAACATGTGGGGAGGATGTATACAATGTTTGCTACAGTTATAACTTTAAAAAAACTCTACTAGTAATTATGTAATTACAATTAAAATAAGAAATGAAATAGCATTACCCTCAAACACACGGGCAAAAAGCAAAAGATTGGCAATACTAACTTGAAGCAAAGTTGTAGAGTAACTGGGAGACCCATTTGTTGCTTATGAGAATAAAACTGAAGTAATCATCTTGAAAAGAAATCTGGTAATATTAAGCAAAATTGAATATGCACAAGCAATTTGACCCCAAAATTCTCCTTCTAGTTATTCATGCTGGAAAATCTCTAGCACATTCAAATGAGACAATGTTTGTTACACTATTTTAACCCCCATTATATAGGAGAAACTTTAGTGTTCATTAATAGGAAAATTTAAAAAACAAATTATGATATTTTTATAATAAATTATATATATTTAAAAGACTGCATAAACTTGAGCTGTGTTTATCAACCTGGAAATAATAAAATATTAAGAAAGCCAACAAATTGTGGGAGGATATGTATAAACTATTTTGAATAGTATAAACTATTTAAAGCTAAAAAAAGGAAATCATTTGTTTAATGTTAATGTTATACTTATAAGAATAATAAATAGAAAATTCAGTATGGTGTTTATTTGTAATTAGGAAAAAAAAGTGGGTAGTATAATGTGGAATATTACTAGGGCTACAACTTTATGTTCTTCTAGTCCTTTTAAATAAGGGCTCTGGTGGTGCAGAGCTTAAGGCATTTGACTATTAACCAGAAAGATGGTGGTTCAAACCCATCAGCTGCTCCATGGAAGGAAGATGGGGCAATCTACTTCCATAAAGAAAACCAATAGGAGTCACTCATAGGGGTCACTATGAGTCAGAATTGACTCGATGGTAATGAGTTGGGTTTTGTTTGGTTTGAGTCCTTTTAAAAAGGAGCACTGGTGGTATAGTGGGTAAAGAAGACATTTTGTTGCTAACCAGAAGGTCAGCAGTTCAAACACACCAGTTGCTCTGTGGGAGCAAGAGAAGGCAATCTAATTCATAACAATTTATAGCCTTGGAAACCCAGTGGGGGTTGCCATGAGTTGGGATAAACTGGTTGGGAGTGGGTTTGTTTTTGTGTGCTTTTTTTTTTTTTTTTTTAAGTCTTTTAAAGGAAACCCTGTGGTGTAGTGGTTAAATGCTAAGCTGTTAACCAAAAGTTGTGCAGTTCAGACATACCAGCTACTATGTGGGAGAAAGATGCGGCAATCCACTTCCATAAAGATTTACAGTCTTAGAAACCTCATGGTGGCAGTTCTATCCTCTGTTCTAGGGTTGCTATGTGTCAGAATCAACTTGATGACAATGGGTTTGAAATTTATGGGGCAATTCTACTCTGTCCCTCTGTCCAGTAGGGTTGCTAATCAGTTAGAACTGACTTAACAACACTGGGTTTGCTTTATTTTGTTTTAGTCCTTTTAACCAACTACTTCCCTCACAGCTGTCATAGTACAATGGCTTGTATGTGCTTTGATGCTGGAAGTTATGCCGCTGGTATAACAAATACCAGCATGTTTTCCATGGTGAACAGGTTTCATCAGAGCTTCCAAATTAAGACAGACTTGGAAAAAGCACCTAACAACTTATTTCTAATAAAATTTGCCAGTGAAAACCTTATGAATAGTAGTGGAACACTGATATAATGTTGGAGGATGAGCCCCTCAGATTGGAAGGCACTCAAAATATTATTGGGAAAAAGCTATCTGCTGAAAGTAGAGTTGATCTTAATTATATGGATGGAATAATGTGTCTGGCCCTTCATTTGCCTGTGGGGCATGACTCAAACTGGGAAGAAACAGCTGCAAAGATCCACTAATAATTGGAATGTGTAAAGTAGGAAGTATGATTCTAGGAAAATTGGAAGTCATCCAAAGTGCAATAGAATGCATATAGATCAATATCCTATGCATTAGAGAGCTAAAATGGACTGGTATGAGTCATTTTGAATCAGATAACCATATCATCTCTTACACCAGGCATGACAAATTGAATAAGAATGGCATCACATTCATCAACAAACAAACAAATAAACAAAACATGTCAAGATCTATTCTGAAGTATACAATGCTGTAGTGATAGGATAATATCATATGCCTGAAATGAAGACCAGCTAATATAACTATTATTGAAATTTAAGCACCAACCACTAATATGCTAGTTCGTCACTTACAAGTTCTACCTTCCACCAAATATTTGAACATATTTCAAACAAATTATTTACCACCATTACCCAATTACATGTTCAACATCTTCTTTAAAACTTCACCAAAAGCATATTTAACCTCCACATTTCCAGCAACTTTCTGTTGCTGTTGCCATATGTATTCTCTAAGACTGTTCTAAACTTGGGAAGAAAACTAAAAATCACAGGGTAACCTCAAAGAAAAGTGATAAACTTTCACATCAAAATAAAAAAGAGGACCAACACAAATATTTTGTTGTTGTTGTTGTTGTTGTTATTTGCCGTCGAGTCGGCCCCGACTCATAGCGAC
>NW_006921609.1:1662898-1664059 GCF_000298275.1 Orycteropus afer afer | reverse complement strand
ATTTCACTGTACATTAATTATGTTTCAATAAAATTCATTAAAAAAAAAGATCCATCTGACATCAGCAATAATATTCTTCATTTCATGTCCTCTTCTGAATATAGATTGTATTTCTGGCAGTTTCTTTTAATATACAGCTGTAATCATTTGAATTATCATCATCAAAATTTTACTTGTGTGTGATATAAATGATATTATTTGATAATTTCTTTTGGATCACCTTTCCTTGGAATAGGCACAAATATGGACCTCTTCCAGTCAGTTTGCCAGTCAACTGTCTACCAAATTTCTTGGCATGATTGAATGGTGTCTGTGGTGCTGTGTCCAGTTGTTGAAACATCTCAATGAGCATTCCGTCAGTTCCTGGAGCCTTGTTTCCCTCAAATTCTTCAGTGCTGTCTGGACTTCTTCCTTAATACCATCAGTTTTTGTTCATATGAGACTTCCTGAAATAGAGTAGGTTTTTACTATAAAGTCTCTTAAAATACTTCCAGCCTCTACTCATTACTCAATTCCAAAACTACTTCCACGTGGTAGGTATTTCTTACAACAACAGTCTACTCTTCCAGTACCAAATTCTGTCTTGTTATCTACTGCTGCTGTAACAGAAATACTGAAAGTGGATGACCTTAATAAACTTTGCTTTTAGCCAAGATCCATCTGACATCAGCGAAGATGGAGGGTTAGACAGACAAGCAACACACACTCTCTTCAACAAAGAAAAGAAAAACCAATTGACAGAGATATGGAAGATAATCCTGGAGCCCTGAGCTTTGAAAGGAACTATGCAGAAGTGGATTAGGCACTAACTAGTGGAAAACTTGAATGAAAACAGTGAGTACAGAGATGGTCGGAGCTGTGGACTGTCAGCTACTTTGATGGGACCAATATTTTCTCACAATTTAGGAGGCTAGAAGTCTGAATCCAAGGTGTTGTCTCTGGGGAAAGAGTCTATCTTTCTGTTGGCTCTGGTTGTTGTTGTTATATGCCATTGGCCTTGGCTCTGGTTGTTGTTGTTGTTGTTGTTATGTGCCACTGAGTCAGACCCGACTCATAGCGACCCCACCTTGGGTTTCCGAGGCAGTATCACTACAGAAGTAGATTGCCCCATCTTCCTTCCGAGGAGTGGCTGGTGAGTTTGAACCGCCAGCCTTCTGGTTA
>NW_006921609.1:1660596-1661611 GCF_000298275.1 Orycteropus afer afer | reverse complement strand
ACTTAGGCCAAGGTTTCTTCCTATCAGGAGTAATCCCTTTTCTATGTTGTGCTGCAGGGGTTGATATTGTAGGAGGTTGAGTAGCCATGAGATCTTTCCACCAGTGTGAATTCTCAATGTCTTTAGGATTCCCAGGGGCCTTTCCAGCTCTGGCTCATCATGGGAATTTCTAGCAAAACTGGGGTTTTTGGAATTTGAAATCAGAGAGTCATCTGGAAGGTGGCCTGATTCATGGGAAACATGAAAATCAGCTTTGGACCCTCTGGGAAGAACCAGAAGGAGCATGATCACCATAAAGATTATTGTAGCAATTATAATAACAGACCGGAATACAATCAAAAGTAAAGGTGGAATTGGCTTCTGCCCAAGACTCTTGACAGTTGGAGCTTTGTCAAGCAGCAGTCATAGAGGTCTGGACATCGCCAGTGTACAAATGTAAAACTTCTTTAGATTTTAGGTATTACAGGAAGAAAGCTTTTTTTTTTTTTGGTAAGAAGCCTGAGGATTATTGAGTTAGAAAGGAGGGGCATTTAAAAATTAATAGATATATTCGTCAATGAATATCCTTAAGCATTATAATCTCAAAGATTTGCTTACTAGTTTTTTTTCTCATTGTTGTTGTTTTCTTTTGTTTTTTAATTGTTTTGACCCTTGAAAGAAAATTTGACTTGGATATAAAGACTTTGTGCCTTACTTTTTCCTCAGAATTTCATATATATTCCTCTGCTATACTTGGCTTTGACGCTGAGTATTAAAATAGTTCTGTATTATGCTGCATTTCACTTTGATTTCATGTGTATCATCACAATCAATTTTTCTCCTTGTTTTTAGAAGGCTGATAGATTTGTTATTCCTTATATTCTCTGAATTCATTAATATGTGAGATATCTGCCTTTTTCTTTTATACTTGAGTGATGCTCTGTGTGGGATTCAATGCATGGATGAATGGCAAATCTGGAGTTTTATTCTTGGATATTTTTCTAATACCTTTTTTTTCCCCTGACGCAGAACATCA
>NW_006921609.1:1657963-1659986 GCF_000298275.1 Orycteropus afer afer | reverse complement strand
TTGTTTTGAACTTGTGCTCTTATTAAATTCTTTTATCATAAAAAGCACTGTGGAAAATTTACTTTTCCTTTAGTTGTGTTTGCTACCATAAACAGTTTTTTTGGTAATCTTTTATATTCTCTTCTCTCTATCACTCTCCCTCTTCCTTTTCCCTTTTCTGGCTCTTCTCTTTCCTCTTTCCTTGCCCCTAGGCCTTTTGCTTTCTCTCTCTGTGTTTTCTCTTTCTTTCTTTCTTTCAAGGTATATTTACATGGCTGCCACGCTATTTCTTTTCATCTGGTTTATGCTTGACTCATTCAGCCCTTTCTTGTCTCCTTCACCTTGTTTTCACAAAGAAATGAGTGAATTCTCCTTTATTTGTATGAGTTACAGCTTAAGAAATGTGTACTTTATGCTTTTTAATTTTCTGTAATCTGAGAGGTTGGGAGAAAGGGGTTAGCAAGGAGCATAAACTCTTATGAAGCTTGTATATAGCCTTTATGTGATGGTTCATAATCTCTTCCTTCTGAAATTTTGTTAAACACCCTGTATCAAGGTTCCCTTTTAATAATATGAGTTCTTATACTGCTTATGAATGCATGTGCCATTTCATTCTTCTGCATAATATACCCTATAAATCTACTTCCGTAAAGATTTACAGCCTCAGAAACCCAGTGGGGGTTGCTATGAGTAAGAATTGACTCCATCCGCAGTAAGTTTTTTTTTTTTTTTTGGTTTATTGAAAAATCACAAGGCCCTGTCTTTCTCTCATCTCCAACAAGATCCTATGGCAGTCATCAGTCATTAATAATTTCTAGCCCTGAAATATTTTCCATTTCCTTTTGTCACACTGCATAACCAATAATTTGATCTGCTATTCTACAAATTTCAGGTATTAATAAAGATTATTAGGGCTTTTTTTTGAGCCCTGTTTTAGCAATACTAATGGGAAGAGGAGGATTTGTAGGAAAGTATGATAATGAGCCATTCTGAATCACTTAATATTCCTATTATTAGGTAAAGTTTAAGGCTATATTATTTTCTTCATTCTTTTTCTCCTAGTAATGAGATTTTGACTGGCTGATTACTAGCATTTATTCCTTTAATCCGTATCTTGAGAAATATGTTTCACAATTCAGCTTCTCTTCAAAGTCTATATCTAAAAGTTCATCCAATATTGTTTCTCACCTTAAAAACAATATCAATTCTGTGCAGCTAAAATTATACCTAGAAACTAACTTACATGAACATTACTTTTCAGTCTCAGAAAATGTTTAAACAACATTATTTAGTTTGCCTACCTACAGTAATTTTAGCTGAAAACTATCATACAGAAAGAATTAAAACTGAAAATGAACAGATTAAAATATTTTCAATTTGTAATAATATCTTGTATAACTTTAAGAGCCCATTAAATAGGTGTTGGATTCCTCTAGCCCTTCTAGGATAAATTTAAAGGAAGCCCTTTTAGATGTTACATACTGGAATATTCTGCTTAAAATTGCAAAATTGCACTCATTCAGTTACTAAAAATTTATTTCCCATTCATGAAGCTGACATGATGTGTTGGAAAGGCACTAGACATGTAAACAGAAGACCCATCTAAGCACCAACCCTTACTAATGTGACCTTGAGCATTTCAATAAAATTCATTTTGAGCTTCCATTTTCTCATCTGGAGAATAAAGCTATTGATCTTAAAATCACTCCATTTCTAATATTTTATGACTTTATGATTTTTATGGTTCCTTCCAGTGGAATGTATTTGATTTATGTCCCTTCACATAAAAAATGCCTTTCTTGTCCAGATTCAGTTTTAGATATTTATCTGAAAATCACCTATGTGAGACAATGCCTTTTAAAATATTTTCTTAAGATCTTCCCCTTCTGGCCTTTGATTTTTATTGCAGCCTCTCTTTATCTTAGCCTTGTCAGACTACAGTGAAACCATATTTACTTTCCTTTTGCTAATGCAAATTCTGCTTCTCAGCTCTTTATCCTTTGTTCCTGCTCCACATGAGGCACTTAGTTTGCCTTACTAAAGT
>NW_006921609.1:1642127-1656968 GCF_000298275.1 Orycteropus afer afer | reverse complement strand
GCTGCAAACACATTAAATATATTTACCTATATCAAAGGCTGCATTACACCAAGTAGTATGTGTTTAATTGATGCTTCTATTAATGCTGCTGCTGCTATGAGCTATCATCAGAAATTTAATAACTCACTGTAACGAGAAATGTAGATTCATTAAGTTATTTTGCAAGAGCTTACTCAACAATACAGCATGTGTTTAGTGAAGTTGGTTAGGCATAAGAAATTATACAGGATAATAAAATGTTAGCTTATTCCTTACATTAGATCCTCTCAGAACTTGCGTAAAAATAAGAAAAATTTTAGATAAACAAGTATTGTGGAGAGATCACTACTACTTGTATGCAATTAGAAGCCTATTTTTCAGTCTTCCTTGACTTTAATATAGTCCTAAAATGAAGATCAAGATGATGGTAAGCGAGAGAAAGTAGTGTGTGGTTTTCTAAATCATCTTACCTAAATTTTGTCATTTCTGTCTTCAGAGATCTGGAAACAGCGAGAAAACACCAGTCTCAGAAACTACTTTGTGTGAACAGCAGAGCCAATCAGTGTTTTGTTTTCAATGTCTGGAGTTCTATGTGAGAGGGAAATGAGCATCTGTCTTCTTTAATCAACTTATCACTTCTTTATCTCTTATGTCTACAGCCAATCTGTAATTATGAGTTTTGATCAGAGATTCAAGTTTAACTCATTATAAACTCTCAAAAAATTTTTCTTTAGACAGTCCTTGTTTATTTCAGGAAAACAAATATTTTTAATTTTAACATTAAATGGCATTTTAACTTTAAACTAACAATTATTCCATTATAGGAATGTATTAGTCCTTCTGAACTTAATTGCAACAAAAGTGTTAATTCAGATATTTCCAGTCTATCTTTCTTTTGTCCTTAGTTTATCTTTAATTTTTTTCTAATTCTTATAATTTTAAGGTATTTTTACTCCATTTTAACTTTCAATTTTCTAGAACATTATGGATTTAAATTCAAATAATTTTAAGTGTCTTTAGATTACTGGAAACTTCAGAACTATTACTAATATTTGTTTTGAATGTTCAATGTTTCATTGACCTGATTTGCCTTAAGTACATTGCTTCCTAATAATTTTTCTATACCATAATGTGGAGATGATATTGTTTGATTTTTGAAGTTCCAGTATTTACTCCAAATATGAAATTTCTAAGATAAATTTGCAAATGATTTGCAGCATGTTCTAAAGCATTTTTTTAAAATTAATTTTCTTTCTTCTTGTTTTAGTCTTTAACATGTCCAAATGACACTAAACTTTCTTTGTCTTTTGCTATTAGCCATGATAAATTCATTCATTCAAGAATACACCCAGTCCTTCTCCTGCAAACACATTAGATACATTTACCTATTATAGAGACATTTATTATTACTTTTATTTGTTTTTTTATGCAATTGTAAGATATTCCCTCAGAAGAGAAAGCTGATTCACATCAGATTAACTTGAAATAAACCATGCCAATTAAAACTCTATCTTGATTAAAAAAAATAATAATAGTAAAATGGACACATACATTTACATTTTGATTAAGTATAAGATTAATGTTTATGTCTGAAGGAGCAATTTTAGTTAAGAGTAAATATAGAGCTATCTATAATAGGAAAAAATAATAAAAAGCCAATATGCTGATTTTAACTTTTCAACTAAGTTTTATGTAGAAAGGACTCAAAAAGTAGTTTTAAGAGTATGGAGCACATTTAAGCCTAATTCTTATTTATTGAACACTTCTACATTTAAATTTTCTTTTAGTCATTTTCACCAAAGAACATATCATTAAGAATTGAATCAAATATATCTGCCCTGTGAGGGTAACAATAACCATTGCATGCATTTGACATCATCCCACTATTGGCTCCCTTACACAAAAATCATGCCAGAGCAAACGAGCAGGTGCAATATTAGCCAGACTGAGATCTTCTGGGGATAGAGAAGAAACAAAGATGCTGAAGAGAGATTCCAAAACATGGTTATGCAATTAAAATATGCAATCATGATATGCAATTAAAATAACTAATGTACTTCTGTTCTATGACAGATGAGAGGAAAAAAAAAAAAAAAAAACTCTTTTCTGAAATATTTAAAGATGGCTATTCCATAAATTAATATCTTTGCTGAACAAGGTTTGGTATGTTAACAGGCTAATTAAATTCAAAGTTTCAATAAACCTGCAGTAAAAATAGAGTCTAAACCCCTTAGACTTCACTGTCCTATATAGATGTTTCTGATGTAGAAAATGAAATTAACTCCTCAATCAACTGATCTGAATGGATTGTCAGGTACTAATCTTGCTCAACGTGAACTGATTCATGTTAGAAGAATAATTAGAATATGGCTATCATAAGGAGCTGTATGTGTGAATTAGAATTGCACAGCTATAATGCCCATATATGCACAAATATGCACTTAAATATACAGCTGGAAACACATACACACACACTTACCTATTCATATAAAAAAAAAATTCACAAATGCTCATAATTGGAATATAATTGCCAAAAATGTTTCCATTAGAAGAGGACTTAGTTATAAAATTTAAGAATCCTTCCTTCCCTTAACTGACTTGTAGGGAGAAGTGGGGATTGCCCAGAAATTTCAGAAAGACAGACTCTTTGCATCCTGGTCTTTTTTCCAGCTAAACTTTATTGCTTATTTGTTCTTCCACTCATGACCAATTAACACAAAAGAAATGGTATCTTCTCTCCTTTCCTTCCAAACCACTCTCCCTCTGGTTTCATTTCACCCATGTAAAAGGGAAATTTTTCTGAACCTTTGACCAAAGTAAAATGCCTGAATTAAATCCATGTTTTTGCTGCATTCAGCAGAATTAAAACCTAAGTTAACAATGACTGCCTTTTAGGTTTATTATCTGCCCAGACCATGGGGAGCTGGGGAGATATTTTCTCTGTGGTCAAGTCAGGATGTGGAAGGAATGCAACCTAAGGAAGTCCTAACACAAATACATTTGCATAAAATGCCCTTAAGAAACACTCCTTTCATAATAGAAATGTAGACTTAATGTCTCAGGAAAGACTTCAGGTGCCAATTCATTATCTAAATTTCCCAGGCAACTAGAAAGATTTCCCTTGAGTTAGCAGTTTCTAAGGAAAAGGAATTGGCACCAATTCTTGTCACCAGTCCAGGCACCAGGTATCCCCAAGAAATGTTTTACCTCAAACTAGATGTTTTTACATCCTGTATGGAGGTTACACATTGTATGCATTTTTGTGACAATGACTGTAAATCTCTGGGCCCAAATGAACTTTTGCAATTAAAGCCTATAGCCAATATCTGTCTACCACTAATCTGTCAGTTTGTTGTACTGTGGTGGCTTGTGTGTTGCTGTGATGCTGCAAGCTATGCCACTTGTATAATAATACCAGTAGAGCGTTACCTGAAAAATGCAGGGATCCAACCTGGAGCAGCACAGCCAATACTCCTCACCAGAGATCAAGGAGAAGAGAGTTTAATTAGGTGCACCAACGAGAGATGGGTGGGTTCTCAGTGACTCCAAAAACACCCACTCTGTTCAGTGCTTGCAACCAGGGGTTTTTATACTAAAAGAAAAGAAAAGAGAAAAAACATGTATGCAAGATTATTAACAATTTTCCCAAATTTAGATAGGACAATGGGTAATTAAGAGAGGAAAGTTTCCTGTGAGTTACCTGCTACTACTACTACACACTGCCAGCAGTCACAAATTCCTGTAGAGGTTCCACTGATGTTTGTCAAAGCCTAGGTGGCTGGTTCCAATGTCTGAATCTGGAATCTTTAAATGGTCCTGTCTTTGATCACAGGATGCAGCAGGAACTGATAACTGTATCTTAGAGAGAGAACAAGTTAATTATAACACAAGGGTAAAGCTAGGTTTAAATAAATGGCATTGTAGTTAAAAATAAGGAGACTTATTCTAACAATGGGAGCTCTGGTAGTGTAGTGCCTAAGGCATTTGACAGCTATCCAGAAGGCTGGTGGTTCAAACCCACCAGCCACTCCTCAGAAGGAAGGTTGGGCAATCTACTTCCATAGTAATACTACCTCAGAAACCCAAGGAGGGGTCGCTATGAGTAGGGTCCGACTTGACGGCACATAACAACGACAAGAACATTCTAACAATGTGGAGTCAGGCCTGACAAAGCAAAAATCTTTATCCTTAAAAGGGAGCTTCCAAACTAAGACAGACTAGGAAGAAAGATGGAGCTATCCACTTCTGAAAAAAATTAACCACTGAAAACCTTATGAATACCCAGGCATTGTCTGATGTAGTGCTGGAAGACCAGACTCTCAGGTTGGAAGGCACTCAAAATACAACTGGGTAAGAGATACTTCCTCAAAATACTGTTGACCTTAATGACCTGGATGGAGTACTGCTTTCAGGACCTTAATTTGTTGATGTAGCATGATTCAAAATGAGAAGCAACTGCTGTAAACATCCATTAATAGATAGAATGTACAAAGTATGAATATAGGAAAACTGGAAGTTGTCAGAATTGAAATGGAACACATAAAGATCAATATCCTAGGCATTAGTGAGCTGAAAGAGACTGGTATTGGCCATTTTGAATTGGACAATTACATGGTCTACTATGCCAGGAATGATAAATTGAAGAGAAATGGCAACCATTGTCAAAAACAATATTTCAAGATTTATCCTGAAGTAGTATAATGCTGTCAGTGATAGGATAATGTCCATACACCTACAAGGAAGACAAGTTAATATAACTATTATTATAATTTACACACCAACCACTAAACCTAAAGATGTGGCAATTGAATATTTTTACTATCTTCTTCAGTCTGAAATTGGCCAAACATGCAATCAAGAAGAATTGATAATTACTGTTAATTGGAATGTGAATGTTGGAAAGAAAGAATTTGTTGTTGGAAAATATCTCCTTGGTGATACAAATGATGCCAGAGACCACATGAGAAAATTTTGCAAAACCAATGGTGTACTCATTGCAAATACCATTTTTCCAACAATATTTAAAATGGTGGCTATTCCTGTGGACCTTGACAGATAGAATACATAGCAATCAAACTGGCTACATTTATGGAAAGAGGTGGTGTAGAAACTCAAAGGAGCTGACTGTAGGACAGAAAATCAATTCCTCATATACAAGTTCAAGTTAAGGCGAAATAAATTTAAAACAACTCCATAAGAGCTAAATATGATCATATCCCACCTGAATTTAAAGGCCATTTAAGAATCGGAGCTCTGGTAGCGGAGTGCGTAAGGCATTTGACTGCTAACCAGAAGGCTGATGGTTCAAACTTATCAGCCACTCCTCAGAACTAAGGTTGGGCAATCTACTTCCATAGTGTTTCCGCCTCAGAAACCCAAGGAGGGGTCTCAATGAATCGGATCAGAATCGATGCACTTCATTTTTTTTTTTTTTTTAAGAATAGATTAGACACATTGAACAGCAGTAACCAAAGACCAGAGAAGTTGTGGAATGGTATTACTAATGTCATACGTGAAAAAAAGCAAGAAGTCATTAAAAAGACAGGAAACGAAGAAAGTGAATGGAAAAGAATGATGAAATAAAAGAGCTGAACAGAAAATTTCAAAGGGTGGCTAAAAAAGACAAAGTAAAATATTAAGATTAAATGTGCAAAGACCTGCCATTAGAAAACCAAAAGGAAAGAACACAGTCAGTTTTTGTTTAGCTGAAAGAACTGAAGAAAAACATTTAACCTTAAATTTCAATGTTAAAGGATTCAAAGGGCAAAATATTGAAGAACATAGGAAACTTCAAAAGAAGATGGAAAGAATAGACAGAGACATTATGCCAAAAAGGATTAGTCAGTGTCCAACCATTTCAACGCAACACAACACACTGCCTTGAGTTGGATCTGGCTCATAGCGACCCCTCCTTGGGTTTCCGAGGCAATATCACTACTGACACAGATTGTCCAACCTTCCATCTGAGGAGTGGCTGGTGGGTTTGAACCACCAACCTTCTGGTTAGAAGTCCAATGCTTTAGGCACTACGCCACCAGAGCTCCCATTTTAGGAGGTAGCAAATGATCAGTAATCAATGGTATTGAAGGAAGAATTGGCACTAAAGGAGTGGGCAAAAAATAAGGATCCAGGAACTGATCCACGCAGAACATCATCCATGAAGAAAGCAAGAGATCATTAAAAAGATGAGGAAAAAAAAAAAAAAAGAGAAGAAAAGGAAAGACCCAAATGGATGACAAGGGAGACTTTCAGGTTACTCTCAGGTCGTAATTTCAGATTCCAATGATATAGAATTAGAAATCAACACTAGGAAGACCAACAGAAAAAGCAAATGCATGGAAACTGAATAGCACCCTATTCAAGAATGACTGGGTAATAGAAGAAATTAAAAAAAATGAAATTAAAACTTTCCTTGAATCAAACAAGAATGAAAACACAACACACCCAAATCTTTGTGACACAGCAAAAGCAGTGATCCAGGGCAATTTATAGCAATAGACACACACATCAAAAAAGAAGAACGAGCTGTAATCAACACCATAGCCCAACATCTCCAACAATTAGAAAAAGGTCAGCAAAAATAGCCTACAGTCACCAGAAAAAAAAGAGTAAAGATATGAGCAAAAATAAATGAAACAGAAAATAGAAAATCAATAGAAAAAAGCAACAAGACTAGAAGTTGGTTCTTTGAAAAGATTAATAAAATCAGCAAACTAGTGGCAAACTTAACAAAGGAAATGAAGGAGAAGATCCAAATAACATGAATAAAAAATGAAATGGGTGATGCCACAGAGAACAAATGGAAATAAAAATAATAGTATCAGAATACTATGGAGAACTATACTCCAACAAATTTGAAAACCTAGAGGAAATGGACAGATTTCTAGAAACACACCTACTTACGTAAACTAACACAAACTTAGGTAGAAAATGTGAACAGACTTATAACAAAAGAAGAATTTGAACATGTCATAAAAAAATTATTAACAAAAAAAAGTCCTGGCCAGATGGCTTCACTGGTGCATTCTACCAGTCAGTCACAGTAGAGCTGACACCAATCCTGCACAAACTATTACAGAACATAGAAAAAGGTGCAGTCATACCAAATTCATTTTATGAAGCAAGCAGAACGCTGATACAAAAATCAGGTGAAGACATGACTAGAAAGAAAAAAAAAAAATCTCATGTGAATATATATTAAAAATCTTCAACAAAATCCTAGCCAGTAGACTTTAACAACATATCAAAAAGTAATACATCATGACCAAGTGGGATTCATACCAGGTATGCAAGTATGGTTTAACATTAGAAAAAAAATCAAGGTAATTCATCACATAAGTAAAATAAAGGAAAAAGAAATCACATGATCTATCATTTGATGCAGGAAAGGCATTTGATAAAATCCAACACCCAATTCTGAAAAAAACTGTCAGAAAAATAAGAATAGAAGAAAAATTCCTCAACACAATAAACAGCATATATGCAAAACCAACAGCCAACATTATTCTCAGTGGAGAGAGATTGAAACCATTCTCCTTGTGAACACGAACCAGACAAGGATGCTCTCTGTCTCCACTTCTACTCAACATTGTATTCAAAGTCCTAGCCAGGGCAATAAGACAAGAAAGGGAAATCAAAGGCATCCAAATTGGCAAGGAAAAAGCAAAGCTAGCATTATTTGCAGATGATATGATTCTATATATAGAAAAGAGACTCAGCAAGAAAACTACTGGAACTTATTGCACAGTGGTGAGATACAAGATCAACATATAAAAAATCAGTTGGATTCTTGTAAGTCAATCACAGTAGGAGAAATGTTTTAGTCCACTATTGTAAAATATCAAGGAAAGGTTCATATATGGAAGGAAACTTTCTTTGTTGATTACCAGGGGGATGGGAGGGAAGGGAAGGGAAAATTTCTAGTAGGTTGAAAAAAAGAAAAAAAAAAAATATATATATAGAGAGAGAGAAATTGAAGATTATTAGTGGTTATGAGGGGGAAGAGAGAGCTGGAAAAGGGAAGCTTTTATTTGTGGTGCATTGAATTTATGCTAATGGTGGTGGAATATTTTGGAAAAGAATAGTAATAATGGTGGCACAACACGAAAAATGCCATCAGTGTCTCTGTGCTGTTAATGTGGAAGTTGTTAGTTGGTAAATGTCTTGTTGTGTGTGTTTTCATCACAATAAAAGTAAAACAGAACAAAACAAAACAAAAAATAAAACAGACAAAAAAGAGCAGGTGCTTAAAATTTTCTTCACTGTCAGCAAGGAAGTTGTTAATGAGTATTTTTCCAATCTTGGTGCTTTGTTTGTCTTCATAGAGTTCAGTTTCTCAGATTTATTTTCTCAGCATACAGACTGAATAAGTATACTGAAAGGATACAACCCTGATGCAACCCTTTCCTGACTTTAAACCATGCAGTATTCCCTTGTTTTATTTGAACAATAGCTTCTTGGTCTATGTAAAGTTTCCTCAAAAAAAGAAAAAAAAAACAAAACACAAACAAACTCACTGCCATCAAGTCAGTTCTGACTCAGTGCGACCACTTCTTGGATTTCCGAGGCGGTATCTCTATGGAAGAAGATTGCTCAGTCTTCCTTCTGAGAAGTGGCTGATGGGTTTGAACTGCCATCCTTCTGCTGAGCAATCATATGCCTTAGGCACTACACCAGCACAGCTCCCATTCTTGACTCAATAATTCTTGAATTATCCATGGTTGTTAATTGTGTATGGTGATGTTACTTACTAGTCCAGTTATGACAATTATTGTTTTGTTTATGTCAATGTGTAATCCATACACATCCATATCCATAAGTCTGTAGTCATCAGTAAGTGCTTCAAGTTATCTTTACTTTCAACAAACAAGGTGGTGTCATCTGCATATCACAGGTTGGTAATGAGTCTTCCACCAATCCTGGTGCTGTGTTCTTCTTCATATGGGCCACGTTCTCAGATATTTGCTCATCATATAGATTGAAGAAGTATGGTGAATGGATACAACCCTACACAAACCCTTCCTAATTTAAAATCATGCAGTATCCCCTTGTTCTGTTTGAATTACAGCCTCTTGGCCTATGTACAGGTTCCTCATGAACACAATTAAGGGTTTTGGAATTCTCATTCTTCACAATATTATCCATAATTTATTATGATCCACACAGTCAAATGGCTTTGCATAGTCAATAAAACACAGGCAAACAACTTTCCTGGTATATTATACTTTCAGTCAAGACCCATCTGACATCAGCAATGATGATATCCCTGGTTCCACATCCTCTTTTGAATCCAGCTTGGATTTCTGGAAGTTCCCTGTCAATATACTGCTGCAACAGCTTTTGAATTATCTTCAGTGAAATTTTACTTGTGAGTGATACTAATGATACGGTTCGATAATTTCTGAGTTCTGCCAGATCACTTTTCTTTGAAATGAGCACAAATATAGATCTCCAGTCAGTTGGCCAGGTAGCTATCTTTCAAATTTATTGGCATAGACGATGCCTTTAGCACTAATCTTTAGCACTGCATAGTAAACGCCTTTAGCACTGCATCTGTTTGTTGAAACATCTCAATGCGTATTCCATCAATTCCTTGAGGCTTGTTTTTTGCTGATTCCTTCAGTGCAGGTTGGGTTTCTTCCTTCAGTACCACTGGTTCTTGGTCATATGCTACTTCCTAAAATGTTAAAGTTTGACCACTTCTTCTTGGAAAAAGTGCAGCTAGAATGTTCTTTAGAAGCCAGATTTCATCTCACCTACTTTGGTCATGCCAGAAAGGACTATTCCCTGGAAAAGGATATCATGCTTGGTAAAATAGAGGGTCAGAGAAAAAAGAGAAGGCCATAAGTGAGATGGATTGATACAGTGGCTGCATGGACAAGCTCAAGGGTAGTAAAGATTATGGGGTTGGTGCAGGATCCGGCAATGTTTCATTATGTTGTATATAGGGTCACTACGAATCAGAGCCTACTCAATGGCACCTAATAACAACAACAATAACCAATCTTTATAATAACCTGGCATACATATCCAATGGAAACTTCTTCCTAGTTTTGCTTGACCATCTCTTTTCTGACCTCAATCAATGCTTAACCTAATTTTTGTTGTGACTTCCTCTCTGGTCCTATTAATTTATTCAATGTTTTATACCAGATAGATGTAAACATAAATTAGAAGGCCTAAAAGATCCCTCTTTATGAAGATTGTGGATGAAAGACTTAAGTACCTTATTCGGAAAATCTTCTGTGATTTTTTTCTCCACTTGCTATCATTTGTATCTGCTGTAGCAGTGGCTAGCTGGAATGATAATGTTATTTTGAAGCCAGCACCATGCAATCCTATATATAGTCACATATGTAGATGTGACACCACCCACATTTTTGTGAAAATGGAATCATTCATGTAAGGCACTTGACTACTAACCAGAATGCTGGCAGTTCAAACCCATCAGCCACCCCTCAGAAGGAAGGTTGGGCAATCTACTTCCATAGTGATACCACCTCAGAAATCCAAGAAGGGTCTCTATGAATTGGGGCAGACTTGATGGCACATAACAATAACAACAACAACAATAACAACATACACTAGCTGGAAGAGTATAGCCTTAAACTTGGGTTAATATTTCTTGGGAGATGCTATATGTGTGGCCTAATGCTGATAGAGGAAAATAGGATCCTCCAACCACCTCTCAATCTTACACCCCTGTTTCCCCATCTCTTTGAATTTATGAATCAATTTATTAATTAGGAAAAATTGCAACTGTCACTTGGTTCATGGGAAAGAAGAATGATTTCAGTACTGCAAAGCATTCATGGTAAGTTCCTGTAAGAAACATTAAAATAGCAGCCACCAGAGAAAGAAAATGGGTGTTTATTTGTATGTACAAGCTGTTTGTTGAGGTTTTTGTTTAAGTGCTGGATCTCTACAAAAGCAACAGAGTTCATGTCATTTGTGATTGTAGAAGATTTTATCATTTGAAAAATATTATTGATACCACCCTGGTAGAGAAATATCCTTCTTTGCTGTACTGACATCAGCATGGTGGTGCGACTGGAGGTCATCCTTCTTACAGGTAGAAAATACATCTTCCTCTAGTGTCATGCAATATTCTTGGCTAATCAAATGAGGAAGCAAATAAGTCAGCACACTCTTGACCATATCTTTTTTCCTTCTGTCATAAAAAAAGTGATCTCCTAGATAGCACTTCTCTGTCAACCTGAGTCTCAGAGCAAAGATAATCTGAAGAAGAGGCTAGCTGTCTAACAGTATACATTCAACATGTCTTAGAAACAAATAAGTATTGCTGTAAGCCACCGAAACATGAGAGCCATTATCTAATGCAGCAAAACAGCCTATCCTGACTGATGTCATAATATTGGAGCTACATATATGCAGCAAAAAAGGGTGGGAGCCTCTTTCCTAACACTAGATTTGATGTCAAATATCAAAGTTCTCATCTTCATTTTGCAAATAAAGTCACCTTGAACAACTAACTGAATTCCTCAAGTGTTGGTTTCTGTATCTACAATGGTTTGGATGAGACATACCTTAGACAGATAGCTGCCATTGAGTTGATTCAGATTTTTGGTGAGCTAATATACAATAAGAAAACTGCCTGATCCTGCATCATCCTCATGATAGCCAACATGTTCAAATCCGTCTTTGCAGCTACAGTGTGAATAAATCTCTTTGGAAGGTCTCTCTCACACTTGGTGACCCTCTACTTCACCCAAGCATGATGCCCTCCTCCAAGAGATTGTTCTCACCTAATGACACATCCAAAGCTAGTGAAAGAGACAATGTTTTGTTGTGATCCATTAAGTTTTCAGTGGATAATTTTAAGAAGTATACTATCAGGCCTTTCTTTTTAGTTTCTTATTTTGGAAACTGCTGGAATTTGTCCACTTGGGATGACTCTGCTTGTATTTGAAATAATAGTGGCATAGATTCCAGCAACATGCAAGCTACCACAGTACAACAAACTGACAGTCTGCATTAACATCCCTGTAATCTATAATTAGATTAAAGCTAAACAGCATTGTTAAAGTCACCATTATCTAGCTTTCCTGGAATGTCCTTTAATTCTTTATCAGTTACCCAGGAAGCAGTTAGGTTTTAGATAGAATACAAATTCAATTACATTTTCTGTTTCCATGTGGGGGAATAAAGAGAACATTTAGTAAGCATAATGAAAGTTCTCTGACCGTTTTGTGGGTCAAATTAATCACTAGTGTACTTTGCATATGGTAACACCTATATATTACCCAAAATATTAGTAATTCCATTTAGGGATATTGTCATTCTTAATGTCATTGCACTTGAGAAAGGTGTATAACAAAGGTACACTCAATCTTGCTGTATGAAATAAGTTTTTGATCCTTGACTTTATGCTAAGTCCCTTAAACAAATCAGTCCTTTAAAAAAAAATGTGGCTAGGCCTCAGCAACAAGGATAATACTGCCAGTGAGATTCACACCATGTCTCTCTGGGTTTTAGTCAGCTCAGAGGTGTTACTTCAGTGAGACAGAGCAAAAACAGAGAAATGCATAGCCAATGACTTTCCTGGTGCATGGGAGTTCTCACTTTGGCTTCCAAGAAGCACCTGGAAAGGATTTGAAAGTTAAAGTATTGTGGCCCTGAAAGCCATCTAGGGAAACTCTTTAGAAATGCAGAATCACCCCAGCACTACCAATAATAACTGCTTTTTAGCAAGAAAGGAGACCTGGTAACCAAAAGAGAAGTGGTTAAAACCCACCAGCCACTCTGCTGAAGAAGGTTGAGGCAGTCTGCTTCAGCTGTGCAAACCTTACGGGACAATTCTACTTTATCCTATAGGACCACTGTGCTTCAGATATAACTCAATGGCATTGGGTTTGGTATTTTTATTTTCATTTATTTATTTTTGGTTTTAGCATGAACCACAGGTAATTTATATGCCCATTATAATTTGAGAAGAACAGTGCCAGAGTTTTCAGAGAGAATTTAGGGAGAAACAGAAAATCTATTTGAGGCTGTAATTTTAAATGTGTAGAAGCATTACATTACTCAACACAGCTCCAATAATACTGGGAAACACTACAACACTCATATTACATCAATGTGATCTATGATGATATCCAAAAATAAAATAAAATAAAACATACTGCCATTGAGCCAATTCAGTCCATAATGACCCCCACTGGGTTTCCAAGGCAGTCAATCTTTATAGAAGTGTATTGCCCCATCTTTCTTCTGCAGAGTGGCTGATAGTTTTGAGCCACCAACCTTCTGGTTAGCAGTCAAATGCTTTAGGCACAACGTCACCAGAACTCATTGGGAAGCATTATACCACTCAGAATGACTCCATTAATATTGTGAAACACTAGGAGCTCTGGTAGCACAGTGCCTAAGGCACTTGACTGCTAACCAGAAGGCTGGCGATTCAAACCCACCAGCCACTCCTTAGGAGGACGGTAGGGCAATCTTACTTCTGTAGTGATACTGCCTTGGAAACCCAAGGAGGGGTCACTATGAGTTGGGCCTGACTCAACGGCACACAACAACAACAACACAACATTCACTCTTATAATAATATAAGATTATTTTGGAAATTTAAAGTGATCAAGGATGCAGCCATTTTTAATGTTTACAAGTGGCAACCATTTTGGATTTTAAAGTGATAACATTCTCATGCAGATTCCAGGGACCTAAGAATAGGCAGCGAGGCAGGAAGCAGGGAGAGGACAAAAAAAGGGACCTAAGAACAGGCAGTGAGGTGAGAACCAGGGAGAGGACAAAAAAAGGCAAAGGGGACTGAGACAGATTGAGGAGTCAGCCGCAGGGACCCATTTGAAGAGAGGGAACCCAGGCCACGCCCCACAGGGAGCCAGACAGGAAGGCAGGGAGAGGACAGAAAAGGCAAACGGGATAGGAACAGATCAAGGAGTCAACCACAGGGATCCAAGTGAGAAGAGGGAACCCAGGCCACCCCCCACAAGCAGCAAGGTGGGAAAGCAGGGAGAGGACAGAAAAGGCAAAGGGGACTGGAACAGATCAAGGAGTTAGTGGCAGAGATCCAGGTAAGGGTGGTTGAGGGGTTTCCAACAGCTAAGGGAGACAAACTTGTCTGTCGGTTTGTCCTACTGTGGTGAGGTGTTTCTGTGTCTTGAGGCTGTGCCACTGGTGTTTCAAAGCCAGTGGGGTGTCCCTGTTGCACAGGTATCAGCCTGGCTTGCAGACTGAGTCAGAGTAGGAAGAAGGAGGAGACCATCCACTTCTCAAAGAATCAGCCAGGGAAAACCTTATGAATAGCAGAGAAACACTGTGTGATACATTATTGCATAACTTTATGAATAGTCCAGAAACATTGTCCAATACAGAGGTTGAAGATAAGTCACTTAGAAAGCTCTCAAAGTAGGACTGGTCAAGAGCTGCATTATCACAGTAAAACCACTCATATGGATAAGGTAACGCTTTTGAGACCTCCATTTGCTGACTTCGCACCACTCAAATTGAGGAGAAACAGCAAACATCCATTAATAATAAGAATGTGGAATGTAGGAAGTATCAATACAAGAAAATGGGAAGTTGTCAAAAATGAAATGGAACGCATAAAGATTGATATCCTAGGCAGTAGTGAGCTGAAATGGACTGGTTTTGGCCATTTTGAATCAGACAACTATATCATCTACTATGCCGGAAACGACCGTTTAAAGAGGACTGGCATGGCATTCATCATCACAAAGGAAGTTTCAAGATGTGTCTTGAAGTACAATGCTATCAGTGATAGGATAATATCCATACGCCTATAAGGAAGACCCATTAATATGACTATTATTCAAATTTGTGCACCAACCACCAAAGCCAAAGATGAGGAAATTGAAG
>NW_006921609.1:1638726-1640513 GCF_000298275.1 Orycteropus afer afer | reverse complement strand
CAAATAATTTGAGAAGCTGGACTATATGAAGAAAAATGTGGCATCAGGATTGGAGGAAGAATCATTAACAACCTGAGATATGCTGATGATACAACTTTGCTTGCTGAAAGTGAGGATGACTTGAGACACTTACTGATGGACATTGAGAAACACAGTCTGCGGTATGGATTACATCTCAATATAAAGAAGACAAAAATCCTCACAACTGGACCAATAAGCAGCATCACGATAAATAGAGAAAAAATTGAGGTTGTCAAAGAACTCACATTACTTGGGTCTACAATTGAGGCCAATTGAAGAGCAGTCAGGACATTAGATGACGTGTAGCACTGGATAGGTCAGCTGCAAAGGAACTCTTTCAAGTGCTGAGGAGCAAGGATATCTCCTTGAGGACTAAGGTGAGCCTGACAGAAGCCATGATATTTCCAATCACCTCGTATGCATGTGAAAGCTGGACAATGAATAAAGAAGACCGAAGAAGAAGTGATGCTTTTGAGTTGTGTTGCTGGTGAAGAATGCTGAAGATGCCATGGACTGCCAAAAGAACTAACAGATCTGTCTTGAAGGAAGTGCAGCCGAGATGCTCCTTGGAAGTGAGAATGGCCAGACTTCGTCTCACCTACTTTGGTCATGTTGTCAGAGGGGACCATTCCCTGGAGAAGGATGTCTTGTTTCATATGGTGGAGGGTCGGTGAAGGAGGGCAAAATCTTTGAAGAGATGGATTGACACGGTGGCTGTGACAATGGCCTCAAGTATAGCAGGGATCATGGAGCTGCTGCCGGATCAGGTGGTGTTTCATTCTGCTGTGCATGGGGTTGCTATGAGTCGGAAGCAACTGGAGTGCACCTAACAACATAACAACAACAACACTCACATTAGGTCAATATGATCCATGCTGATAGAGAAAGTATTAAGTGTATTAAGCATTTTAAATGGTTTCCTGACTTTGACTATCATGCAAGAATCTGGAATTTGGTGTTTCAAGACTTTGGTCTCAGATTCCAGTGGTCTATCTTGATTGTAGAGGGAAGGTAATTTACATAGGGTTTGAAAAGGCTGGCTTTGAATCCTACATCCTGAGTTAAAATCTTGGCTTTGTGCTGTGTTTTTAGCTGAAAAACTGTGGATTTAATTTTTAACTTGATTTTCCTGAACTTCAGTTTCTGTATACATGTAGTGGGGATAATAATTCTGTAAGCAGGAGCTTCAGACAAATTCTCTTTTGAGACCAGGAGCTTTTGCCACTGGATATGTAACACATTTCCTTTCCTTAGTATTCATTAATAAAAGTTGTAGCCAATGTTTTTGATTTAGACATACAAGAGCTCAGTGTGTTCTTTGTAAAATAACTGCTATTTTCATTTAAGAAAAATAGATAGCATATATATTTTCCATTTCTTTATTTACAGATTATATTTTCCATTTATTAAATGCATTTCTCCTTAACCAATTTATGAATGGTGTTTTTGCTTTAAGGTTTGAATGGAAATTTTTAAATATCAAACTTGGCCCAGGAAGATAACGGATTAAACCTTGTGGAGACTGTAAGCATATTTTATCATCTGCTTTAAGTTTAACTATCACTACCCTGAGAAGAATGACCATTGACATATTCCTAAGGCACTTGATTGCTAATCAGAAGGCTGGCGGTTCAATTCCACCAGCCACTCCTTGGAAGGAAGGTTTGGCAATCTACTTCTGTAGTGATACCACCTCGGAAATCCAAGGAGGGATCATTATGAGTCAGATCTGACTCGATGGCACATAACAACAACAATGTCTATGC
>NW_006921609.1:1633557-1638271 GCF_000298275.1 Orycteropus afer afer | reverse complement strand
GCTATGAGTCGGGGGCGACTCGACGGCAAATAACAACAACAACAATATTACATTTAATGGTTATTTGTAAATCCCTGAGTGGTGCAAATGTTTAAGCACTTGGGTACTAACTGAAAGACTGACAGTTCAAATTCATTCAGAGGTACATTGGAAGAAAGACCTGATGATCAGCTTCTAATAGTTCATAGCTTAAATCCCAATTCCACTCTGCAACATATGGAGGACTTCATGAGTCACAATCAACAAGCCATTTACTATATGCTTTTGTGCCACTGGGGATCCTAGGATTACACATACTCAATGCTGACAAGTTGGATCAGACTCATAGCGACCCCTCCTTAGATTTTTGAAGTGGTATCCCTATGGAAGTAGGCTGCCCAACACTTCTCCAAAGGAAGTGATATCTTAGTGATACTGCCTTGGACACCCATGGAGGGGTTGCTATGAGTTAGATCTGACCCAACAGCAGTGAGTATGTGTAATGCTAGGAGCTTCAGTGGCACAATGGTTAAGAAACTGTCTGCTAACCAAATGGTTCATTGTTCCATAATCCACAAGGGAAAAAACCTGGTGATCTGATCCTGTAAGGATTATAGCCTAGGAACCCCTATGGGAAAGTTCTACTCTGTCATACAGGCTTTCATTGAATCAGAATCAACTCAATGGTACAAAGCCACAACAACATGTATAATTCTAGGAACTTCACATGTATTTCCTTATTTAACTCTTACAATAAGTCTATGAGGCAGGTGCTACTATTATCCCAGTATTTGTTGTTGTTGTTGTTATGTGCTATCGAGTCGGACTTGACACATAGAAACCCCTCCTTGGGTTTCTGAGGCAGTATCACTATGGAAGTAGATTGACGCATCTTCCTTCTGAGGAGTGGCTGGTATGTTTGAACCGCCAGTCTTCTGGTTAGCAGTCAAGTGCCTTTAGCCACTATGCTACCAGAGATTCCAGTATCAGAGAAATAAAAACTGAAGCAAAGAACATTTAAATAACAAGCTGAATGTAGCAGAACTATTAAGCACCAGATTCAGGAAAGAAATTTGGAAATTAAAAATTTACACAGTAAATTTAATGATTTTATATATGTGAGTTTCAGGAGTTCTGATGGTTTAGTGGTTAAAGCATTTGCATTTGGCTGCTAACCATAAGGTTGATGGTTTAAACCCACCAGTTACTCTATGGAAGAATGATGGGCTAGTCTGCTTCCATAGAGCTTTATAAGCCTTGGAAATCCATGGGGATTGCTATGAGTCAGAACTGGCTAGATGGCAATGAGTTTTTTTGTTTGTTTTTTTTCATATGTTAATTTAGCTAAACTACAAATTCATTTGTCAAATCTCCTTCCCTATATGTCTCTGAGACATGCTGGGCACAAGAGATATTTGTGAGATTTGAGGATAGATGTAAAACAGCATCCAAAAATCTAGGAAAGTTTGTCCCAGGGCTTCAGGCCTCATTGTAGGTCTGGAAAGTTTTTAGTAATGTACTACCTCATCTCATTTCATTGGGGAAGTAGCCTTTTTGGAGTACTTTGAGGTTCTTTAAGTCAGGGCCAGACTTATATGTAGCTCCAAGGTGAAAAACCTAGCATCTTCTGAAGTCTCACACTCAAGCTTAGATGTGGGGTTAGAAATGGTAAGAGAAGCAGTGAATATTAGGCATGGATTCAAGTCTATCCTTATGGATTGGGTTTGTCCATATGAGTTCTTATTTGTTATTTATCTCTTCCACTTTATATCCATTTTTCATTCACAATTTCCTGTATGATGAACTACAATGACTGTCTGTTCCCCCTCCCTCACCCAGGATGCAAAAGTCCTCTTCAGTGTGCTTGGTTAGTTACTTCCCTTTGATACCCCTTCTTAATCTTTGTGGAGTCTCTCATAATTGTTTCATTATTCCATATTGTTCAATGGCTTTGATTCCCTGTTAGTACCTACACTGTTACACGTCTTGATAAAAGAGAAAGATAATGATTATCTTTAAAATAAACTCATTCATAATATTAACAAAATAAAGCTCAATATGTTTAACATTATGTTGTTGTTAGTTGCCTTCAAAACAGTTCTGACTCAAGGTGACCTTATATACAAAAAAAAAGCAAAATAATTTTCAAGTTCCCATAAGATGGAGGAATGGTCAGGCAAACTACACAGGATCTCTTCAACAAAGAAAAAGGGAAACAAATAGCACAGATACAGAAGATAATCCTGGAGCCCTGAGCTTTGAAAGGGAGGACACAGAGTGGACTAAACTCCAACTAGTAGAAGAACCTGTATGAAAACTCTGAAAAAGGAGACATAGGAAGCTGCAGACAGTTAGCAATCCTGATGGCGTGGACAACTTTGATATTGCCAAGTGCTGCTATGACCTAAAAATTATTAATCTAAAAATTGGTCCTGCTAGCCAGGGGCTGCATGGAGGACTGACGAATAAAAGGGGAAGCAGCGAAGGGGGAAATGAGTTGAGTTATGGACTTTTTGGCTGTCTGGAAGGCACAGCCATTTTGAATGTTTACAAGCTGTTTGACTATTTTGAACATTTAAAGTGACAATATTCTTACAGATTCCAGAGATCTAAGAATAGGCTCTACTTCCAGGGACTGCAAGGACATACCTGACAAGAAGGACTGGAAAGGTATCATATTCCCCTTGCTACTTTTGTATCCCACACCCAATTAGAGAACAGAGATGAGGCCATCCCTCACTCCTATTCATCTTCTGGGCCACCAGGAGTTTCATCCTAGTCTGTGTGCTCTGATGGAAGCTGGGTGCCTTGTCCTGCAAAGATTTTTTTTTATTTTTTACTTTGTTTTAAATTTATTATTTTTATATTTTCTTGTCCTTTTATTATTATTCTTTCTTCTTCCATTCTAAGGTTCTAATTTTCAGCTTTTGGTCTCTTCCTGGTTCCTGGTTCCCATCTTCTTCTTTCTTGTGAGTATCTTCATTCCTTGCTTTTCTTTTTGCATTTTTCCCATTGTTTTCTTCATCACTCCCTTGCTCTGTCTCTTTTCTCTTATTCAACCCTCCCCAGATATTGCATTTTTTATTTAATTTTTTCCTTTCTCCCCCTTTTTCTATGCATACTTCTTTTGTATTTTTATAGTATTTCTTTAAATATTTTCTCTCATTTATTACATTTCTTTCCTTTTTTTTTTTTTGTCTCTGGGGATTATTCCTGTGAGTTTATGTGGTACGTGTTTTTGTCCTCTTGATTTTACTTTTCTGATGGTGGTTCAATTGTTGTTTTTATCTCAATGAGTGGGAGGCAGCAACCATGCCCATACAATGCAACCACACCTGAAACTTCTGCAGTATCACTTACTGAGTGAGAGCCACTAGTTCCTTCCTCACCAACTGTCCAATGATACACACCATCAATAACAGCCTGACACACTTTGAACTGCTTTTCACAAACAGTTAACAGAGATCTGTGCACCCAATCTCTTTCTCTATCACACCCACCAGGAGACAGGTAGTGAGTGCATAAGTGCTGCAAAATATTAAATAGAGAAGCAAAGTACCTTGCTTATTCAGATACAAACAAAAAACAAAAAACAAAAGTCTTGGGTAAATCACTCCAGTATACAATCATCAATTAAATATAAATACAACAATGTCACAATGCCTCAGAGACAATAGACCATCACAGTCCACAGAAAGAAACAAGATAATGCAGAATAAACAAGGGAGGAAGATACAGATTCAGAACACATAGCTGTGAAGAAGAAGCATAGGAACTCTCTGAGAAGGAATTCAAAGCAATTGTAGTTAGGTATCTTCAAAGAATTGAGAAACAGATCAAGGAAAACACAAACAAAACCCTAGAATGTTTTTGGAAGAAAATAAAATAACAAAATGACAAAAGAAATGAAACATTAGAAACAATACAAAATCTACAGATAGAAATCCAGAAGATTAATACTAAATTGTCAGAAATAGATAACACATAGAAAGGGCAAAGGAGTAGAAATGAATCAATGGAAGACAGAACTAATGATATTGAAGACAAATACTTGAATGCTTCTTTGGAAAGGGATCAATCAGAAAAAAAAGATCAAAACAAAATGAAGAAAACCTAAGGTTTATGTGAGATACCATCAAAAGGAACTTACATGTAATCAGAATTTCAGAACAGAAAGAGAAAAATGAAACCACTGAGAAAATTGTCCAAGATGTGTTGGAAGAGAACTTCCTTGATATGATGAAAGATGAGAATATATCCATTCAGGAAGTCCAATGAACACCAATCAAGACAGACCCCAAAATAAAATCACCAAGACATATCATCATCAAACTCACGAAAACCAAAGACAAAGAAAGAATCCTGAAAGCAGCATGAGAAAAATGTAAAGTTACCTACAAAGGACAGCTAATAAGACTAAGCTCTGACTTCTCAGCAGAAACCCCGCAAGCAAGAAGGTAATGGGATGGTATATAGAAAACCCTGAAAGAGAAAAATTTCCAAGCAAGAATTATATACCTAGCAAAATTGTCCCCCAAATATGATGATGAATTTAAAGAATTTCCAGATAAGCAGAAATTGAGGGAATTTGTTAAAAACAGACAAACCTTACAAAAGAAACTAAAAAGAGTCCTTTAAACAGAGAACAAATAATAGCAAACAACAACTGACCATTCATACACAAGATAACATAACCCAGAAACCGACACAGCTATGGAAGTATCCAAAGTAAAAT
>NW_006921609.1:1626216-1632366 GCF_000298275.1 Orycteropus afer afer | reverse complement strand
AAAAAAAAAAAAAAACATATAATGACAGTGACCAACACCCTCCATAAGAATGACTGGGTAAGAGAAGAAATAAAAAATGAAGTTAAAAGAAGTCCTTGAATCAGACGAGAATGAAAGCACAAGATAGCAAAATCTTTGGGACACAGCAAAAGCAGTGATCAGAGGCAATTTATAGCAATAAATGCACACATCAAAAAAGAATAAAGAGACAAAAACAACACTTTAAACCAACATCCACAACAAATACAAAGAGAACAGCAAGAAAAACCTACAGTCTCCAGAAGAAAGAAAATAATAAAGATTCGAGCAGAAATCAATGAAACAGAAAGACAAGAGAAAAAATCAATAAGACTAGAAGTTGGTTTTTTGAAAAGATCAATAAAAAAACAACTGGCAAATTTAGCAAAGGAAAAGAGGGAAAGAATACAAATAACATGAATAAGAAATGAAATGGGTGACATCACAACAGAATCAACAGATATAAAAAAGATAATATCAGGATATGATGAAGAATTATCCTCCAACAAATTTGAAAATCTAGAAGAAATGCACAGATTTCTAGAAACACATTACTTACCTAAACTAATGCAGAGTGAGGTGGAAAAGTTGAATAGATCCATAAAAAAAGAAAAAATAATAATAATAGCAACAAAAAACTTCCTGGCCCAGAAGATTTCACAGGAGAATTCTACCAAACATTCAGAGAAGAACTGACACTAATCCTACTCAAACTGTTCTAAAGAAAAGAAAAGGATGGAGTCCTCCTAGCTTCATTTTATGAAGCTAGGATAACTGTGATACCAAAACCAGGCAAAGACATCACTAAAAAAGAAAACTACCGACTAATAACCCTCATGAATATAGATGCAAAAATCTTCAGTAAAATCCTAGCTGTTAGATTTCAACAACATCAATAAAATAATACATTATGATGAAATAGATTTCATATCAGGTATGCAAGGATGGTTCAACATTAGAAAAACAATCATCGTCATCTGTTACATAAATAAACAAAGGAAAATAACCATATAATCATATCAATTGATGCAGAAAAGGCATTTGATAAAATGCAACACCCACTCCTGATAAAAACTCTCAGCAAGATAGGAATATAAGGGATATTTCTTAACACAATAAAGGGCATATATGCAAAAACAGCCAGCATTATTCTCAATAGAGAGAGACTGAAACCATTCCCTTTGTGAACAAGAAGCAGACAAGGATGCCCTCTATCACCACTTCTATTCAATATTGTATTGGAAGTCCTAGCTAGGGCAATAAGGCAAGAACAGGAAATCAAAGGCATTCAAATTGGTAAAGTAAAAGTGAAACGATCCCTATTTGCTGATGATATAATTCTATACCTAGAAAACCCAAGAAACTCAGTAAACAAATCTACTGGAGTAATTGAAAGATTTAGCTTAGCAGCAGGATACAAGATCAACATCTAAAAATCAGTTGGATTCCTCCACATGAGCAAAGAGATTGATGAAAAAGAGATAAGGAAATCAATACCATTTACAATAGCTACCAAAAAAATAAATAAATAAATATTTGGGAATAAATCTTACCAGGCACACAAAAGACCTGTACGAAGAAAACTACAAAAGACTACTTCAGGAAACCATAAGAGATCTATATAAATGGAAGAACATACTGTGCTCATGGATAGGAAGATCGAATGTTGTGAAAATGTCAATTCTACCCAAAGCAATCTATGCGTTCAATGCAATCCCAATCTAGATTATATCCCATCCACATTCTTTAAGGATATGGAAAAAACAATCACTAACTTTATATGGAAAGGAAAGAGACCTCTGATAACCAAAGCACTACTGAAGAGGAAGAACAAAGGAGGAGGTCCCACACTCCTGGATTTAAGCTCTGGTGGCATAGTGCCTAAGGCATTTGACAGCTAAAAAGGAAGTTGGCAGTTCAAAACCACCAGCCACTCCTCAGAAGGAAGACTGGGTAATTTACTTCCATAGTGATACTGCCTCAGAAAACCAAGCAGGGGTCACTATGAGTTGGATCTGACTCAATGGCAGTGAGTTTATTTTATTTTTTTTTAATATAGTCATAGTAGTCAAAACTACCTGGTATTGGTACAATGACAGACACATAGACCAATGGAATAAAATTGAGAACCCAGAAATAAATTCATTGACCTGTGGTCAGCTGATCTTGGAAAAATGGCCAAAATCCATTATATGGGGAAGAGACTGTCTGTGATAGTTGGAGCTGTGTGTCAACTTGGCTGGCCCACAATTCTGTTGTGGTGAGGTTGATCCCATGATGGATCAAATGACTATGTTTTGAGTGGCCAATCTGTTGAAAGGGAGTTTCCCTAGGGGTGTGGCCTGCTTCTAGTATATCTGTGGACATCCTGGGAGAAGAGACATTCTTCTGTGGATCAGGACTCTGTTGTGCTGCCTACAACTGTCCATGAGTGAACAATCCACCATTCAGCCTGGAGATCTTGGATTTGTCATTTGTTGGAGTCAACAGTCAGTGTACTGCCTGCCAGCTCTGAGCTCCTCAGCCCCTGCAGCTGCAAGAGTTGGGAAAAGCTTCCAGCTTGATGTTTGATTCAGGAACTTTTGACTTGCCAGCTTCTATAAGTGTGTGAGCCATTTTCCTAAAATCTCTCTCTCTGTCTCTCTCTCTCTTTCTCTCCTTCTCTTCCTCTCTCTCTCTCTATATATATATATAAGCTTTACTGGTTTTGTTTCTCTAGAAAACCCAGTTTAACACGTTTGGTATGGGGAGTGGTTCTAGAGAGATAAAATCATAAGGATGGGCTTCCTAAATTGGTTCTCCAATTTCATTAATCTTAAAGACAGTAGTGACCTTGCCTCTGTTAGTAAAGAGAGCCGTGGGGTGAAGTGACAACATTAATATGTGAAATAGCACCACCAATAGATCAAGTACTTATGAGAAATGATGCTCTGGGTGATTGGATATTTGATACTTTTCTGCAATTTTGTCAGCATGAGGAATATAAGGAAGCTGGTTGGTTGGTCCTACTTACATCATACAAAGTGGTGAAAGAGCGAGATGAGCTCAGAGCTGCTGAATCTTGGCTTAAGTGCCGCATAAAAGGCCTCAGTGCTTCCAGTTGTGCTCTGAAAGAATGCCTTATATCTTCTACTAAAAGAGCTGATATTGCTGAAAACCAAACCCAGAGTCTGGTTTGGTAAGGGTGGCTGAATTACAACACCAATTAAATTGCCAACCCAGAATGGTGTCTGAAGTTAAAGTGAGAGCATGGATTGGAAAAAAATGGATCCTGAAATCTGGAATGGTGAAATGTGAGCAGAAGATAGTCAGGAAGATCAGGATATGGAGCCTGTAAATTCTGTTGAATCCCTCTCATTTGAAGGGATTACTGTAAAGCCATTATCCCTTTCACCTCTGTTTGATGAGATTAGCCCAACTGTTCCTGCTGAGTGATTGCTGAGGCAGAGGCCATGGAAGACATTGCTGAATGTTCTCAGGAACTTCCCAAACCACTCATTGTTGCTGCTAGACCTATAACTAAAGTTAAGTCCAAGCAAGCCCCAAAAGGTGAAATAGAAAGTGTGATTAAGGAGGTGGTACGCTACTCCTGAAAAGACCTACTTGATTTTGCTAACATGTACAGAGAGAAACCTGGAGAATATGTATGGGAATGGCTACTGAGGGTGTGGGATAAAGGTGCAAGGAATGTAAGATTGTATCAGTCTGAGTTTATTGATTTAGGCCCACAAAGTATGGATTCTTCATTCAATGTTTCAGTTTAAGAGGTTAGGAAAGGATCTAATAGTTCATTTGGTTGGCTTACTGAAGCATGGATTATGCGGTGGCCTACCTTAAGTCAATTTGAAGTACTAGACTTGCCTTGGTATAATGTAGAAGAAGGTATCCAGAGGCTTAGGGAAACTGGCCTGTTAGAATGGTTTTATCAGATTAGACCCCTAGAGCCAGAAATGGAGAGTCTAGAAGACATGCCTTTCACCAGCACGGTGAAGAATGAATTTGTGAAGGGAGTTCCAGCATCTTGGAATACTGCTATGATTGCTATTTTATTTAACCTGATTTGACAGTGGGAACTGCTCTAATTGAACTAAGACACTTGACTACAATGGGGCTGATTGGACCCTGTGGTAGTAGGGGCCAAGTGGCAGCAGTTGATCGACAAAGGCAAGGTGGGCGTGGTTACCATAATGGACAGCAGAGTCAGAACACTAATCAGAATAGTCTGACTCGTGTGGAATTATGGCATTGGCTACTTGCTCATGGTGTTCATAGTAGTGAAATACATGGCAAGCCTACTAAATATTTACTTGATCTGTATTGTTGTTGTTGTTGTTATGTGCCGTCGAGTCGGCCCCGACTCATAGCGACCCCTCCTTGGGTTTCTGAGACAGTATCACTATGGAAGTAGGATTGCCCAACCTTCCTTCCGAGGAGTGGCTGGTGGGTTTGAACCGCCAGCCGTCTGGTTAGCAGGCAAGTGTCTTAGCCACTATGCTAGACGGAAGAATTCTAGGTCATGTGAATAGCAACCTAGATTGAATAGCCAGAATACAGAGTCACGACCTCTCAAGCAATCCCCAGACTTGAGTCAGTTTACAGACCCATAACCCCTTGAATGAAGGGGAGGCCAGGTCCCTTTGAGGAAGGACCCCACTACATTGCCAACAATCTATAATGTCCATATTTCTTCCAGCCTTCCCCAAAGGAATCTGAGGCCGTTTACAAGAGTGACTGTTCATTGGAGAAAAGGAAATAATCAGACTTTTTGGGGATTACTGGACACTGGCTCTGAATTGACACTATTTCCAGGAGACCCAAAGTGTCATTGTGGTGCACCAGTCAGAGTGGGGGCATATGGAGGTCAAGTTATTGATGGAGTATTAGCTAAGGTGTGTCTCACAGTGGGTCCCTGAACCCATCCTGTAGTGATTTCCCCAGTGCCTGAATGCATAATTGGAATAGATATACTGAGAAATTGACAGAATTCCCACATTGGGTCCCTGACATATGGAGTAAGGGCTATTATGGTAGGAAAATCTAAGTGGAAGCCATTAGGACTGCCTGTACCTACAAAAATAGTAAATCCAAAGCAATACCACATCCCTGGAGGGGTTTCAGAGATTACTGCCATCATTAAGGACTTGAAGGATGCAGGGCTGGTGATTCCCATCACAACCCCATTTAACTCGCCTATTTGCCCTATGCAAAAAGCAGATAGATCTTTGAGAAGGACAGTAGATTATTGTAAACTTAATCAGGTGGTGACTCCAATTACAGCTGCTGTTCCTGATGTGGTTTCATTGCTTGAGCAAATTAGTGCATCTCCTGGTATGCAGCTATTGATCTGGCCAATGCCTTTTTCTTGATACCAATTTCAAAGGACCTTCAGATGCAGTTTGCCTTCAGCTGGCAAGGCCAACAGTATACTTTCACAGTCCTTCCTCAGGGATATATCAAGTACCTGGCACTATGTCATAATTTAGTCTGTAGGGATCTTGGTCACCTTTCCCTTCTACAAGACATCACACTGGTCCATTATACTGATGACATTAGCTGATTGGACCTAGTAAAGAAGAAGTATCGATGACTCTAGACTTATTGATGAGACAGATGCATGCTAGAGGTTGGGAAATTAACCCAACAAAACTTCAGGCACCTTCCACCTCAGTGAAATTTCTAGGAGTCCAATGGTGTGGGGCATGTCAATATATTCCTACCAAAGTGAAGGATAAGTTATTGTATCTGACTTCCCCCACAACTAAAAAGGAGGCACAATGTTTGGTGGGCCTCTTTGGATTTTGGAGGCAACATATTCACATATTCCTCACTTGGGTGTGTTGCTGCGGCCTATTTATCAAGTGACTTGGAAAGCTGCTAGTTTTGAGTGGGGCCCAGAACAACAGAAGGCTCTACAACAGGTTCAAGCTGCCATGCAAGCTGCTCTGCCACTTGGTCCATGTGATCCAGCTGATCCAAAGATGCTTGAAGTGTCTGTAGTAGATAGACATGCTATTTGGAATCTTTGGAAGGTCCCTATTGGTGAATCACAATGCAGACCCTTGGGATTTTGGAGCAAAGCCCTGCCATCCTCTGCAGATAACTACTCTCCTTTTGAGAAACAGCTTTTGGCTT
>NW_006921609.1:1616417-1626051 GCF_000298275.1 Orycteropus afer afer | reverse complement strand
ATGGAAGTAGTATATCAGAGATCAGGCCCGAGCAGGGACTGAAGGCACAAGTAAGTTGCATGAGGAAATGGCCCAAATGCCTATGGTCTCCACTCCAGTCACATTACCTTCCCTCTCCCAGTCTGCACCTATGGTCTCATGGGGAGTTCCTTATGATCAGTTGACTGAGGAAGAGAAAACTCATGCCTGGTTTACAGATGGTTCTGCACAATATGTAGGCACCACTAGAAAGTGAACAGCAACTGCACTGCAACCCCTTTCTAGGACTTCCTTAAAAGACAGTGGTGAAGGGAAATCCTCCAATGGGCAGAACTTCAAGCCGTGCTTATGGCTGTTCACTTTGCATGAAATAAGAAATGGCCAGATGTGCAATTATATACAGATTCATGGGCTGTGGCTAATGGCTTAGCTAGATGGTCTGGGACTTGGAAGGAGCATGAATGGAAGAGTGGTAATAAGGATGTATGAGAAAGAGGTATGTGGATAGATCTCTCTGAATGGGACAAAGGAGTAAAGGTATTTGTGTCTCATGTGAATGCCCACCAAAAAGTGACCTCAGCAGAGGAGGACTTTAAAAATCAGGTGGATAGGATGACACCTATTATCCTATCCAGCCGTCCTTTTCCCCAGCTACTCCTGTCATTGCTCAATGTGCTCATGAACAAAGTGGCCATGGTGGCAGGGATGGAGGTTATGCATGGAATCAGCAACATGGGCTCCCACTTACCAAGGCTGATTTGGCTACCACCACAGCTGAGTGCCCAAACTGCCAGCAGCAGAGACCAACACTGAGTCTGCTATATGGAACCATTCCTAGGGGTGATCAGCCAGCAACCTGGTGACAAGTTGATTACATTGGACCACTTCCATTATGGAAAGGACAGTGTTTTGTTCTCTCTGGAATAGATACTTATTCTGGATATTAATTTGCCTTCCCTGTGTGCAATGCTTCTGCCAACTTTCTGTAAGTTCTTTGGACTTACAGAAAGCCTTATCTACTGTCATGGTATGCCACACAGCATTGCTTCAGATCAAGGGACTCATTTCACAGCAAATGTGGTGCAGCAGTGGGCTTCTGCTCATGAAATTCACTGGTCTTACCATGTTCCCCATCATCTTGAAGCAACTGGCTTGATAGAACAATGAAATGGCTTCCTGAAAACGCAATTACAGCACCAGTCAGGTGTCAATAGCTTGAAGGGTTGGGGCAATGTTCTCCAGGAGGCTGCACATGTTCTAAACCTGTGTCCAATATATGGTTCTGTTTCTCCAATAGCCAGGATTCATGGGTCTAGGAACCAAGGGGTGGAAACAGGAGTGGTACCACTCACTATTACCCCTAGTGACCCACTCAAAAAAATTTTGCTTCCTGTCCCTGCTACCCTATGCTCTGCAGGTCTGGAGATCTTAATCCCAAAGGGAAGAACACTCCCTCTTGCAGACACAATATGGATTGCATTGAACTGGAAATTAAGAAAGCCCCCAGCTATTTTGGCTTCCTCATGTCTCTGGATCAACAGACAAAGAAGGGCAATACTGTACTATTTGGTGTGATAGATCCTGATTACCAAGGGAAAATTGAATTGGCTTTACATAATGGAGGTAAAGAAGAATGTGCCTGGAATACAGGAGATTCTTTAGGATATCTCTCAGTACTCCCATGCCCTGTGATTAAATTCAATGGAAAATTACAGCAACCTAATTCTGATATGACTGCTATTGGCCAAGACCCTTCAGGAATGAAGGTTTGAGTCATCCTACCAGGCACCACAACCAGCTGAGGTGCTTGTTGAGAGCAAGGGAGATACAGAATGGGTGGTGGAAGAAGGTAGTTCTGAATATCAGCTAGGACCACGTGACTAGCTGCAGAACTGAGGATTGTGATTGTTATATTTCTTCATTGTATATGTGCATCAAATATTTTTGTTTCCTTCTGTTATGGACTGTGAAATGTAAATAAGGTTAATGCATTTTGGTTTTATGTGTGTTAGCGTATCATGTTAGGCACAAATATGACTCTATAATTGTCCTTATTTAGAGATTATATATGGTTAAGAAGATGTGTACAACTGCCAAGTTGACAAGTCATAGATTGTTATAGTTGGAGCTGTGTGTCAACTTGGCTGGACCACAATTCTGTGTGGTTTGAGCTATTGTGGTGAGGTTGTTCCCATGATAGGATCATATGACTATGTTCTGAGGGGCCAATCTGTTGAAGGGGAGTTTCCCTGAGCATGTGGCCTGCTTCCAGTATATCTATGGCCATCCTGGGAGAGGAGACATTCTTCTGTGGATCAGAATTCTGTTGTGCTGCCTATAACTGTCCATGTAAACAACCCATCATTCGGCCTGGAGATCGTGGATTCATCATTCATTGGAGTCAACAGCCAGTGTACTGCCTGCCACATCTGAGCTCCTCAGCCCCTGTGGCTTCAAGAGTTGGGAAAAGCCTCCAGCTTGATGATTGATCCAGGATCTTTGGACTTACCAGCTTCTATAAGTGTGTGAGTCATTTTCCTAAGATAAATCTCTCTCTCTCTCTCTCTCTATATATATATATAAGCTTTTACTGGTTTTGTTTCTCTAGAGAACCCAGTCTAACACACTGTCTATCAAATGGGGAAAAACTGGAAATACATTTGGAGAAAAATGAAACAAGTTCTTTATCTCACATCACACACACACACAAATCTAATTCCAAATGGATCAAAGACTTAAATTGAAACCTAAATCTAAAAAGTTCCTTAAAGAAAAACTAAGCAGAAATTTAGGGACCCAAATATATGGCATAAATAGACTATCAAGCATAACCTGAAATGCACAAACCAGAGAAGAGAAACTAGATGAATGGGACCTTCTAAAAATTAAATTTTTATGTGCTTCCAAAGACTTCTCTAGAAGAGTCAAAAGAGAATCTACAGATTAGGGAAAAATATTTGGCAATGACATATCTGACAAAGGATTTATCTCTAAAATTTATAGAAAACTCCAACACCTCAACAACATGAAGACAAATAATCCAATTGAAAATGGGCAGAGGACAAGAATAGACACTTCACCAAAGGAGATATTTAGGAGGCCAACGAACATATGAAGAAATGTTCATGAACATTAGCCATTAGAGAGATTCAAATCAAAACAATGAGATACCATCTTGCCCCTCAGTAGTAGTAATTTCAACAATACAAAAAATAATAAATGCTGGCGAGGATATGGAGAGACTTGGACTCTCATACACTGCTGGTGGGACTGTAAAATGGTACAACCACTGTGGAAAGCAATATGGTGATTCTTTCAAACGTTGGAATTAGAAATTCCATTTGACATAGCCATTCCATTACTAGGTATATATCCTAAAGAAGTGAGAGCCAGGACAAGACCAGACATATGTACACGCATGTTCATCATAGCCTTATTTACAATAGCCAAAAGATGGAAACAACCTGGGTCCCCATTAACAGAAGAATGGATAACCAAACTATGACACATACGCACAATAGAATACTATGGAAACCTAAAGAATAATGTAGAATCTGCAAAACACCACATAACATGGATGAACTTGGAGGACATTATGCTGAGTGAAGTAAGTCAATCACAGGACAAATACTGTATTAGTCTGTTATTGTAAAAATTCAAGGAAAGGTTTATATATGGAAGGAAATTTTCTTTCTTGGTTACCAACTGTGGGAGGAGCGAAGAAGGAATACTTATAGATAGGCAGAGACAAGTATTGATTAGGATGAAGAGAAGGGCAATGTACCAAATGTGAGTGATCAACACAGTGACACTGAGGAAGATGAAGACAGAAAGCTGCATGGGAGGTACAGACAACAAAGACGAACCCTTTTGCACATATAGTACTGCATTTTTAGTGAAGGCAAACATTGATCTACAGGTGTATAGATGGGTAGACAGGCTGAACTGTTTGGTACATCTATGCATGGGACAGTGTGTCCATGACCATTATAGGACCGGCAGACAATATTTCTACAAATGTATCTTTGTGTTGTAAGAATTCTCAGGTATATAGTAGAGCTGACAAGAACAAGGTTGTAGTCCCTTCTTGGCCACAGCTAACTAACCAGATGGAGCAAGTAGTTCGACTCGTGGGCTCAGGACCATAGTTGCAGGGGAAATGAAGCTCAATTGGCATAACATACTATACAAAACATTGTTCCACATCCTACTTTGGTGAGTAGTGACTGAGATATTAAAAGCTTGCAAGCACCCATCTAGATTCAACAGTTGGTCTCTCCTCATCCAGAGCAAAGAAGAATAAAGAAAACAAAAGATGCATGGAAAGAATTAGTCTAAGCAACTTGTACACCATGCAATCCTTAACCTTTATTACTATGAGACCAGAAGAACTAGATGGTGCCCAGCTACCACTGTCAATCACTAGAGGGTGATCTATGTAGGAGATCCTGGATAGAGAGGGAGAACAAAACTCATGTGGAACAAAACTCCAAATCACACACACACACACACACACACACACAAAGGGAGTGGGACCAGGTTTGCTGGTCTGACAGAGCCTGGTGGAACCCCTGAGACTATAGCCCCTAGCTGCCCTTCAGGTCTGGAATTGAACCCACACCTGTGGCCTCCAGCCATACAAAAGACAGGCATATGAGCTGAACATTTACATTAGGTAGATACACTCCTTGAAGAGATCAGTCATGGGAGAATCGAAGGGCTGTGTATTCACAGAGAGACAGCTCAGGGTGCAGCAGTGCATGGGAGGGAAGGACATAGGGAAGAGATAACTATGGGGAGGAAGTGGTAGGGGTACCTGTTGCATTGTGGGAAACTGCAGTCAATGTCATGAGACAAAGTGTATGTGAGCTGCTGTATGGAAAGTCAATTTGCTCTGTAAACTTTCATCCAAATCACAATAAAAATTAAAAGAAAAAAGAATTTTTTTTTAAAAAAGAAAAACATTGTTTGGTCCTCTGACATCTTCATTATTTTTGGTATGTTTGTGTCCATTGTTTAGTAAAATGTTAGGCATATTATGGGTATTTACTGATGTTAGATATCATCTTCATCTTCAGCCTTGTCCTCTTCCTTCCTGAAAAATTCATTCACGTGTTACCACACAACAAAGCCTAAAGGAGAGATCCAAGTATGCTTTATTTAATGAAAGAATAGATTCAGCCTGGTGGCACTAATATAATGACTTAGCTTGTCCAAATATTTTAATGAAGAAGAAATTCTTCACAAATTATCAAAAGGAAACAGTTATATTTTAATCTCTTAATCATGTGCTTTAAATCTTCTTTAGCAGTAGATCCATAGACTAATCTGAATTCTTTCTATATTCTTTAAGCCATTTATCTCAGCAATAATTTCTAAATATCCTAACCTCTGCAAACTACAAAAAATATGTGATTTTTCATTTATGTGATACTCTTTTTAACCCTCTTCAAATCATGAAAATACTGTTTAAATTCTAGTGCTTAGTCTGCTCCCAATTGTCTAGTAAAGCTCAAAGCCCAGCCAAACACTGTGGAGAAACTGCCCTTCAATTCCTTTATGCAACACTCTTATTTTGACATCTCAGTGAGTCTATTTACATGTAGTAATTTCCCAGTGCCAGTTAAAGTCAGAAAAATAATTCACTGTGGCATTGTTGTAAAATATGACAGATGGGCTGATTAGTTTTTTGATTCATAAAACCCATGACGATTTTTGGCTTAAAATAAGGAAAAACAACAACACAAGCAATTTTTTGATAGGTTTAATTCAGAGTCAGAACTAAGTAATGCCAACCCCACAGAATCATGTAATGAACTGACAAAAAGAGCAGTGGAAAAAAAAAGGAATGTGCAAATGAATGCATCACACTGTGGGAAAAGTCATAAGCTATAACGCCAAGGGTGAAAAAGAGTAGAGATGTTAGTTGAAGTGTTAGGTGAAGGAAGTAGTGGAAAATGACACTGAGTAATAAGTTAATGTCATTTGTGTTTTCGTGGTGTAAGTACAGAAGTGAAAAGAATGAAGAATTAAACTAATGTACTTTAATAGAACGTAGGAAATCAAGATGCCCGAGACATCAAGGAAAAAAAAAATCTTATCAATAAAATAATCCTTGATATACCAACACTAAAAGCTCTTCAAGAAAATTTGAGTACAGTAGCTTCAAAGTAACAGAAAAAGTATTCTTATTGAAATTTCCATTCATTTTGATTGGATGTCTATCTTATGTTGCAATCAGCAAACCTGTCTGGTTGAAGACCTCCACAGACAAATCTGAATTTAAAATTATGGATAGTAGATATTCAAAGCTTATCTGCTATATTGCCTTTGAAAACTGCTTAAAGAAAGGCTTTACAGATGGCAATGTTCCTTAGACTCTAAAAAAAGTAGAAAAATCAAGAGATTAGTAAACAATAAGTCCCACAATGCAAGACTGCATTGAAAAAAAGATTCTGTCAGCAAATTAAGAGCACTTCTACTGCTAGAGAAACAATGATTCTTTTGGCTTCTCATGGCTTATGTCTAAGTCTGTGATTTTCTACCATGATATGAGAGTCTGGTAATTTCCTAATCCCTGAAAAATATTTATTTAAATATTAAATATTAAAAGTTGACATAAACATGTAGAAATTAAGACTTTTTCAGAAAAAGTTTCAAATATTATATTATCTTAATAGCAATCTACTTTGCCTCATTCCACATTCATGAAATAAATGTTAAAAATATTACCTCCAAATTATGCTTGTGCACACTTTTCTTGAATATTTTGTTGATCTAGAAGCATCAGTATTCTGCCTTTAAGCTGTCTTGGTGTCAAAAACACTCAACCTGGGTGAAATATAAGAAAAATAATACTTTGTGTGGTAGGAAAAGAGAAAGAGAAACAAAGTAACAGTTAATTTGCCTCTGTGCCAAGCCTTGTGCCATGGATGTTAACAAAATACATCTGTATATTGACATAGATATTTCCTCCTGAACAATTATACTAAATCTTGTCTATTCTGCATATATTTCTCTTTAATGATGTACTTGTTTCCTTTTCCAGCTTCAAAGACACATGATTAATATACTTCATATATATATGTATATATATTATGCACATATTATATATTATATACATATCTTATGCAATATATATTATATAATATTATATGTAATGTATATAACCAAAAAAAACAAACTCACTGCCATGGAGTCAATTTTAACTTATAGCAATTCCCACTTGATTTCCAAGGCAGTAAATCTTTATGGAAGTGGATTGCTATGTCTTCCCTTCCATGGAGAGGCTGGTGGGTTTGAACAGCCCACCTTCCGGTTAGCAGGCAAATGTCTTATCCACAGTGCTATACAAAGAATAGATTTGATGCATTGAACACCAATGACCAAAAACCAGAGGAATTCTGGGATGACATCAAGAACATCACCCATGATCTAGAAAGCAAAAAGTCATTAAAAGACAGGAAAGTAAGAAAAAGACAGGAGAGGAAGAGCAGACCAAAATGGATGTCAGAAGAAACTCTGAAACTTACCCTTGAGCAGAGAGTAGCTAAGACAAATAGAAGAAAGGACAAGACAAAAGAGATGAACAGAAGATTTTAAAGAGCATCTCCTGCAGACAAAGTCAATTATTATAATGAAGTGTGCAAAGACCTGGAGTTAGAAAACCAAAAGGGAAGAAAATGCTCGGCATTTCTCAAGCTAAATTAACTGAAGAAAAATTCAAGACTTGAGTAGCAATATTGAAAGATTCTATGAGTAAAATAGTAAATGATGCAAGCAACCTCATAAGAAGGCAGAAGGAATAGAGTCACTGTACCAAAAAAATTGGTCTATGTTCATCCATCTCAGGAGGTGGCATACAATCAAGAACCAATGGTACTGAAGGAAGAATTTGGAACTACACTGAAGGACTTGGCAAAGGACAATGTTCCAGGAATTGACAGAATACCTGCTGAAATGTTTCAATAAACGGATGTTCCACTGCAAGCACTCACTTGTCTATGCCAAGAGATTTGGGAGACAGCTACCTGGCCAACTGACAGGAAATGATCCATATTTATACCCATTCCAAAGAAAGATGACCCCACAGAATGTGGAAATTATCTAACAGTATCATTAACATCACACACAAGTAAAATCTTGCTTAAGATGATTAAAAAAATATGTTTGCAACAGTATATTGAGAGAGAACTTATAGAACTGCAAGCTGGATTCAGGAGAGGACACGGAATGATGGATATCATTGGTGATGTCAGATGGATCTTGGTTGAAAGTAAAGAATACCAGAAAGATGTTTACTTGTGTTTTGTAGACTATGCAAAATCATTCAATTATGTGAATAATAACAAATTATGGATAACAATGAGAAGAATGGGAATTCTGGAATACTTGATTGTGCTCATGAGGAACCTGTACATAGACCAGGAGGCTGTCATTTGAACAGAACAAGGGGATATTGTGGTTTAAAATCAGGAAGGGAGTGCACCAGGATTGTATCTTTCACCATTTTATTTAATCTGTATGCTGAACAAATAATCCAAGAAGCTGGACTATATGAAGAAGAATGTGGCATCAGGATTAGAGGGAGACTCATTAACAACCTGCAACACCACTTTGCTTGCTGAAAGTGAGGATGAGTTGAAGCACTTATTGATGAAGATTGAAGACTTCAGTCTGAAGTATGGATTACGCCTCAAAATAAAGAACATGAAAATCCTCACAACTGGACCAATAAGCAGCATCAGAATAAATGGTGAAAAGATTGGAGTTGTTAAAGATTTCATATTACATGGTTCCACAATCAACACCAATGGAAGCAGCAGTCAATACATCAAACGATGTATTGCACTGGACAAATCTGCTGCAAAAGATGTCTTTCAAGTGCTGAAGAGCAAGGATGTCTCCTAGAAGCTCAAGGTGCACCTAACCCAAGCCATGATATTTTCAATCACCTCACATGAATGTGAGAGCTGGACAATGAATAAGGAAGACAGAGGAAGAGTTGATGCTTTTGAGTTGTGGTGTTGGCAAAGAATGCTGAAAGTACTATGGACTGCCAAAAGAATAAACAAATCTGTTCTGGAAGAAGTGCAGCCAGAATGCTCCTTGGAAGTGAGAATGGCCTGACTTCATCTCATCTTCTTTGGTCACATTGTTGGAAGGGACCATTCCCTGGAGAAAGATGCTTGGTTAAAGAGAGAGTTTGTGAAGAAGGGGAAGACCCTCCATAAGATGGATTGATGCAGTGGCTGCAACGATGGGCTCAGGTATAGCAAGGATTGTGAAGCTGGCCCAGGAACAGGCACTATTTTGTTCTGTTGTACATACGGTTATTGTGAGTTGGAGCCTACTCAACGGCACTTAACAACAACGACATGTATACATACATATGTAAATATGTATGTATATATACACTCTGGTGGTGCAGTGACTAAGGCATTTGACTTACCAGATGGTGGGCAGTTCAAACCCACCAGCCTCTCCACAGAAGGAAGTTTGGGCAAACTACTTCAGTAAAGATTTACCACCTTGGAAACAGAAAGGGGATTGTTATGAGTTGGAATTGACTGGGTAACAGTATCCATACACACACACACACACACACCCCATGTATATACATAGGTATATATGTGTGTGTATATATATATATATA
>NW_006921609.1:1600167-1615985 GCF_000298275.1 Orycteropus afer afer | reverse complement strand
AGTTATACACACACACACACACACACATACACAAAAATATGTATAACTAAAAAAACAAACTCTGACATCAAGTCGATCTTCACTCATAGTGACCCTTTAAGACAGAGTAGAGCTGCACACAGGGTTTCCAAGGGTGCAAAAGTTAGTGCAGGCAGCCTGCCTCATCTTGATCTGGTGCAGCATCTGGTGGGTACAAACTGTTAACATTTTGGTAGCTGAATGATTTGACCACTATGCCATATGAGCTCCTATACACATACACAAACACATGTGTATGTAGATACACATTTGTATATATATGCTGTTGTTGTTAGGTGCAGTTGAGCCTGCTCTGACCCATAGTGACCTTTTATACATCAGAACCAAACATGGCCTGATCCTGTGCCATCCTCACAATCGTTGCTATGCTTGAGTCCATAGTTGTAGCCACTGCATGACTCCATCTCTTTGAGGGTATTCCCCTTTTTCACTTACCTGCTACTTTACCAAGCAGGGTCAGTAAGAGTACCTTACTTCTCCAGAGACTGGTTGCTTCTGATAACATGACTGAAATATGAGAGAGAATGTCTGCTCTTTCCCACTTCTAAAGAAATTCCAGTTGCATTTCCTGCAAGCCAGATATATATATATATATATATATACACACACACACACATATAGAAACATACCTATGTATAATATACACACATGCACATACACAGTAACAGATGCCATAAGTCACATTTTACAGATATTAGCTCACTGAATATCATACATCTCCTATGAGGTAAGAGTTAATGTTACCTCTTTTTCACAAAGGAGGATATCAAGAAACAGGGGAGTTAATTAACATGCTATCTCAACAAGTAGCAGATTCAGAACTCAGATTCAGGCAGACAATGTACGTGCAGCATGATGCTCTCATATGCAATACTGTGAAGTATAGAGCAAGAGACTCTGAACAATTGTATCATTGACTTCCATTTTCTGATTAGAAAACTTTCTAATTCCTGATTCCTCCTTCCTGATATATGGACCATCCCAATAAAATTTTTTTCCATTGTTATGGTCTGTTGAACTAAAACCTATTGCTACTGAGTTGATTTTGATGACTAATAGCAGCCCTGTAGTACAGAGGTGAAGTGCTCTATAGGGTTTCAAAGCTGTAATCTTTACAGAGACCACCACATCTTTCTTCTGTGGAGCAGGTAGTGAGTTTGAACTGCTGACCTTCTAGTTTTCAGCCAAGCGGTTAACCACAGAGCCACCTGGGCTCTTTGAACTCAACGTGTATTATCTTGCAGCCAGAGATTTCATTCATTTTAAAATTGTACATTTTCACTGATAAAATTTGAAAAACCAGAAGTAGTAAATTTTGTTGCAAAATGGTCAACAGATTAATAGTTTAGTGAAAGCTTATTTTAATTTTATCAATTTCACCCATAAATTATGATTTGAGTTCTTACAACAAACATTAAAAAGAATGGAATTTTAAGTTGAATGCTTTAAAATAATAAAAAAAAAAAAGAATAGAAAAAAAATTAATTCCTCCCTTATTATTCTCCATTATTGGTTTAAAGTGGATAATTGGTTTAAAGTGGATAATTCCCTCTGGTGTTCGTATTGTGATAATGTGATGTTAGTGGAATCTTGGTCATCATAACATGGGGTAGCTGTTTAATTAGATTACTCTTATAGAGGAAGTGATCTATTCTAAGCATCAACTAGTCAGGCAACAACTAGTCAAGTATGATGTACTTGGTAGCAACCTTCTGAAAAAGGATATAACTCTATGCTTTCTTGTTGTTCATTTGTGACCATATGCAGCATAATGTTAGTAGCATAACCAACATCCTGCCCCTCCCTACTTCTTTACTAACTGAGTGATGGTTTTTGTAAGATGTCAGTGTTCACTGTCCCAAAAGAGAACTATTTTACAACTAACACTTTAAGTCAATCACGATATGTCTATTATCCTCTTCCCCTCATTACTTGTCATTATATTTAAGAACATAAAGCCACTATGCGACCTGTTTATATCATTTCTGATACTGAAAGTCCCTCCTTTTGGACTATCTTATGTGAATGAAAAACTGTTTACTCACTGCCGTCGAGTTGGATCCTACTCATAGCGACCCTCCTTGGCTTTCTGAGGCAATATCATTACACAAGTAGATTGCCTGATTTTCCTTCTGAGGAATGGCTGGTGGGTTTGAACCTCCAGGCTTCTAGTTAGCAGTCAAATGCCTTAGGCAGTAATAATGAACTTTACTTGGAGCCAAAATATTCTGAGAAGCCATTACTGGTCCATTTCTCCAAAGTTGGTCATGTAGGACATTTTCTCTCATTGACTTAGTTCCTCCCAAGGTCACATCATGAGTGTGGGTCCCTAATTGCTCTTGACTTAACACTTTTATCTTATTTAGGAAGATATTTTAGTAAGATTCAAAATCAAGTCACTACTAAGGATGCATGTCTTTCTACCATTATTTTATTTTATCCCTTTCTCGATGATCCTTAAAATCCAAGAAAGTATCATCAAAACATGCCTGGGGATTTGTGTTTTATCGTGAAGTTTGCATGATAAATGTGCTCATTCAAATTTTTCTTCAGTTCAAGAGAGATTTATGCCATTATTTATTTGATTAATCTTTTTTCTTTAACTATCTAATTCTTTTTGGAATACCCAATTCACATATAGGGAAACTCCTAGGTTTATTATCCATATTTCCTAACTTTTCATTAATCATATATATCCCCTAAGATTTTTACTGAGTTCTCAGTTTCTTTGCTTGGTGTTCCTTACACATAATTTATATTTCTTCAGTATTAAATGTGATTCTTTGAATTTTTAAATTTGATATTCACGTTTCTCAACTGAAAAAAAAGTTTGAATTGTCTCAGTTTTTTTTTTTTTTTGTACAATTGAAAATAACATTTTAATAAAGTTTGGTATTTATTTTTTTACTTTACCTCTTGCTTTGGGTATGCCTATGGATTTGCCCATTAGTCAAAAGCCTCTAACAACTTAATTTAAACAAAATGTAACAGATCAAAATGAACAAGTGCTCTTTAAGGGTATGTTCTGTGCCAACCTGTCCCATGTTATCAAAAGTATTTATTGAGTAATTTGGAACTGATGAATAGCTAGTGAGCTGAGATGCAGCCACACTGAAACTGTTGTTAGTTGTTGTTCTTGAATCAATTCTGACTCATGGTGACCTGCTCCACAGGGTCTAAAGGCTCTGACCTCCTGGAAGTAGATTGCCAGGCTTATCTTCTGAAGCACCTTTAGGTAGGTTTCAGCTACCAAACTTTGGGTTAGTAGTCTGTAACTTAACCATTTGCTCTATTGCATTGCACTCACACTAGAGACTGAACACTAGTAAACCCAAGAAAGCTATAGCAAGGTATAAATGTTAAAGGAATTACAGAGCTGATGACTTTCCTGAACTGAGGTGGTCTCCACCATGTCAGCCTCTCTCTGATTTTCACACTCATGTCAGAAATATAGACTAATTTCGAAGCATCTGATTTGGTGCCAGGAAGTCTCATGATCTTTGCTGATTGTTAACAAACATGCGTTGTAGCATGTTCTGTATCCTTTCTTAAAGATGAATAATCTTGGTGCAGGGTGATGTTTAATGTGTCTCATGAGAATGATTGTTCATATGAGACCAAGATCCTTGATACCACTCAAGGAGAGTTGGTGTTTCATTATTTTTACCTGTTTAAAATATTTTCTTAGTGTAGTGCCTAAGGTATCTGGCTGCTAACCAGAAAGTTGGTGGTTCAAACCCACCAGCCACTCCTCGGAAGGAAGGTTGGGCAATCTACTTCTGTAGTGATACCGTCTCAGAAACCCAAGGAGGGGTCTCTATGAGTCTGGACTGACTTGACGGCAGTGAGTTATCATACATTGAGATTATTTTATAGCAAGGATTTTGCATTGATTATTCAGGTCTAGGGAACTCTGGTGGTGTAGTGCCTAAGTCATTTGACTGCTAACCAGAAGGTTGGCAGTTCAAACCCTCCAGACACTCCTTGGAAGGAAGGCTGGGCAATCTGCTTCTGTAGTGATATTAACTCGGAAACCCAAGGAGGGGTCACTATGAGTTGGATCTGATTGGATGGCAGGGAGTTTGGTTTGGTTTTGGTTTATACAGGTCTAACAATCTGACATGACTCTTATTAAAGTCATACTTAAATGGGCCAAATTTACAGGTCTAGAGTTTATAACTGGAGATCATTTGTATGCATTTATTTATTGTGATTATATTCGTGGGGTAGTATCAAACATTGATATACAGTAAGCATTGCTCTAGGAAATAAATCTAAAGCAGAAAAAACTTATGCCAAATGTGACTGCCTGCTAGCTTATGTTTATTTTTACAGCTATCATTTAATAAAGTTGAAATTTCACTGTGAGTAGAACAATGAACTAGAGTTAATTCGTGAATTCAAATAAAAATAAAGGGATACTTTAATGCTGAATGTTGTAGAGCATTCACTTGTTCTTTTTTAAAGTTACAAAACCTCCTAATCCATATAATTTTCTTTGAAATCTTTTAATTAATCTGTGCTGTGCATTCTTTATTACAAATCTTCTTTCTTACTTTAATCATAGAAAGAACATTGAAAACAATCAGTTCTAAAAGTCGATTTTCTCTTTATATCCAATTCCAGATAAAATCTTTTTTTATGATCCTCAGGAATTACTGCGGCCATTTTAAGGTTTGCACCACATAGCCATCTCTGTATTTGCTTTTACAAATATTCCCAGGGAAGTGTGGCTTTTTTTTTTTTTTTTTCTTCGTTATAATACTTTGCATTTAAATAGTTAATTACATTTAAAAATTTCAATTCATCCTGGTCGTATTTTCATGATAAAGGAGGCAGTAATTGCTGTGAACATATTATTGATAGAGAAACTATAATTCAGAGAGTTTAAAAGATATGCCCAGAGATAAGTCAGCAAGGAAATAGTTTAGTTGGTGGTAAAAATGTGGGAGAGTCTATTTTTGGGCAGTCTTCATTCTTTCTATAAAGTAATCTTTCTAAGTGTGTATTATGAAGTTTTGGGAGAATACCAAGAGGAAAAAAAAAAAAAAAGTGAATGAGTTCTTTATTTTAATTTAAAAATTAAATATTGCAGTCATCAGAGCTTAAAAATATGTCCTAGATCTTTCACAGTTATAGCACTATTTTTCCAATTCAAATAAGATTCATCATCTTTTCTTAAAGAAATGAGGTTTTGAAAGGACAGGGGTTATTTCTAGACTCTGTCACTTATAAAAAAAAGGCATCATGATCAAGTGGCAATGATCTGGAAGGCAGGTTATGGACAGGTATATATTAAGCTGGATTTATGGATGGATGAGAATAAGAGACTGGTTGGATTTAGAGACAGAGAATTATGGCACTGGAGAGACTGAATATCATCTTCAAATCTTTTATTAAAATGTGAAATATTCTGAGTAGAAAGCAGCATACCCCCATTCAGAGTAAGGTTTATTCAAAGCTTGAAATCACTTGAGAACAGAGAGTAGGGATCTGAGATAACGTCTTCAAAGACAGAAATGTTTTAATATGGGATAATTGTGAAGTGTAGGAGGGTTGTTTTGTGATTACAGAGTACCATGAGGTATTCAAGGTAATTTATAGACAAATCTTACTTAGGTGGAACTTAGAGAAAACATACCTGTAACAATTCCTAAATGAGCGTATATCAGTTAGAAACAAATTTACTCCATTTCAATTAACCAAGGATGTTGTTGTTGTTTTTGTTGTTGTTATTGTTTGCCGTGGAGTCGGACCCGACTCATAGAGACCCCTCCTTGGGTTTCCGAGGCGGTATCACTACGAAAGTAGATTGCTCCACCTTCCTTCCGAGGAGTGGCTAGTGGGTTTGAACCGCCAGCCTCCTTGTTAGCAGTCAAGTGCTTTAGGCACTATGCTAACCAAGGATACATTATAAAAAAATAGAGGATCATTTTCTTCACATCACAAATATTCTGGAGATAGGCAATCTGAAGGTATTGCATCTGCTCATCATTAGTATACAGCATTTAGGTTTCTTCTAGTTTTGACACTGCCTACAATATTTTAGATATTCCCTTATGCTTTTAAATACATGATTACAAAATGGTGACTCCACTTACCTAGTACTTGTTGTCCATGGGATAAAATTCTATCACTTAGTGACAAGTGCCCAAGAATTCCTTACATTCACTGGCCAGAGTTTTATAATACATCACTCCCAATGAAAGGGAGAAATTTATGTTTATTGGCCAGAAAAAGAAAAAACAAAAACAAAAACAAAAGAAAAGAAAAGGTAGGGTTCTGCCAGTAAAGAAGAAGGTAAGAATGGATCATTAATTTAACAAAAAAACACAAAAAACCTCACTGCCTTTGAGTCATTTCCAACTCATACAGGCCCCCACTGGGATTCCGAGGCTGTAAATCTTTAGGGAAATAGGTCACCCAATATTCTTTCTACAGAGTGGCTATTGGGTTTGAACCACTGACCTACCGGCCAGCAATTAAAAGGCAACTAAAAGGGTTTGTCACAGAAGGTATTAATAATTTTGTCTCATCATGTGGCACTCCCTAAAGCAATCTGACATCAAAGAATTCTAGCAAGGGGGCTCCAAAAGATCATAGTTTACCTTGTTCTAAATTGTCTTGTTTGAAAGGAAATAGAAGCCAGCATATATCTGTCAATATTCAGTGAAGGAAGCAAATTTGTTCAGGGAGTTTAAGAGAAAGATCTTTCCTAGAGAAAAATACACACTTACAAAATTGGTGGGGAAAGCTAGAAAAGACAGGGGGTTGGAAGAAGAAGGTTGCCACTGCTACTCCCTGCAAGAACTAGAAGAACATGCTTGGGATTGAATCTTGTGGTTTATAGCACAGGCATGGTTGTGTGGAATCTAATGTTGGGATATAAAAGGATGAAAGACTTTCCTGATATGGTGTCACTTTCAAATGACTCAGGATTTAATGTCCTGCCCATATCTCCTAGGGCCTATATAATAAACGCTGGAATTGCTTTTTAAAGTTTAGAGAAAATGATCGTGCATATGAAATAAAGGAGAGATGTGAGAACTGTCTTGACAACTTGAGAAAGATCTCAAAAATTTTAGAGAGGTAGTCACAGATTTATTACATAAGCTCAGAAAACTCACCAACTGACCATCTTTACTTGGAAGCACAAAAAAGTTGTACTAGGGAGGAAGGCACTAGCACCACTGTGAAGCAGAATGCTGATTGTCTTCTGTTGACAATAAGGAATAGGACTCCTAAGAGTCAAAGGGAGCAATCGTATTCTTAAGTAGCAGAGACCTGATGGTAGTACTTAACAATCAGAGGCAAGGTGATCATGAACATCATAATGAGCAGGAGGATTGGAATGGCAATCAGAGGCCCCTGACATCGCCCTGACACCAAGCGTTTGTAGTGACATTTCAAAGAGAGAGATCAACAGACATCCAACAAGGGTATTTATTGACCTATGGGATGATAACAACAACAAATCAAGAGTGGGTGAGAAGAAAACTAATGTCAATTAATCTGGAAGTGGAAAACATAATTAATCATTCTGATTATCTTGCCCTATTACTAGACTTGAGCCAGTTCTCTGACTTCTTGTTGTTGTTGTTGTTTGCTGTCGAGTCGGCCCCGACTCATAGCGACCCCTCCTTGGGTTTCCGAGGCAGTATCACTACGGAAGTAGATTGCCCAACCTTCCTTCTGATTCTCTGACTTAGGGCTGTTCAAATGAGGAAGAGAATGAATCTTCTAAAGAAGGGCCTCAAAACACTACAGCAAGTATATGAAATAGTAATTTTTCCAATCTATCCCCAAAGACACCTATAATAAAGTATGAATAACTGTACATTGGAGAAAGAGAAATGACCACACTTTTTAAAGACTAATGAATACAGGGTCTGAGATTACACTTTTATTAGGAGACTTTAAGTGTCATTATACTCTCAACTCCATCCATATATCTGGTATCAGTGGCCAGATGCTAAATTTGTAAAACAAAATCTTGGCTAAAACTATATCGTCATATAACAATGTGTCTGTAGATTCATCCTGTGGTTATTTCCATGATTTCTAAATGCATATTTTGAATTAGGGATATATGTGTGTGTGTATATATATATATATATATATATATATATATATATATATAGTAGTGTAGTGGTAAGACATTTTCCTGCTAACCAGAACATTGGAGGTTCAAACTCACCAACTGCTCCACTGGAGAAAGATGGGGCAATCTATTACTTAAAGATTTACAGCCTTGGAAACCTAATGAGGGTGACTATGAGTCATAACTGACTAGATAACAGTGGTTTATATATATATCTATATCTCAAGACACTTCAAATTGTTTATCTAACCCAAGGAATAACAATCATTATGTTTCCTATCATAATGTACCGTAAGTACAAACCCATGAAATTGTTCCTGTCCCATAGCCAAGACAGTCAGTCAGATGTAGTAGTGTATTCCAGGCAGAATGGTTGATATTAGTGACACATGCTTTTCTGTTCTATTTTACTTGGACCAGAACATAGTGCATATTTATGATCTTGCTGACTCAAGATTGGCAGTAGGTTCAGCCTGGGTTACAAACGATACTGCCTGTGGGGACATATGATAAAGCAGACACCAAGATGCTAGAGATATTTCTAGTAGATAAGATATACACAAGGCGCTATAAAATATTCATAGGACACAGCATGGGAGTCTTGGAGCAAAGATTGGTTATCACTATACGAGAAATATAAACCATTCACAAAGTGGATCCTAGCACGCTACTGTATCCTAGTAGAAATGAGGTGCCCAATCATGGAGCCTACAGTGACTATACCACAAGAGGTTATCATCCTGAGTTAGGCATTTTGGACCCATTGAGATGTAAATTTGGGCTGCTAAAGCAGCAAACCATTTTAACAATGGCAATGGTACATTCTCGGATCATGGAAATCAAGTCTAGAGGGCTTGAATAAAACCTTTAGATCTTCTTGTTCTGTTGCAATGACACCTCTGCATTGACTCATATATATGGCCCCATAAGTGGCTTCACAGATAAGATTAGTTCAATATATTTGTGTGAACAATATAAATATAGTGGATAAATACAGTTGCCACTTCTTTATAGCAATATGCAGTGAGATGTTCTAAAAGAGAGTGGTATGGCAGAAATTCTCTTAATCAACAGACTTCAAGCAATGTACCCAGTCATTAATTTCTAGAGGAGAGAGAATGAGCAGGGATAAGCATTGGCACAATCCCTCAGCAGTGTCATATATCTTGGCTGGTTGGTCAGAGTAGAGAGAAAGCTAAATGGAGAAATCAGAGGGAAAGAGGTTTGAGAAAAATCTGTAGATAGATCTATGGAAATCTACGAAGAATACAGATCTTAATGCCTTACATCAATGCCCACTAGATCAATATGAAAATCATCCAGGGAATGGCTTCCATCCTACTTTGTGCTTTCATAAACGTCCCATAAACAGAGTCCTCATGGAGGCAATGAGTATGTCCAATAGCTTGGGTCCTATTTCATCAAAGCTGGTCTGCTACTGCAGATGTTCCAGTTTCTCAGTAGCAGAGATTTATAGTGAGCCCTCAATATAGCATTATTTTTCAAAGAGATATACTAGTCATTTGCTGACAAATTTGTCATATTACACCCATCCAACTGTAAAAGGCACAAAAACTTGTCTCTTATGGTTTTTGTACATATTTCAGATATTGTTTGACCTTCCATACATATAATATATCAATGAGCACCACTTCAAAAGTGCTTAAAGTTGTGACTTTTCATCTTGGAATATCATATTGGATCTAGGGTTAGCTGTATGATACAATGGGCCCATGACTATGGTAGACATACATCCACCATATAATGAATTCATCTACTTGAATAATAGAACAGTAAAATGCTCCTTATAAGTGCAAGTAATACATAATAGATTATAGATAGATAGATAGGCTGGTGCTTCAAACCCACCAGCCACTCCTCAGAAGGAAGGTTGGGCAATCTACTTCCATAAAGATACTGCCTCAGAAACCCAAGGAGGGGGTTGCTATGAGTCAGATTTGACTAAACAGTAGTGAGTTTTAGTTTGAGTTATATAAATATAAAACAAAAATGTATAAAAATTGTAGGAGAATATTTCTGCAGACTTGGGTGAGGCAAATATCTTTTGTAGAACACCAAAAGAAAAATATATAAAAGAAAAAAAAAATAGTAAACTGAACTTCAACCAAATTTAAAAATTCTGTTTGAAAGATGCAAAATTTGCAGAAAATATAAAGACAAGTCAAAGACTGGAAGAATCTTTACAAAACACATATTTGATTTAAAAAAAAAAGATATCCAGACTATGCAATATTCACTACAGTTCAATATTATGAAAATATATAATCCAGTAAGAGCAGGGAGAAGATTGAAACAGAGATTACAACAAAGAAGATGCATGGATTGCAGATAAGCACAAGGAATGATATTCAACATTAGCCATTTAGAGAAATGCAAATGCCGTTCCACACTGCTTAAAAAGACTAAATAAATAACAGCAGTGAACAAACCAAATTCATCCAAACAAAGAAAACAACAAAACTAAAGCAACAACAACAAAGCCTGGAAATGCCAAACTCAGGTAACAATAAGAACACCTACAATGCTCGTATATTTCTGGTGAGTATGCAAAATGTTATAGCTACTTTGGAAAGAAGTTTGTCAGTTTCTTAACATACTTTTATCATATGACCCAGCCCATCCCATGCTTGAACATTTTCCCAAGAGAGAGAAAAGTTTATGTTTACACAACAGAGTCTACATTAAGTTTTATAGTGGCTTTATTCAAAATTTCTCCAAATTGGAAACAAAAACAATCCAGATGTTTCCTCAAATTGTAAATGGTTAAGCTAACTGTAGTATATAGATTATGCAATGTAAAACTACTCAATAAAAGCAGTTAGTAAAATAAAACAAAACAAAACAAAAAAACACCACTACTGGTACAGGCAGCAACATGGGCAAATCTGAAATGCTTTATGCTAATTAAAGAAGTCAGAATCTAAAAATCACACACACATTTATGTTTTTTCCTCACTGCCACCTAGCAAATATTGATTCACCTTCTGTAAATGTACTGGGATCCTATAGATCACTTAGACTTATGATAAGCTTGTTAATTTTCATATTTATGTTCTTATTTTCATCATTACATTTATGGGTCATTAAACCTAAACTATTTGTTCGTTTTTGGTAGATAAATTATACAGCATAATGTAGTTTAATAATAAAAATTATGTATTTAAAAGACATAAAGATAATCTCAATGATAGGATATCCACATGTAAACTCTGCTATTAAATTACTGTTGATAAAATTAGCTGACCAATAAGAATTCTTTTTTTGAAATAATAATCTTTAAGAAAACAAAAGGTTTATGCATTTTTTAAAACTGATGTAAAGCATTTCAAAATGTATATATTTTTTAAATTGCATTTGACTGGTTGATAATTGGCTGGGAACCACCAAACCTTTATGGACCACATTTTGACAAACTGCCATCAAAGTCCTTTCTGTAGAGGGTGAGATATTGGGTTAAATGACCTTTCAGGACTTTTCTTATCAAAGATTTAATGATAACACATGCTGAAACTTCCATTTCCTTGAAAATTTCATAGATCCTGTATATATTAGAATCTTGGACATATGTGATAAATCAGGATATATTATAGAATTACATGATATATGTTTATACATATTATCCAATGTCTAAGGTAGTTCTCCTTTTACAATTTGAAATTAAGTAATAAAAGTATCTGATGTTTCTACATAATTATATATAATTTATGCATTTTGAAAAATTGTTTATTTTAAAACATCAAATAATATGTTAAATTATTTTCAAGACATATTAAAATGTCAGCTACTTATACACTGTAATATCTATAATTTATTAAAGGTCATATTAGAAAGGAAAACTGCCTTACATAATGACATAATGAATATAATCTTATTCTATATTGTCGTTGCTAGATGCCACTGCATTGATTCCAATTCAAAGTGATCTTGTGTACAACAGAAACACTGCCTGGTCCTCTGTCATCCTCACAATGATTGATATATTTGAGCCCATTGTTGTGGTCACTGTGTCAATCCAATTCATTTTGGGTCTTTCTCTTTATCCCTGATCCTCTGCTTTACCAAGCATGATGTCCTTCTCCAGGGACAAGTCCCTCCTGATACCATGTCCAGAGTACCTGAGAAGTCTCACAATCTCTGCTTCTGTTTGTACTTTGTCCAAGACAGATTTATTCATTCTTTTGGCTGTCCATGTATGCTGAATAATCTTCGCCAACACCATAATTCAAATGCATCAATTCTACTTTGGTTCTCCTTATTCCCATGCATATGAAGCAATTGAAAATACAATGGCTTGATTCAGCCACACTTCAGCCCTCAAAGTGACATCTTTGGTTTCTAACACATTAAAGAGGTTTTTTTTCAGCAGTTCTGTGCAATGTAATATGTCATTTTGCATTTTTTGGTTGCTATTTCCATGGACATTGATTATGGATCTAGGTAAAATGAAATTCTTGACAAGTTCAATCTTTTCTCTGTTTATCATGATTTTGCTTATTGGTCCAGTTATAAAGAGTTTTGTTTTCTCTATATTGAAGTACAATCCATACTGAAGGCTGTGATCTTTGATATTTATCAGTAAGTGCTTAAAGTCTTCCTCAATTTTAGCAAGTAAGGTTCTGTTGTCATCTGTATATCCCAGGTTGTTAATAAGTCTTTCTGAAATCCTGATGTTGTATTCTTCTTCATATATTCCAGCTTCTTGTATTGTTCACTCAGCTCACAAGTTGAATAATTATTGTGAAAAGATACAACCATGGCCAGCTTAAGGCACGTGAGGTTGCTAAACCCTAATAATGTGTGGTTTCCCCTCCTCTACTTATTCACACATTGAATGGGCTATTGATTTGCAGACATATATATATATCTCATATATATGTGTGTGTATGTCTTCTTTATCTATGATACAACTTCTTTTTAAATGTGATTATAATATTAGTGATTGAACACAAAATGCTGCATGCCATTTTAGTGGAATGAGATGAAATGTATTATAAAATGTATGACAAAATATTTAATGGATACAGATACTAAATATTTTACTACCTACCACTACAAAAAGAATATTCCATATATTCTACAACAAAGAAAATAGGTCAGTGAACTGATCATGTAAACAATCAATTTAAAATTTTGTTGATATTAAAATAATTTGATAATAAAAAACTGACTTTCACCAATTTTGCTTTAAATAACTCATATTTCAACTTTGAAGCTTGTTTTGTAATAAATGCTATACGATAAATGAACCAAAATGAATAATATCAAACACTATGTCCTGCACAACAGACAATAAAAAATGAAACCCACTTTTCCAGTTAAATGAATATTAATATGTCCAGTATTTTTGGATGTTTGCTATGTTATTATTATGTTTAATTATTACCCATAAGTATTATATTAGGAGCTCTGTTGGCATAGTGCCTAAGGCACTTGACTGCTAACCAGAAGGCTGGCGGTTCAAACCCACTAGCAACTCCTCAGAAGGAAGGTTGGGCAATCTACTTCCATAATGATACCGTCTTGGAAATCCAAAGGGGGTTGCTATGAGTTGGATCTGACTTTATGGAAGTGAGTTTGGTTTTAGTTTTAGTATCATATTAAATACTAAAGATTGTGTGCACATGAATGCAAACAAATTTTAAAGTTAAAGTTATAAATATTATTGTTTATAAAATTTAGGACATAACTGTACATAACAGTATACAATTAAAAAGTAACTTGATAGAATTCATTGCAATGATTGACTTATTCAAGTTCCCTCATTCCTTACCTAGGACTGGAATTTCATTGGTTGGTTATTGGGGCATGAGCAAGGGCATGGGCATGCCCTTGTGTTTGTATTATGGCAAAGAGCATTGCTGGCCATGCTGGCTGGAGTTGCAGGATCAGCCGACATGGATATACAAGACAATTCTTGAAAATGGAATAGATTTGTTATCTATTGATATAATCCACCTGTGGTAGTTAAGGTTGTGTGTCAACTTGGCTGGGCCTGGTTGAGTGGCTGGGAAGCTGGTGGTAGTTAGTTATTCCTCATGATAACACTGACAATCAACTCCATGGTGGGATCTACCACAAGCAGCTGAGTACCTGATTTAGGATGTGGTCTTCTTCCTGTATGTAAGAAGCAGCTTTAGGAATGGTCTCCAGTTTATGGCATGTTTGAACCCTGCATGTAGCCAAGTCATTGTTCAGCAGCCTGCCATGCTCTGTGATATTGGGACTTACAATGAATTTGAATGAATGCCCTGCCATGTTGTTTGTTAACATTGGGACTGTGTCTTTTCACTTGTTGACCTTGAGTTTGTCAGCTTCAGCAGCCAGCAGCTGTCTCAGCAAAGAAACGCCTCCAGCTTTAGTGAGCCAGGAGCAGGAGGGAAAGCTGAAGCGCAAGGGTGAGGGGCTTTCACCCAGACCCTAGAGCCTGGCTCTTTGAACTCAGACTTAAAGCCTCCAAACTGTAAGAGAATAAATTCTTGCTTGTTAAATCCATCCTGTTAGTGGTATTTTCTATTAGAGCAGCACAGAGGTAACCAATGCACCACTCTTTCTCAGTAACTGCTCGTGTTACATACAGTTGCATATTGGGTGAATGTAATGAAAATTAGACTCAGTTGGTCACTCCTACATCTTAGAAAGAAATAATATACTCAAAAGAGACCAACGAAGATAAGGAGTTTCAAGTATATGGGAGGTGACAGTGGGAGACATGTCAATGAAAGTGTTGAAGTAGTAGGGGCCTCATAGGTTAAAAAATTTGCAGGTGACCTGCCTTGTGACCCCACATGAATGTTGTTTCCAGTCAGCACATTCTCACATGCTGGAGCTGGTATCAATGTTATTTAGCACCCTGTTAGTTCACTTCCACTGCAACACTCATTTTTCCTTGTGTAGTATCTGCTTGGCATTTATGAACCTTTGCTTTGAACAACTGGTATCCTTGTTTCTTGATGCCCTAAGCATGTGCTTATCTTAGTTATTGGGTAAGCCATCCTTGGATACAACTCTGATGCACATCTGTCCTGATTTTAAAACATACAGTATACCATTGTTCTGTTTAAGCAACTTAGTTATTGGGTAAGCCATCCTTGGATACAACTATGATGCACATCTGTCCTGATTTTAAAACATACAGTATACCATTGTTCTGTTTAAGCAACTGCTTGTTGATCTATGTACTGATTCTTCATGAACACAATTAAGTGTTCTGGAACTCCCATAATGTGCAATGTTATCTATAATTTGTTATGATCTACACAATCAAATGTCTTTGCATAATCGATAAAACATGGATAAACCTCATTTTGGTGTTCTCTGCTTCAAGCCAAAATCCATGTGAATTAGCCATTTTATCCTTCATTCCACATCCTCTTCTGAGATGGCTTGAGTTTCTGGCAGTTCCTTGTAGATGTAGTACCGCAATCTTTTTTGAATTATCTTCCCAAAATTTTACTTTCATGTGAAATTAATGATGTTGTCTGATCAATTTCCACATTCGTTTGAATAACCTTTGTTTTGAATGGACAAAAATTGGATCTATTCCTGTTGGTTGATGTGTTAGACTGGGTTCTCTAGAGAAACAAAAACCAGGAAATCTTACATATATATATATATATATATATATATATATATATATATATATATATATATATATATA
>NW_006921609.1:1568795-1600067 GCF_000298275.1 Orycteropus afer afer | reverse complement strand
GAGAGAGAGAGAGAGAGAGAACCACTCTCGGTACCAAATATGTTAGACTGGGTTCTCTAGAGAAACAAAACCAATAAAGGTTATATATAAGTATATATAGAGAAATTTATCTTAGGAAAATGGCTCACACACTTATAGAAGCTGGCAAGTCCAAAGTTCCTGGATCAAATATCAAGCTGGAGGCTTTTCCTGGCTCTTGGAACTGCAGGGGCTGAGGAGCTCAAGGCTGGCAGGCAGTACGCCAGTGGCTGACTCCAACAAATGATGAATCTAAGATCTCCAGGCCGAATGGTGGACTATACACTCACAGACAGTTGTAGACAGCACAACAGAATCCCGATCCACAGAAGAATGTCTCTCTTCCCTGGATGTCCATAGACAAACTGGAAGAAGGCCACACCCTCAGGGAAACTCCCGTTCAACAGATTGGCCCCTCAGAACATAGTCATCTGATCCCATCATGGGAACAACCACACCACAAGCACTCAAACCACACAGAATTGTGGTCCAGCCAAGTTGACACATAGCTCCCACTATCACAGTCCACCCCTTGTCAAATTAGCAGTTGTACACATCTTCTTAACCATGTATCTCTAAATAAGGCCAATTATAAAGTCATATTTGTGCCTAACATGGTATGCTAACACACATACAACCAAAATGCATTAACCTTATTTACATTTCACAGTTCATAACAGAAGGAAACAAAAATATTATATGCACACATACAATAAAGAAATATAACAATCACAATCCTCATTTCTGCAGCTGGTCATGTTGTCATAGCTGATATTCAGAACTACCTTCTTCCACAACCCATTTTGTATTTCCCTTGACCTCAGCAAGCACCTCAGCTGGTCGTGGTTCTTTGCCTGGTGGGGTGACCCAAACGTTCATTCCTGAAGGGTCTGGGCCGTCAGAAGTCATACCAGAATTGGGTTGCTGTAATTTTCCATTGACTTTAATCACAGGGCATGTGAGTACTAAGAGACATCCTAAAGAATCTCCTGTATTCCAGACATATTCTTCTTTACCTCCATTATGTAAAACCAATCCAATTTCCCCTTGGTAATCAGGATCTATCACACTAGATAGTACAGTAATGCCCTTCTTTGTCTGTTGATCCAGAGACAAGAGGAAGCCAAAATGGCTGGGTGGCTTTCTTAATTTCCAGTTCAATGCAATGAGTATTGTGTTTACAGGTGGGAGTGCTCCTCCCTTTGGGACTAAGATCTCCAGACCCACAGAGCATAGGGTAGCAGGGCCCTCTTTACTAACAGATGCAGGATCACTAGTGTCTTTAAGATTAATCAAACCAGAGAACCAATTTAGGAAGCCCATCCTTAGGATTTTGTCCCTCTAGAACCACTCTCAGTACCAAATGTGTAAGACTGGGTTCTCTAGAGAAACAAAAACCAGTAAATCTTATATATATATATATATATATATATATATATATATATATATATATATATAAATTTATCTTAGGAAAATGGCTTACACACTTATAGAAGCTGGCAAGTCCAAAGTTCCTGGATCAAACATCAAGATGGAGGCTTGTCCTGACTCTTAAAGATGCAGGGGCTGAGGAGCTCAAGGCTGGCAGGCAGTACACCAGTTGTTGACTCCAATGAATGACTAATCCAAGATCTCCAGGGTGAATGGTGGACTGTTCACTCACGGACAGTTGTAGGCAGCACAACAGAATCCCGATCCACAGAAGAATGTCTCTCTTCCCAGGATGTCCAAAGATATACTGGAAGCAGGCCACACCCCCAGGGAAATTTCCCTTGAACCGATTGGCCCCTCAGAACATAGTCATCTGATCCCATCATGGGAACAGCCACACCACAACAGCTCAAACCACACAGAATTGTGGTCCAGACAAGTTGACACACAGCTCCAACTATCACAGTTGACCAGGTAGTTGTCTTCCAAATTTCTTGATATAGACAACAGGAGGCTGGCAGTTCAAACCCACCAGCCACTCCTCGGAAGGAAGGTTGGGCAACCTGCTTCCATGGTGATACTGCCTCGGCAACCCAAGAAGGGGTTGTTATGAGTCGGGTCTGACTCAACGGCACATAACAACAAACAACAACAGACAACAGAATGCTGCTGGCATTGCATCCATTTCTTAAAATATCTCAATTGGTATTCCTCCAATTCCTGGAGACTTGTTTTCCACCAGGGTCTCCAGTGCAGCTTGAACTTCTTCTCTCACTAGCATTGATTCTTGATCATATATTACCTCCTGAATTAGTGGAATGTTGACCAATTCTTTTTGGTACAGTGAATTTATGTAGTCCTTCCATCTGCTTTTGATATTTCCTGCATATTTCAATATTTTGCCCGTAGAATCCTTCAGTATTGCAACTTGAGGATTGGATTTTTTTTTTTTTCTTCAGTTCTTTCAACTTGAGAAATGTTGAGCATGTTCTTCCCTTCTGGTTTTCTAATTTCAGGTCTTTGCATATTTCATTATAATACTTATTTTTTTCTTCTTCACTGCCCTTTGATAGCTTCTGCTCAGCTCATTTACTTCATTCTTTCTTCCATTCACTGTAGCTAATCTATGTTCAAGAAAAAGTTCCAGATCTCTTCTATCATCCATTTTGGTATTTTTTTCCTGTCTTTTTAATGACATTTTATTTTCTTCATGTATGATGTCCTTGATCTCATCCCACAACTTGCCCAATCTTCAATAACATTCAATGTATCAAATCTATTCTTGTGATGAACTCAAAACTCAAATGGGATACACTCATGGTCATTTGGCTCTCATGGACTTGTTTTAATTTTCTTCAGCTTCAACTTGAACTTACATATGAGCAAGTGATGATCTGTTCAACAGTCAGCCCCTGATCTTGTTGACTGATAATATTGAACTTCTCTATCATTTCTTCCCACAGTTATAGTTAAACTGATTCCTGTTTATTCCCTTTTGTAAGATCCACATGTAGACTCACCATTTATTTTGTTCATAAAATGTATTTCCAATGAAAGTATCATTGTTGTTGTTGTTCCTATGTGCCATCAAGTTGGATCTGACTCATAGAGACCCCTCCTTGGGTTGCTGAGGCAGTATTACTACAAAAGTAGATTTTCCAACCTTCTCTCCGAGGAGCGGCTGGTGGATTTTAACCACCAGCCTTCTGGTTAGCAGTCAAGTGCCTTAGGCACTATGCTACCAGAGCTCTGATCTCCAACATTGTTTCTATCACACAGGGCTTTCAACAGGTACCTCCTGGTTCAGTCATGGCCATGAAACACTACCAGAAAAACTGGCTAACTGGAATGGAAAAAATTGCACATTGCTGCTCTGGTAGAACTTAATCTCCCTCTTAGAATATAAGAGCAGTGGGCACATTGCATCACAACCAAATATCTTGATAGGCAGTGTCACAAATAGTGGTGCCCTGATCAAAGATGTTGGCTGACTGTGCTGCTTTTAATGTTTGTCATCTCCACCATCCTGACAAATATTCATTATAGTGTATCAGGTTCCTGAAGGTTCTTACTAACCCTCTGTGATAGTTGAGCTCTGTGTCAACTTGGTTGGACCACAATTCTGTGTGGTTTAAGCTGTTATGATGTGATTATTCCCATAATAGGATCAGATGATTATGTTTTGAGCAGCCAATCTGTTGAAAGAGAGTTTCCCTAGGTGTGTGGCCTGCTTCAAGTATATCTATGGACATCCTAGGAAAAGAGACATTCTTCTGTGGATTGGGATTCTGTTGTGCTGCCTACAACTGTCCATGAGTGAGCAATCCACCATTCGGCCTGAAGATCTTAGATTTGTCATTCGTTGGAGTCAGCCACCGGTGTACTGCCTGCCATTCTTGAGCTCCTCATTCCGTGCGGCTTCAAGAGTAAGGAAAAGCCTCCAGCTTGATATTTGATCCAGGAACTTTGGACTTGCCAGCTTCTATAAGTGTGTGAGCCATTTTCCTAAGATAAATTTCTCTATATACACATATATATAAACTTTATTGGTTTTGTTTCTCTAGAGAACCCAGTCTAACACAATTGGTACTGAGAGTGGTTCTAGAGAGACAAAATCATAAGGATGGGCTTCCTAAATTGGTTCTCCCATTTGATTAATTGTAAGGACACTAGTGACCCTACCTCTGTTACTAAAGAGGGCCCTGCTAATCCATAGCATGTGCTTTGGCAACATTAATATGCAGAGTAACACCACCAATAGATCAAGTACTTGTGAGAAGTGAGGCTCTGGGTGATCGGATATTTGATACTTTTCTGCAATTTTTTCAGCATGAAGAGTATAAGGAAGCTGGTTGGTTGGTCTTATTTACATCATACAAAGTGGTGAAAGAGTGAAATGAGCTCAGAGCTGCTGAGTCTCGGCTTAAGCATTGCATAAAAGACCTCAGTGTTTCCAGTTGTGCTCTGAAAGAATGCCTTATATCTTCTAGTAACAGAGCTGATATTGCTGAAAACCAAACCCAGAGTCTTATTGTAAGGGTGGCTGAATTACAACACCAATTAAATTGCCAACCCAGAATGGTGTCTGATGTTAAACTGAGGGCATTGATTGGGAAAAAATGGGATCCTGAAACCTGGAATGGGGACATATGGGCAGATAGTCAGGAAGATCAGGATACGGAGCCTGTAAATTCTGTTGAATCCCTCTGCACTGTAGTAAATTACTTAGTTTGGCTTTTCTACCCAAAGGTCTTTGTAAACTCAGTGGTGGAATGAGCAACTGAGGAGCTCCCAATTGTAAATGTTATCTACCTGGGATATTTCTGTTGGGCGTGGCACAATGCAATGTTTCTGGGAGGCTCACTCTCTCTCTCAGGGAATTAGAATTCTGATGTTATGATTTGTTGGTTTGGCCACTCTGCCAGGCTCAAAAGGAGGCTTCCTAAAGGCAGAACTTTCTCTGACTGCTGATTAAAGAAAGACATGCCCCTGAGAGACACACACTGCTGGAAAAGAGATGCAAGAGACATGCATTGCTGAGAGAGACACCAAGGGACACACACTGCTGAGAGAGACATTGTGAGAGACAGCAGGTTGGGAGAGAGACTGTGAGATATGGCAGGCTGGGAGAAAGACTGAGCATGTTTCCTGAACTTGAATTGTAGTCTGGTGCTTCCCTAATAAACCCCATAATCTGTGAGTTCTGTGTGGCCACTGCAATGAGTTATGGAACCCAGGAAAGAGGTGGTGGGTGCTTTGGGAGGAAGAGTTGGAAGGAGGCAGCATGTCTGGCCTTGCAGTAATAGGCCTTGGTCTAATGATGGTGCTTCTGTCTTCCTCTTGTGTGGTTAGAGGAGGTCGGTAGATGTGACCTCCTTACCCTTTTAGCACCATCCAATATGAAGGGATTACTGTAAAACCATCATCTACTCCACCTCTGTTTGATGGGATTAGCCAAACTGGACCTGCTGGGTCATTGCCTGAGACAGAGGCCATGGAAGACATTCCTGCATATTCTCAGGAACTGCCTCAACCACCCATTGTTGCTGCTAGACCTATAACAAAAGTTAAGTCCAAGCGAGCCCCACAAGGTGAAATAGAAAGTGTGACTGACGAAGTGGTACACTACACCCAAAAAGACCTACTTGATTTTGCTAGCATGTACAGACAGAAACCTGGAGAATATGTATGGGAATGGCTACTGAGGGTGTGGGATAAGGGTGCAAGGAATGTAAGATTGGATCAGTCTGAGTTTATTGATTTAGGTCCACTAAGTACAGATTCTTCATTCAATGTATCAGCTCAAGAGGTTAGGAAAGGATCTAACAGTTTATGTGGTTGGCTTACTGAAGCATGGATTATGCAGTGGCCGACCATAAGTCAAGTTGAAGTACCAGACCTGCCTTGGTATAATGTAGAAGAAAGTATCCAGAGGCATAGAGAAATTGGCCTGTTAGAATGAGTTTATCAGATTAGGCCCCTAATGGAGAGTCCAGAAGACATGCCTTTCATCAGTATGGAGAGGAATAAATTTGTAAAGGGAAAAGGGAGCTCCAGCATCCTTGAAGACTGCTGTGATTGCTATTTCATGTAATCCTGATTTGACAGTGGGAACTGGCCTAATTGAACTAAGACACTTAACCATGATAGGGCTGATTGGACTCTGTGGGAGTAGGGGCCAAGTGGAAGCAGTTAATCGACAAAGGCAAGGTGGGCATAGTTACAATAATGGACAGCAGAGTCGGAACAGTAATCAGAATAGTCTGACTCATGTGGAATTATGGAACTGGCTACTTGTTCAGGGTGTTCCTAGTAGTGAAATACATGGCAAGCCTACTAAATATTTACTTGATCTGTATAGACAGAATTCTAGGTCATGTGAACAGCAACTTAGATTGAATCACCAGAATACAGAGTCACAATCTCTCAATCAGTTCCCAGACTTGAGTCAGTTTACAGACCCACAATCCCTTGAATGAAGGGGAGGCCAGGTCCCTTTGAGGAAGGACCTCACTACATTGCCAAAAACCTATAATGTCCATCTTTCTCCCAGCCTTCCCTAAAGGGATCTGAGGCCATTTACAAGAGTGACTGTTCGTTGGGGAAAAGGAAATAATCAGACATTTTTGGGATTACTGGACACTGGCTCTGAACTGACAGTAATTCCAGGACACCCTAAGTGTCATTGTGGCCCACCAGTCAGAGTGGGGGCATGTGGAAGTCAAGTTACTTATGGAATCTTAGCTAAGGTGCATCTTACAGTGGGTCCCATCAGTCCCTGATCCATCCTGTAGTGATTTCCTCAGTGCCCGAATGCATAATTGGAATAGATAGAGTGAGCAATTAGCAGAATTGCCACATTGGGTCCCTGACATGTGGAGTAAGGGCTATTATGGTAGGAAAAGCCAAGTGGAAGCCATTAGAACTGCCTCTACCTATAAAAATAGTAAACCAAAAGCAATACTGCTTCCTTGGGGGTGGGTACAGAAATTACTGCCACCATCAAAGACTTGAAGGATGCAGGGGTGGTGATTCCCACTACATTCCCATTTAAATCACCTATTTGGCCTGTGAAAAAAACAGATGGATCTTGGAGAATGACAGTAGATTATCATAAACTTAATCAGGTGTGACTCCAATTGCAGCTGTTGTTCCTGATGTGGTTTCATTGCTTGAGCAAATTAGTACATCTCCTGGTACTTGGTATGCAGCTATTGATCTGGCCAATGCCTTTTACTCGATACCAATTTCAACAGACCATCAGAGGCAGTTTGCCTTCAGCTGGCAAGGGCAACAGTATACTTTCACAGCCCTTCCTCAGAGGTGTATGAACTCCCTGACACTATTTCATAATTTAGTCCATAAGGATCTTGATTGTCTTTCCCTTGCACAAGACATCACACTGGTCCATGATATCAATAACATTATGCTGATTGGACCTAGTAAAGAAGTATCAATGTGTCTAGATTTATTGGTGAGACATATGCATGCTAGAAGTTGGGAAATTAACCCAACAAAAATTCAGGCACCTTTCATTTCATTGAAATTTCTAGGGGTCCAGTGGTGTGGGGCACGTCAAGATATTCCTACTAAAGTGAAGGATAAGTTATTGTATCTGGCTTCCCCCACACATATAAAGGAGGCACAATGTCTGGTAGGCCTCTTTGGATTTTGGAGGCAACATATCCCTAATTTGGGTGTGTTGCTGCAGCCTATTTATCAAGTGACTTGGAAAGCTGCTAGTTTTGAGTGGGGCCTAGAACAACAGAACGCTCTGCAACAGGTTCAGGCTGCCGTGCAGGCTGCTCTGCCACTTGGGCCACATAATCCAGCTGATCCAATGGCGCTTGAAGTGTCTGTAGTAGATAGACATGCTGTTTGGAGTCTTTGGCGGGTCCCTATTGGTGAATCGCAACTCAGACCCTTGGGATTTTGGAACAAAGCCCTGCCATCCTCTGCAGATAACTACTTTCCTTTTGAGAAACAGCTTTTGGCTTCTTACTTGGCTTTACTAGAGACTAGATGCCTAGTCATGGGCCACCAAGTCGCCATGAGGTCTGAGCTGCCCATCATGAACTGGGTGTTGTCTGACCAATAGAATCATAAAGTTGGACATGCACAGCAGCACTTCATCATTAAATGGAAGTGGTATATTAGAGATCGGGCTTGAGCAGGACCTGAAGGCACAATTAAATTGCATGAGGAAGTGGCCCAGATGTCTATGGTCTCCACTCCAGTCACATTACCTTCCCTCTTCCAGTCTACACCTATGGCCTCATAGGGAGTTCTTTATGATCAGTTGACTGAGGAAGAGAAAACTCGTACCTGGTTTACAGATGGTTCTGCCCAAAACGCAGACACCACTTGAAAGTGGACAGCAACATCACTGCAACCCCTTTTTGGACTTCCTTAAAGGACAGTGGTGAAGGGAAATCCTCCCAATGGGCAGAACTTTGAGCCGTGCATATGGCTGTTCACTTTGCATGGAATAAGAAATGGCCAGATGTGCGATTATATACAGATTCATGGGCAGTGACTAATGGCTTAGCTGGATGGTCTGGGATTGGAAAGAGCATGATTGGAAGATTGGTGACAAGGATGTATGGGGAAGAGGTATGTGGATAGATCTCTTTGAACGGGCCAAAGGAGTAAAGGTATTTGTGTCTTATGTGAACATCCACCAAAAGGTGACCTCAGCAGAGGAGGACTTTAACAATCAGGTGGATAAGAGGACACGTTCAGTGGAAACCAACCATCTTTTTTCCCCAGCTACTCCTGTCATTGCTCAACAGGCTCATGAACAAAGTGGCCAAGCTGGCAGGGATGGAGGTTATGTATAGCTCAGCAACATGGACTCTCACTTACCAAGGTTGATTTGGCTACTGCCACTGCTGAGTGCCCAATCTTCCAGCAGCAGAGATGAGTCCACGATATGGAACCATTCCTCAGGGTGATCAGCCAGCAACGTGGTGGCAGGTTGATTACACTGGACCACTTCCATCATGGAAAGGACAGTGTTTTGTCCTTACTAGAATAGATACTTATTCTGGATATGGATTCACCTTCCCTGTGAGCAATGCTTCTGCCAAACCTACCATCCCTGGACTTACAGAATGCCTTATCCACCGTCATGGTATCCCACACAGCATTGTTTTAGATCAAGGGACTAACTTCACAGCAAATGAAGTGTGGCAATGGGCTTATGCTCATGGAATTCACTGGTCTTACCATGTTCCCCACCATCCTGAAGCAGCTGGTTTGATAAAACGATGAAATGGCCTCTTAAAAACACAAATATGGCACCAGCTAGGTGGCAATACCTTGAAAGGTTGGGACAATGTTCTCCAAGAGGCTGTATATGCTCTAAACCAGCATCCAATATATGGTTCTGTTTCTCTAATAGCCAGGATTCATGGGTCCAGGAATGAAGGGGTGGAAACAGGAGTGGTACCACTCACTATTACCCCTAGTGAGCCACCCAAAAAATTTTTGCTTCCTGTCCCTGCTACCCTATGCTCTGTGGGTCTGGAGATCTTAGTCCTAAAGGGAGGAACACTCTCACCTGGAGACACAATCCTGATTGCATTGAACTTTAAATTCAGAAAGCCACCAGCCATTTTGGCTTCCTCATGTCTCTGGATCAACAGACAAAGAAGGGCATTACTGTAATATCTGGTGTGACAGATCCTGATTACCAAGGGGAAATTGGATTGGCTTTATATAATGGAGGTAAAGAAGAATGTTTGGAATACAGGAGATTCTTAACAACATCTCTTAGTACTCCCATGCCCTGTGATTAAAGTCAATTGAGATTTACAACATCCCAATTCTGATATGACTGCTATCAGCCCAGACCCTTCAGGAATGAAGGTTTGGGTCACCCCACCAGACAAAGAATCACGACGAGTTGAGGTGCTTGCTGAGGCAAGGGAAGTACAGAATGGGTGGTGGAAGGAGGGAGTTCTGAATATCAGCTATGATCACATGACCAGCTGCAGAAGTGAGGACTGTGATTGTTATATTTCTTCATTGTATATGTGCATCAAATACTTTTGTTTCCTTCTGTTATGAACTGTGAAATTTAAATAAGGTTACTGCATTTTGGTTGCATGTGTGGTACCACATCATGTTAGGTGCAAATATGGATTTATAATTGTCCTTATTTCAAGACTATATATGTTTAAGAAGATGTGTACAACTGCCAAGTTGACAAAGGGTAGACTGTGATAGTTGGAGCTGTGTGTCAACTCGGCTGGACCACAATTCTGTGTGGTTTAAGCTGTTGTGATGTGGTTATTCCCATAATAGGATCAGATGATTATGTTTTGAGCGGCCAATCTGTTGAAAGGGAGTTTCCCTAGGGATGTAGTCTGCTTCCAGTATATCTATGGACAACCTGGGAAGAGAGACATTCTTCTGTGGATTGGAATTCTGTTGTGCTGCCTACAACTGTCCATGAGTGAAAAATCCACCATTCAGCCTGGAGATCTTAGATTTGTCATTCGTTGGAGTCATTAGCTGGTGTACTGCCTGCCAGCCTTGAGCTCCTCAGCCCCTGCCATTGCAAGAGCTAGGGAAAGCCTCCAGCTTGACGTTTGATCCAGGAACTTTGGACTTGCCAGCTTCTATAAGTGTGTGAGCCATTTTCCTAAGATAAATTTCTCTATATATACATATATATATAAGCTTTACTAGTTTTGTTTTTCTACAGAACCCAGTCTAACACACTGTCTTCTGAGTTTCCCATTCTAGAGCTCACCGGACAACCCATTAGTTTTCCAGTTATGGTTGTCATTCGAGTATACCCACATTTTAAAAATTTGGGTCCACTCTGATTTTACTGCATCAGTCATTACTGAACTGGTTCAAACTCATTTCAAAATCTGCTCTACAAGTCTACGGTTTTCAAATCCAGATCCTTCTTTGTTTCCAAATTTTGCATTCTAATCATCTGTAATTGTCAATACATCTTGACTGCATGTTTGATCAGTTGCAAATTTTGGTATATTTCTTCAATTTTTTTCCTCTTTAGCATTAGTGATAAGCATGTAAATTTGAATAATAGCTGTATTAACTGCTCTTCCTTGTAGTTGTGTGGATAATATCTTATCCCTGACAGCTTTGTACTTCAAGGTAGATCATGAATGCTCTTTTTGACAATGAAGGTGATAACATTCCTCTTTAGTTTCATTTTAGCTCACTAGTGTCTGTGGGAGCTCTGGTAGCATAGTGGCTAAGACACCTGCCTGCTAACCAGACGACTGGCGGTTCAAACCCACCAGCCACTCCTCGGAAGGAAGGTTGGGCAATCCTACTTCCGTAGTGATACTGCCTCGGAAACCCAAGGAGGGGTCGCTATGAGTCGGGGCCGACTCGACGGCACATAACAACAACAGTGTCTAAGAGCTCTGGTGGCATAGTGCCTAAGACATTTGACTGCTAACCAGAAAGCTAGCAGTTCAAGCCCATCAGCCACTCCTCAGAAGGAGGACTGGACAATCTACTTCTGTAGAAATATCACCTTATAAACCCAAGGAGGGGTCACTATGAGTCTCTATAGACTTGAAAGCAGTGAGTTTGTTTTTTTGAGTGAGTGCCTAGGATATCTCTCTCCTCACACTCCATTTCCTTTTGATCAATTCCAATTTTTTGGAATTCATATTTTGTATATTCCACATTCTGATTATTAATGAATCTCTGCAGCTGTTCCCATTTTGAGCCATGCCATATCAACAAATGAAGGTCCCAAAAGCTTTACTCCATTTTCATTACTAAAATCTATTCCACCTTGAGGAAGCAGCTGTTCTTCCATGGTCTATTGAGTGCCTTCCAACTGAGGGATTCATTTTCTGGTATTACATCAGACAATATTCTGCTGTTATTAAAGTTTCACTGGCCAATTTTATTAGAAGTAGTTTGCCAAGTCCTCTGTCCTACTTTTCCTTAGTCGTGGTGACCCTGCTAGTATTTGAAATACTAGTGACATAGCTTCTAGAATTATTGGAATATACACACCACCACAGTATGGTAAATTGATAGACAAGTGATGGTATTTCTCTATTGTTGGCTTTAGGTGACGTTGAGTTATCTCCAACTCATAGTGACCCTATGCCCAGCAGAACAAAACACCGCTCATTCCTGTGCCAGCCTCACGATCCTTGCTATACCTGATCTCATTGTTGCAGCTACTGTATCTATCCATCTTTTTGAGGGCTTTCTCCTTCTTTGCTGACCATCCATTTTACCAAGAATGATACCCAGACCAGGCAATTGTTCCTTCTGACAACATGACCAATGTAGGCAAGATGTCTGGCCATTCTTGCTTCCAAGGAGCATTCTGGCTCACTTTTTCCATGACAGATTTGTTAGTACTTTTAGCACACCACAGTACTCTTCACATTCTTCTCCAACACAACTCAAAAGCATCAACTCTTCTTCAGTCTTCCTTATTCATTGTCCAGCTCACATGCATAAAAGGCGAATGAATGCACTATTGCTTGGTTTAGGTGCATCTTAGTCTTCAAGGAGACAACTTTGCTCTTCATCACTTGAAAAAGTTTTGTTTTTTTTTTTTGCAGTGGATTTGCCTGATGCAATACATCATCTGATGTCTTTGCTGCTGCTTCCATTGCTGTTGATGGTTGTTGTTGTTGTTGTTGTTAAGTGCCGTCGAGTCATTTCCGACTCATAGTGACCCCATGCACAGCAGAACGAAACACTGCCCGATCCCGCACCAGCCCCACAATCCCTGCTATACTCGAGCCCATCATCGCAGCCACTGTATCAATCCATCTCATTGAAGGCCTCCCCCTCTTTCGTCGACCCTCCACCCTACCAAGCATGACATCCTTCTCCAGGGAATGGTCCCTTCTTACAACATGACCAAAATAGGTGAGACGAAGTCTGGCCATTCTTGCTTCCAAGGAGTATTCTGGCTGCACTTCCTCCAGGACAGATCTGTTAGTTCTTTTAGCAGTCCATGGTACTTTCAGCATTCTTCGCCAGCACCACAACTCAAAAGCATCAACTCTTCTTCGGTCTTCCTTATTCATTGTCCAGCTGCTGTTGATGGTAGAACCAAGTAATATGAAATCCATGACAACTTCAATCTTTTCTTCATTTATTGTGAAGTTGTTTATTGAACCAATTGTGAGGGTTTTTGTTTTCTTCTTATTTAAGTATAATCCATACTGCATACTGTAGTCTTTAATCTTCATGAGTAAGTGCTTCAAGTTCTTCAAATCATCCTCACTTTCAGCAAGTGAAGTTGTGTCATCTGTGTATTGCAGGTTGTTAATGAGTCTTCCTCTAATCCTGATGCCACATTCTTCATATAATCCAGCTTCTCAGATTATTTGCTCAGCATACAAGTTGAATAAGTATGGTGAAATGGTACAACCTTGACACACTCCCTTTTTGATTTTGAACCATATGGTATACCTTTGTTCCATTCAAACAACAGCCTCCTGAGTTCTGTACAGGTTCCTCATGAGTACAATAAGCATTTCAGAATTCCCATTCTTCTTAATGTTATCTATTATTTGTTATGATCCACACAACAGAATGCTTTTGCATAACCAATAAAACATAACATCTTTCTGGTATTCTTTGCTTTTAGCTAAGATCCATCTGACATCAGCAATGACATGCCTCATTGCAAGTCCTCTTCTGAATCCAGCTTGAATTTCTGGAAGATCTCTGTCAATATACTGCTGCAACCATTTTTTGAATTATCTTCAGTAAGATTTTACTTGCAAGTGATATTGTTTGATAATTTTCACATTCTGTGGGATCACTTTTCTTTGGAATGGGTACAAATACAGATTTTTTCCAGTCAGTTGGTCAGGTAGCTGTCTTCCAAGTTTTCTTGGCATACCTGAGTGAGCACCTCCAGTGGGGCATCTGTTTGCTGAAACATCTCAAAGGGTATTCATTTTGTTTTTGTATTTCTATACAAAACATATTTTTTTCAATGTTACAGCATGATCAATGCACTGTCTAAAAGCAATTGTTAAGACAAGCCACCTGAATAATAGAATTATCAGGAAATTATTTAAAAAAAATACGATTCTATAAATTGTAAACATTAGACACTTTAATTTTGTTAAATCCCTTCTTCTGGTGACCATCTGAATAATTTTCCAAAGCATTGTTAAATATAGTTCTGAAAGTCTTCAATGAAAATCATTAGCTGATAGTTTTTCAGATTTCCTTCATTTAAAACCACCTCCTATTCATTTTAGCTTTCTCTTCTTGTGTTACTATTTCATTGTAATGTTTTTTTTTCTGTTGTTAAAATTTCTTTCTCCAAGGATACTTCCTTAATTTTAATATCAATAAGTTGTTTAGCCTCATCTTGAGTCCCATCCTGATTATTTTTATTAATAAATAAATAATGTTATGGCCACATTTTCTCTGCTTTCTCCATCAAAGATGGCTCATTCACGAGAATTATATATTGCAAACGTTTCCTGTGAATATGATTAAGTTAGAATCTAGCTATTTATATATTTAAATAAATTATTAAAAGTCATCAATGTCAGTTTCTCCTAAAGATATATGACCTCTTTAGGTGTCCTTGGAGAGGAAACTCACTTCAATCACACAAAGCCAGTGTGTCATTACCTTAAAAAGTACATTTCTTATTAAGATACATTTAAGACAGGTAACATGACTATCTCAAAGACATTCATCTAGTGTATAAAGAGTTCAGAATATTACCCTGTTTATTTTACTGTTCATGTAATCAATGAGAATTTGACAAGGTAAGATTCAACTATTCATTCTGAAATTTTCTTATCACTAACTCACTGGTTCACAAAGAGAGTGCACTGATTGAATAAAATAGGTGAAAAATAGAATATATTTGAGTATACTTCTGGCTTACCAACAATTGTGAGTATGGTGCAGGACCAGGTATTATTGCATTCTGTTGTACAAAGGGTCACTGTAAGTTCGAAATGGCTTGATAGTACTAACAACAAAAACAATAACTACTTTGCCAATTCTATGTAACTGGAAAAGATAAACTCTGGACATAATAGATATAATTAGTTATCATATGGCATTTAAAAAGAAATTATTGATCAGATGACATGAAATAGGTGACTATACATATGTTAGTAATAATTAAGCTGAAATATGTTAGCTTTGTGAAATTTTTTCCCCAGATTACACGTAGGAATTTTGTTTTGTGTATATTTACAATTTGAAAATAAATTGAGGAGAACATTTGCTAAATTGAGTGAAGGGAAGTACATAAAAAAAAAAAAATCAAGGTAGTAGAAGAAACAAGAAGTGGAATACACAGGGAAGAGCACAAGAACTAAAGGCAACAAAAGTGAGTACTATTACATACACAATCCTGTAATAAAAGTAATAACAATAATCTTTGAAATACACATCACATGGCCTCCAGCCTCATAACAACATAGAAAACACCAAAGTGTGACAAACTGACAGATGAGTGGTGGAAACAAAAATCTACAAGTGGATAAATAAACATACAAACTGAACAGGGGTGGAATGGTGAATGGAACTTTTCCTACAAATACATATAGATTTGACAGAGGATATTTTTACTTATGTATTTACATGTGCTGCAAACATATCCATGAATGTAATAGAGTATCAGACCACTGCCATGGAGTCAGATCCAACTCATAGCGACTCCTCCTTGGGTTTCCAAGGTAGTATCACTAGAGAAGAAGATTGCTCAACCTTCCTTCAGAGGAGTGGCCAGTGGGTTTGAACCATCAGCCTTCTGGTTAGTAGTCAAATGACAGAGGGCAAAATTATGAAAACTTCTTAGCCATGACCAAACACCTGAGGAAATGAGTCATTGGGTCTGGAGATCAGAACCATAGTCTTGAGGGACACCAAAGTCAATTGATATAATATAGTCCATAAAAACGGGGTCTTAAAAGCTTGTGAGCAGCCATTTAAGGTGCAGCTATTTTTCTCTTTCAGTCCAGAACAAAGAAGAATGAAAAAAAAAAAAAAAAAATCAAAGATGCAATGAAACAATAAGTTCAAAGGATTAATGAACTGTATGAATCTCAGCCTCTATGACCCTGAGACCAGAAGAAATTAATGGTGCTTGGCTATCACTGCTAACCACTCTGAAAACAAAACAAAACTAACAAAAACACAAATCCACTGCTGTGGAGTTAATTCCAACTCATAGCAACCCCCATAGGGTTTGGGTTCCCAAGACTGTACATTTTTATGGAATAAGATTGGATCATCTCCTCCCATGGAGCAGTGGTAGATTTGAACCAAAGACCTTCTGGTTAGTAGACGAATGCCTACCCACTACACCACCAGAACTTCTTGACCACTCTGAAAGGGATCACAATAAGAGATCCTAGATGGACTTTGAGGAAATGTGGAATTCTCAACATCATAATAAAAGACAAGGCTTACTGTTCTGATGAAGAATGGGATAACCTCCAAGACTTTGGCTCTTAGATACCATTCAAGTTCACAACTGAAGTCAACCCTTATGACTCAACTTTCAGCTAAACAATAGTCACGTCTATAACGTGAGCAGTAATATCAGGAAGGTATGCACTCATGAGAACAATCTGTCATAAAAGATCAAGAGACAACATTTGCCCAGGCAGAGAGCTAGGAAAGTGGGAGGGGATGCCAAGGAAGGATGAAGAACTGAGTAGGTGTAGGGTGGAAGTGGGAAGATTGTTGTTACAGTGTGGAGATTACTATAAATATCACAAAACAGAATATATATGGATTCTTGAAAACCAATTTGCTCTGTAAACAGTCACCCAAATAAAAATTTTAAAAAATAAATATATAAAAAACAAATAAATAAAATGAGGGAGAATATTTTATAGTCACATTAATTTAAAACATACTGCTCTTATTAAACTTTATTGAGTAGATTCCAATTCATAGTGAATGAAACACTGCCCAGTCCCGCATCATCCTCAATCTTTGCTATGTTTCAGCACATGATTGCTGCCAAATTGTTAATTCCTCTCAGTGAGGGTCTTCCTCTTTTTCACTAAACCTTTGTTTTACCAAACATCATGTCCTTCTTCAGGGACTGGCACTTTCTGATAATGTGTCCAAAGTATGTGAGACAGAATCTTGCCACCTTTGCTTCCAAGGAATATTCTGGTTGTATTTTGTCCAAGACAGATTGGTTCATTCTTATGGCACTCATCGTATATTCAATATTCTTCATCAACACCATAATTCAAAAGCATCTATTCTTTTTCTGTCTTCAGTGTTTATTGTCCATTGTTTTCATACATATGAGGCAATTGAAAATACCATGGCTTGTACTAGGCACACCTTAGTCCTCAAAGAGATATATTTGCTTTTTAACACTTTACAGAGGTCTTTTGCAGCAAATTTGCCCAAGGCAATACTTCGTTTAATTTCTTGACTGCTGCTTCTGTAGGTTTTGAGTGTGGATCCAAGTAAAGTGAGATATTTGACAACTCCAATAATTTCTCCATTTACAATGATGTTACTTAACTGGGACAGTAGCAAGGATTTTTGTTTTGGTTATGTTGAAGTGTAATCCATATTGAAGGTTGTACTTTTTGATCTTCATCAGTAAGTTCTTTAAGTCTTTTTTGCTTTGAGCAAGCAAGTTTGTGTCATCTGCATATCGTATGTTGTTAGTGAGTCCTTCTCCAAACATGATGCCATACTCTTCTTAATATAGTCCAGCCTCTCAGATTATTTGCTCAGCATACAGATCAAATTAATATGGTGAAAAGATACAACCCTGACACAAATCTTTCTTGATTTTAAACCATGCAATACCCACTTCTTTTGTTCGAATGACTGCCTCTTGGTTTATGTGCCAGTTCCCTATGAGCACAATGAAGTTTTCCAGAATTCTCATTTTTCTCAATGTTATGTATAATTTGTTATGATCTATAAAATAACTCTAATTAAATAAGGAGCTACATGAAGGATAATAAAAGAAGAAATGGAACAAGATAAGAAACAAAGCAAAGAGAAGAAATAAAGCTTGATGGAATAAAGAAAGCAAGACTAGATGTAAAATGAAAGAAAACAAAATAAAATTTCCTGCTTCCATCTTTTTAAAATAAAGCTGAGAAACTTTGTAGGAAATAGAGGAAAGATGTTTCTCTCCGAGTTCCACTCCACTTGGCTAATTTCTTTTTAGTGTCATGGCCAGTCTTTGACTAGATTTAGTCTCAATGAGAGTTATACTATATTCCACAACATAAGGTTCTAACATTTAAATACCAGATATTAGAGAATAATTACAGAAGTTGTCAGATTAACACAGGATTAGAAAAGATGAGTACCTGTTTTATATAACTTAACAAATATATTTTACATTTTTATGAAGTCCAATTAAGGAATGCCTTTGTGTCTAGCCTTTGGCCTGCCTAGACTGGGAAGAGGTCATCATTAATGAATATCCTGTGGACACATCCAGGATCACCTTTGATATTTAAATCTATTAGCTATAGAAAAAGTATGTACATAACTAGCCTTTCGAGTTTGAGTTATCTATTGAGGGGTCTGTCTCATTCTCACATAATGGCTAACATGCAATAAATTGGATCACTTTTAAGGCAAAATATAGATTATTATAGATACATTGCATTTTCTTATAGTCACGTCATGATCTCTGAGCTGTGCAAAGAGTTAAGCATTTGGCTACTAGCCAAAAGGTTGTTGGTCCAAATCCACTCAGATGGACCTCAGAAAAAAGGCCTAACAATCTTCTTCTGAAAGGTCACATCATTGGAAACCCTATGGAGCAGTTATACTCTGCATTCATGAGATCACTGAGTCAAAATGAACTGGATATCAACTAATAACACGAACAACAAGGATCACTTTGATACAACAGAGTTACCTCAATTTTATATAAGAAAGACATTTATATGTTTTTAGAGCTAATGCTGTGTGGAAAGGAATTATTCTTTTGTTATAGAGAGCTTGAGATGCAAATAAAACTCAAAAGAGCCAAACTACTGTCATCGAGTAAAGTCCAAATTATAGTGACCCGCACTGGGTTTCCAAGGCTGGAAATCTTTGTAGAAATAGATTGCCCCATCTTCATTCCATGGTGCAGATGGTGGGTTTGAGCCACTATGCCTTATCCACTATGCCACCAGAGTTCCTTAGAGATGCAACCAAGTACAGGTGAAATGTTCACTTTTATATTGGAATTCTTAACTATATATGCAAATGAGAATTTGAAATTATAAGAGAAATTAAAAGTATGAGGAAAAGTTGAATGATTAAGTTACCAGCTAAAATTATAATATTTATATCTTCAAATATGAAGGAATTTTAATTTTTTCCTGTATATTTTATTCGTAAAACATTCAGAATGATGCTCTTGACATAGGTCCACAGAGGTTTTTTTTTTTTTTTTCCTAAAAGCAGATAAACACATTTCCAGAATTTACCAAACTCTTTCATATCTATTTTATGAAATCTGGAACGCTATAGAAGAATCTAGAACCAATGGTAATGAAGGAAGAAGTCAAAGCTGCAATGAAAGAACTGGCGAAGAACAAGGCTCCAGGAATTGATGGCATACCGATTGAGATATTTCAACAAACAGATGCCCCATTGGAGGCGCTCACTCAGTTATGCCAAGAGATTTGGAGGACAGCTACCTGGCCAACTGACTGGAAGAGATCCATATTTGTGCCCATTCCAAAGAAAGGTGATCCCACAGAATGTAGAAATTATTGAACAATATCATTAATATCACATGCAAGTAAGATATTACTGAAGATAATTCAGAAACGTTTGCAGCAGTATATTGATAGAGAACTTCCAGAGGTTCAAGCCGGATTCAGAAGAGGACGTGGAACAAGGGATATCATAGCTGTTGTCAGATGGATCTTGGCTCAAGGCAAAGAATACCAGAAAGAGGTTTACTTGTGTTTTATTGACTATGCAAAGGCATTTGATTGTGTGGATCATGACAAATTATGGATAACATTGAGAAGAATGGGAATCCCTGAGCACTTGATTGTACTCATGAGGAATCTGTACCTTGACCAGGAGGCTGTCGTTCGAACAGAACAAGGGGACACTACATGGTTTAAAATCAAGAAGGGAGTGCGTCAGGGTTGTATTCTTTCTCCACACTTATTCAATCTATATGCTGAGCAAATAATCTGAGAAGCTGGACTATATGAAGAAAAACGTGGTATCAGGATTGGAGGAAGAATCATTAACAACCTGAGATATGCAGACGATACAACTTTGCTTGCTGAAAGTGAGGATGACTTAAGGCACCTACTGATGAAGGTTGAAGAATACAGTCTGCAGTATAGATTACATCTCAACATAAAGAAAACAAAAATCCTCACAACTGGACCAATGAACAGCATCACAATAAATGGAGAGAAGATTGAGGTTGTCAAGGAATTCACGTTGCTTGGTTCTACAATCGATGCCAATGGAAGCAGCAGTCAGGACATTAGACGACGTGTAGCATTGGGGAAGTCAACTGCGAAGGAACTGTTTCAAGTGCTGATGAGCAAGGATATCTCCTTGAGGACTAAGGTGTGCCTGACACAAGCCATGATATTTCCAATCGCCTGGTATGCATGTGAGAGCTGGACAATGAATAGGGAAGACCGAAGAAGAGTTGATGCTTTTGAGTTGTGGTGCTGGCGAAGAATGCTGAAAGTACCGTGGACTGCTAAAAGAACTAACAGATCTGTCCTGGAGGAAGTGCAGCCAGAATGCTCCTTGGAAGCAAGAATGGCCAGACTTCGTCTCACCTATTTTGGTCATGTTGTAAGAAGGGACCATTCCCTGGAGAAGGATGTCATGCTTGGTAGGGTGGAGGGTCGACGAAAGAGGGGGAGGCCTTCAGGGAGATGGATTGATACAGTGGCTGAGATGATGGGCTCGAGTACAGCATGGATTGTGGGGCTGGCGCAGGATCGGGCAGTGTTTCGTTCTGCTGTGCATGGGGTCGCTATGAGTTGGAAACGACTGGGCGGCACTTAACAACAACAACATAGAAGAATGATTGTCACTGAGCAGACACAGTGCAACAAAAAAATGGTGGACAAAAATCACCCAGATTGATTTGATTTAATATGTATGAAGTGTCTATAGTGGCAAATATTTGTTTTATTTATTAGTGAGCTATTGAGAGATTGATTTATTGATATATTGATTTATCCATTTTATTGTTATGTATATAAAACATATATATAAGATCACAAATATATGTATCAGATAAGACTCTGAAACTTGCTTATGGATGTAGTTTATCTAAAACAAATGGAAGAAATGCTGAAGTAAAAGATTTGAAAAGAAAATTTCAAATGGTGACTAGAGAAGAAAAAGTGAAGGATGATGATGCAATGTGCAAAGAGCTGGGATTAGAAAACAAAGAGAAGAACATGCTTAGCATTCCTCTAGCTGAAAGAACTGAAGAAAAAACTCAAGCCTTAAATTGCCATATTAATGATTCTTTGGGCAAAATATTGACTGATGTGAGAGATATCAAAAGCAGATGGGAAGAATACACAGAGTCACAGTAGCAGGAAAAAAAATTGATCAATGTTCAACCATTTCAGGAGAGGCATATGACCAAGAACTGATGGGAGTGAAGGAAAATTCCAAGTTGCACTGAAAGAACTGGCTAAAAACAAAGCTCCACAAATTGATGAATACTAATTAAAGTGTTTCAAGAAAACGATGCAATGGTGGAAGCACTTAATTATCTATGCCCAAAATTTGGAATACAGCTATGTGGCCAACTGACAGGAAGAAATCCATATTTGTGCCTATTCCAAAGAAAGATATTCCAAAAGAATGCAGAAATTACTGAACAATATCATTAATATCATAAGGAAATAACATTTTTTCTAATGATAATTAAAAAGCTGTTTTATCACTACATAGACAAGAAATTCAAGCCAATTCAGAAGAGGAAGTGGGGTTAGGGATAACATTGCTGATATCAGATGTATCTTGGCTGCAACAAAGAATAACAGGAAGGTGTTTACCTGTGTTATATTGATTTCACGAAAACACTTGACTGTGTGGATCATAACAAATTATGAATAACTTTACAAAGAGTGGGAATTCCAGAACATTTAATAGTGCTTCTGTGAAACCTGTGACTACACCAAGAGTAAGTTGCTCAAGCAGAACAAGAGGGTGCTGCAAGGTTTAAAATCAAGAAAGGTGTGCATCCAGATTGTATCCTTTCACCATAGTTATTCAATCTGTATGCTGAGCAAATAATTCAAGCTGGACTATATAAAGAAGAATGCAGAAAAAAATTTGGAGGAAGATTCATTAAAAACCTGCTGTATGCATATGACACAACCTTACTTGACAAAAGCAAAGACTTGAAGCACTCACTGATGAAGATCAAAGATTCCAGGCTTCAATACAGATTATGTGTCAAAGAAAACAAAAACCCTCACCACAAGACCAGTAAGCAATATCATGATAAACAGAAAAAAGATTAAGGTTGTCCAGGACTTCATTTTACTTGGATCCACAATCAATGCTTATGGGAAGCAGTAGTCAAGAAATTTAATGACATTTTCATTGGATAAGTTGCCACAATAGACTTCTTTGAAGGGTTGAAAAACAAAGATACTACTTTGAGGATTAAGGCACACCTGACCCAAGGCCTGGTATTTTCAATCACTCCATATGCATCCAAAAGCTGGACAGTGAATAAACAAGACTGAACAGGAATTGATGGCTTTGAAATATAGTGTTGGCAAAGAATATTGAATATACAATGGAATGCCAGAAGGGACAAATCTGTTTCGGAAGAAGTATAGCTAGTTTGGTCCTTAGAAGAGAGGATAGCAAAATTTTGCCTTATGTATTTTAGTCATGTTATCAGGAAGGACCAGTCCTTGGAGAAAGACATCATGTTTTTTTTTTTTTTTTTTAAGTTTGAAGGTTAGTGAAAAACAGGAGACTACCAACATGATGGATTGACATAGAGGCTGCAACAATGATCTCAAACACAGCAATGATGGTGTGTTAGGCTGAGTTCTCTAGAGAAGCAAAACCAGTAAAGCTTATATATACATAGAGAGGAAGAAAAAATTATTAGCTCACATACTTAGAGAAGTTGGCAAGTCCCAAGTTCTTGGATCAAACTTCAAGCTGGAGGCTTGACCCGACTCACGCAGCTGCATGGGCTGATGAACTCAAGGTTGGCAGGCAGTACTGACTGTTGACTCCAACAAATGATGAATTCAAGATCTCCAGGCCAAATGGTGGATTGTTCACGCGTGGACAGTTGTAGGCAGCACAAAAAGATCCTGATCCACAGAAGAATGTCTCTTTTCCCAGGATGTCCATAAATATATTGGAAGCAAGCCAAAACCCTAGGGAAACTCCCTTTCAATGGATTGGCTGCTCAAAACATATATATCTGATCCTGTTGTGGTTACCTAGTACCGCCCTCACAGGAAACATAACACAAATGGGATGACCTTAACAAATAGAAATTTATTCTCTCAGAGTTTGTGAATTTTTTTTTTTAATTGTGATTTGAATGAAGATTTACAAAGCAAATTCACTTTCCATACAGCAGTTCACATATACTTTGTCTCATGACATTGACCACAGTTTACCACAATACATCAGCTTCCCTCCTACTTCCTCCCCATAGTTACCTCTTTCCCATGCCCATCCTTCCATGTGCTGTCTTCCTGTGCATAAGCAGCCCATCTTTCTCCCATGATTATTCACTCCAAGGAGAGTATCTACTTGAGATAAATGTTCAACTCATATGCCTGTATTTTGTTTGGTTGGAAACCACAGGTGTGGGTTCAATTCTAGACCTGAAGGACACTTAGGACCCATAGTCCCAGTGGTTCCACCAGGCTCTATCAGACCAGCAAACCTGGTCCCCCCATTTTTTTTCCCCTCCAAATGATTTTGAGTTTTATTCCACATTGTTGTCCCTCTATACCAAGGATCTCCTACATAGATCCCCTTCCAAGTGGATGACAATGGTAGCTGAGCACCATCTAGTTCTTGTCTCTTAGTTGTATAGGCTGCAGATCAGATGGTGTACCAGTCACTAGCACTAATTGTTTTCATGAATTTTGTTTTTCTTCATTCTTCTTTGCTCTGGATGCTTCCATTGTTGCATCTAGGTGGCAGCTTGCTAGCTTTTAAGATCCCAGTTGCTACTGACCAAAGTAGGAGGTGGAACAATGTTTTGTATAGTATGTTATGCCAATTGAGCTTGATGTCCTCTGCAACTATGGTCCCAAGCCCACAGGTTCAAGTACTCAGTCCCTCTGGGTAGCTAGCTGGCTGTGACCAAGCAGTGACCACAATCTTGCCCCTTGTCACCTCTAGTATACACCTGGGAATTCTGATCATTCACATAAACTTATAGGACCATTGTCTGCCAACCCTATATATGTTCTTGGATACACTCCCCATTTCATAGACATACCTAACAGTTCAGCCTGTCCACCCATTTATCCACCCATATACCCATGTTTGTCTTCCCTGACAATGCAGTACTGCATATGCAAAAGGGTTCATATTTGTTGTCTGTACCTCCCATGTACCTCTCTATGTCTTTCTCATTCTCAATGTTGCCATATTGGTCACTCACATTTGGTACATTGCCCTTCTCTTCATCCAAATCACTACTTTTCTCTATCTATCTAACAGAGGTCCCTTCCCTGCCCTTCCACACCTGGTAACCAACAAAGAAAATTTCCTTCTATAGATAAACCTTTCCTTAACTTTTACAATAATGGACTAATACAATATTTGTCTTTTTGTGATTGACTTATTTCCCTCAGCATAATGTCTTCCAAGTTCATCCATGTTATGTAGTGTTTTGCAGATTCTACATTATTCTTTAGCATTGCATAGTATTCCATTGTGTGTATGTACCATAGTTTGGTTATCCATTTCTCAGCTGATAGACACCTAGGTTGTTTCCATCTTTTGACTATTGTAAATAGTGCTGCGAAGCACATGGGTGTGCATATATCTGTTCTTGTCATGGCTCTCACTTCTTTAGGATATATACCTGGTAATGGAATGGCTGGGTCAAATGGTATTTCTAATTCCAACTTTTGAAGAAATCACCATACTACTTTCCACAATGGTTGTACCATTTTACAGTCCCAACAGCAGTGTATGAAAGTCACAATCTTTTCACAACCTCGCCAGCATTTGTTATTTTCTGTCTTGTTGGACTTTCATACTAATGCTGGAGCAAGATGGTATCTCATTGATGTTTTGATTTGCATCTGTCTTATAGCTAATAATTGTGAGCATTTCTTCATATGATTGTTGGCCACTTGAATATCCTTGGTGAAGTGTCTGTTCATGTCTTCTGCCCATTTTTTAGTTGGATTGTTTGTCTTTTTGTTATTGAGGTGCTGGAGTTTACTATAAATTCTAGAGATAAGTCCCTTGTCAGATATGTTATTGCCAAATATTTTTTCCCAATCTGTATATACTCTTTTGACTCTTTTGGAGAAGTCTTTGGAAGTACTTAAAAATTTAATTTTTAGAAGGTCTCAATCATCTGGTTTCTCTTCTGCTGTTTGTGTATTTTGAGTTATGCTTGATAGTCTCTTTATGCCATATATTAGGGGCCTTAAATTTGCCCCTAGATTTTCCTTGAGGAACTGTATAGTTTTAGTTTTCACATTTAAGTTTTTGATCCATCTGGAGTTCGTTTTCATGAATGGTATGAGGTACAGATCTTGTTTCATTTTTCTGCAAATGGATCTCCAGTTTTGCCAGCACCATTTATTAAACAAACATTCTCTTCCCCATTTAATGAATTTTGGGTCTTTGTCAAAGATCAGCTGACTATAGGTCAATGGATCTATACCTGGGTTCTCAATTCTATTCCATTGGTCTATGTATCTGTCATTAAACCAAAACCAAGCAGTTTTGACTACTGTGGCTGTTGTCAAAACTGTGAGATCTGGCAGTTTGGGAAGTTTTAAGTCCAAGTTAAAAGTTCTAGGCTCTAGGGGCTGTGTGAAAGACCCTCAAACTTGGGGTTCAGCTCTGCCTCTTGCTCCTGGCCCACTGAAGCTAGAGACATCTCTTCATTCAGGCAGCTACTGGCTAGTAAGGCTAACAAGTCCAAGGTCAATAAATAAAATGGCACAGTCCCAATGTTACCAAACCACACAGCAGGCCATTAATTCAAGTTCATTGTAAGTCAAGGGTGGCAGAGTATGGCAGACTACTGAACAATGACACTGCTACATGCAGGGTCCAAGCATGTCATAGCTAGAGACCATTCCCCAAGGCTTCTGCTTATATACAGGAAGCAGACCACATTCCCTAAGGCAGCTACTCAGCTGCTCAGAGTAGATTCCATCATGGGTTTCATTACCAGTCTCATCATGGGGAATACTACATCTAGCTTCCTATCTATGCAACAAGGCACAGCCAAGTTGACACACAAACTGAACTATCACAGATCCCATCATGGGAATAAACCACCTTGCAATTGCTTAAATAACACAGAATTGTGGTCCAGCCAAGTTGACACACAGCTCCAACTATCACAGATGGAAAAGATGGGCAGATTTTCATTCCATTGTATATAGTATCACTATGAGTAAAACTCAACTTTTTGACACTTAACAACAAGAAATTATATACATATAAGAGTTCCTGCAAGATGCACGAATAGACAGACAACTACACAGACCCTCTTCAACAAAGGAAAGCGGAACCAAATAACACAGATACAGAAGATAATCCAGGGGCTTTTAACTTTGAAAGGAAGGATTCAGAAGTGGATTAAACTCCAATTAGTAGAAGAACCTGGATGAAAACACCAAAAAAGAAGACATCTGAAGCTCCAGACTGTTAGCAATCCTAAAACACAGATAGCTTGAATATTGCCATGTGGTGTTAGATAGGACCTAAGAATTAACCTAAAAATCAGCCCTGCTAGCTAAGGGCTACATAGAGAATTCCACTGGTGACTTGTGAATAAAAGGAGAAGCAGTGAAGAGGGAGAGGGGCTGAGCTGTGGACTTCTGGCTGTCTGAAAGGTGCAGCCATTTTGAATGTTTACAAGCAGTTCAACAATTTTGGATATTTAAAGTGACAACATTTTCTCAGATTCCAGGGCTTCAAGGCCATACCTGACACAAAAGATTGGCAAGGTGTGATATTCCCTTTGCTACTCTTATACCCCACACCCTCTTTGTGAATGGAGGTGTGGCCATAGCTCCCACCCACCCGCCTTCTAGGCTGGCAGGAATTCCATCCCAGTCTGTGTGCTCTGATGGAGCCTGGGTGCCCTGCCTCACCCTGTCCAGATTTTGTTGTTGTTGTTGTTTAGTTTGTTTTTGTCTGTTTTAAAATATTATTATTTCTCTTTTTTTGTCCTTTTTATTATTGTTTTTTATTCTTCCCTTCCTAGGTGTTAGTTTTCACCTCTTACTTTCTCTCTTGTTCCTGGTTCCCATCTTTTTCTTTTGTCTGGTTCTCACCATTTCTTGTTTTTCTTTTTGCATTTTCTCATTTTTTTCTTCATTATTCTTCTACTCTACCTCTTCTCTTTTCTCTTATTCCCCAGATATTGATTTTTTCCTGTTTTCTATGCACATTTATTTTGGCTTTTTAAAGTATTTCTTTAAATATTTTCTCTAATTTTTTTTTTTTTTCTCTTTTTGGTGATTGTTCCTGTGTGTTTATGTGATGTGTGTTTTTTGTTCTCTTGTTTTGATCTTTTTTATGTTTTTTCATTGTTGTTTTTGTCTGAGTGAAGACAGGAACTATGCCTATATTATGCAACCACAACTGCATCTCCTGCAACTCCACTTACTGAGAACCACCACTTCCTTCTGCACCAATTGGCCATTGATACATGATTACCAATAAGAGCCCGAGTCACCCTTAACTGCTCTTCACAGTTTTCAGAGAGCTGTACGGCCACTCTCATTCTCTATCACATTCACCAGGAGACAGGTGGGGAGTGCATATGTGCTGTCAACTAGCAAATAGAGGAGCACAGTATCCTGCTTACTCAGATACATCCAAAAAAAGAAAAAAAAAAAAATCTTGGGTGAATCATTTCAACAGAATTTCACCAGTTAAATATAAATGCAACAATGTCACAATGTCTTGGAGACAACAGACCTCACAATCCACAAAAAGAAGCACTAGAAACAAAGGAGCAAAATACTGACCCAGAACACATCCCCAAGGAGGAAGCAGCATTGGAACTCCTTGATAAGCAATTAAAAAGAATTATACTTAGGTTCCTTCAATGGATTGACAGAAAGATTAAGGAAAAGACTTACAAAACTAAGGAAAACACAGATAAACCCTAGAACAATTTCAGAGGAAAATACAAGCACAATATGACAAAAAAAAAAAAAGATACAAAAACTACAGATATAAATCCAGAAGATAAATACTAAATTTTCAGAAATAGGAAACACATTGGAAGGGAAAAGTAGTACAATAGAATAAATAGAAGACAGAATAAATGTGATTGAAGACAAATATTTAAGTACTTCTTTGGGAAGGAAACAATCTGAAAAAAATCAAAACAAAATGAAGAATGCCTAAGATCCATGTGGGATACCATCAAAAGAAATAACCTATATGTAATCAAAATTCCAGAACAGGAAGAGAAAAAGAAAACAACTCAGAAAATTGTCCAGGATTTGTTTGAATAAAACTTCCCTAATATGATGAAAGATGAGAATCTATCCATTCAGGAAGTCCAACAAATCCAAAACAAGATAGATCCCAAAAGAAAACCTTCAAACTCATCAACACCAACAATAAAGTAAGAATCCTGAAAGCAGCACAGGGAAAACAAAAAGTTACCTTAAAAGGGCAATCAATAAGACTAAGCTCTGATTTCTCGGTAGAAACCATGCAGGCTAGAGGGAATGGGATGACATATATAAAACTTTGAAAGAGAAAAATTTCCAGTCAAGAATTATATCACTCAGTCACTCACTGTTATCGAGTCTATTTCAACTCATAGTTACCACTCTTCTTTGGGTTTTCAAGGTGGTTATCTCTGCAGAAGTCATTGCCCAATCTTCCTCCCAAGGGGTGGCAAGTGGGTTTAAACCATCATCCTTCTGGTTAGCAGTCAAATGCCTTAGACACTACACCACCAGAGCTCCCAATAATTATATACCCAGCAAAATTGCCCCTCATATATAATGGTGAAACTAGGAGATATCCAGATAAGCATAAATTAAGAGAACTTGTTAAAACAAGAACAACTTTATAAAATAAATTAAAAGGAGTCCTTTGAACAGAGAATCAATAATAGCAAACAAAAAACAACCATTGATACACATGATGACATAACCCAGAAACCAACAAAGCTATGGAAATATCCAAAGTAAAATAAGCTTACAAGATTGTATACAGGGAACCAGAGATATCAACTGGCAAGTGAGGACAACAACAGACTAAAAAGAGGGAAACTATAGGGTAGTTCCAGAACTTCTAAACGATGAGGCAGTCAAGAGAGTTGCAAGGTAGTATGGACTGTTCTAAACTTGGGGAGAAAATTATAAATCACAAGGTAATCTCAAAGAAAAATGATAAACCTTCACATAACAATAAAAAAGAGGACAAGCAAAATCAGCAAATACTGAAACAACAACAATGATGGAAATGGCAACACTATTCATAAACAAAATGAGTTCAGCACAGAAAATTATATGGAACAAAGAAAACAGGAAAACCACATTAAAAATTAAAGCAACAAATTCATACTTGTTGATAATTACACTGAATGTCAGTGGATTAAATTCCCCTTTCAAGAGATCGAGAGTTGCAGACTGGATGAAAAAAAAAAAAAAAAACATAACCCATCAATATGCTGTCTATGAGAGACACACCTTAGAGACAAAAACAAAAATAGAGTAAAAAGCAACAGTTGGAAAAAGATATATCCAGCAAATGGAAGCCAAAAAAAAAGCAAGAGTGGCAATATTAATTTCTGATCAAATTGACTTTAAGACAAAAACCACCGTAAGAGACAAGGAAGAACATTATGCAATGATTAAAGGATCAATTGAGTAAGAGGATATAACCATAATAAATATCTATGGACTAAATGAAAAAGCGACAACATGCGTAAATCATACTTTAACAGAATTGAAAAGACAAATAAAAGACTCCACAGTCATAACAGGAGACTTTAATACACCACTTTGAATGAAAGACAGGACTGGAAAGAAACTCAACAAAGACACAGAAGAACTAAACAATACAATCCAACAACTTGATGTTACAAACATTTACAGAGCACTTCACCCAACAATAACACAATAAACATCCTTTTCCATGGCAGATGAAATATTCTGCAGGATAGAGTATATGTTAAGTCACAAAGCAAGCCTTAATAAATTTAAAAATAATGGAATACTGCAAAGCATCTTCTCAGATCACAATGCTATAAATCAGAAATCAGCAATAGGAAAATCAACAGAAAAATAGAAAAACACATGGAAACTGAACAACACCCTCCTTAAGAATGACTGGGTAAGAGAAGAAATAAAAAAATGAAATTCAAAAAATTCCTGGAATCAAATGAGAATGAAAACACAATGTATCAAAATCTTTGGGACACAGAAAAGCAGTGATCAGAGGCCAATTTATAGCAATAAATGCACACAGCCAAAAATAAATAAATAAATAAAAAATAAAAGAAAGAAAAAGCCAAACTCAACACTTTAAACCAACATCTCCAACAATTAGAAAAAGAACAGAAGAAAAGCAGTCACCAGAAGAAAGGAAATAATCAAGATTTAAGTAGAAATAAATGAAACAGAAAATAAACAACAGAAAATATCAACAAGACTGGAAGGTTTTTTTTTTTTTTTTTAATTAATGATATTGACAAAACACTCACAAATTTAACACAGGAAAAGAGGGAGTGAATTCAAATAACACAAATAAGAAATGAAATGGACAACATCACAACTGAACAAACTGAAATAAAAAATATATCATGATGCTATGAAGAACTGTACTCCAACAAATTTGAAAATCTGGAAGAAATGGACAGATTTCCAGAAACACACTACTTACATAAATTAACAAAGGCAGATGTGAGAAAGTTCAAGAGATCCATAACAAAAGAAGAAAATGAACAGGTCATAAAAAAATTATCACCAAAAATAGTCCTGGCCCAGACAGTTTTACCAGAGAATTCTGTGAAACATTCAGAGAAGAACTGACACTGATTCTGTTCAAAGTATTCCAAAACATAGAAAAGGATGGAATCCTCCCTAACTCATTTTATGAAGCAAGCATAACCTTGATACCAAAACCAGGCAAAGACATCAC
>NW_006921609.1:1552499-1568179 GCF_000298275.1 Orycteropus afer afer | reverse complement strand
CTACACCAGCAAAGAGATTGCTGAAAAAGGAATAAGCAAATCAATACCATTTACAATAGCTACCAAAAAAAAAAAAATAAAATAAAATAAAAAAAGAACTTGGGACTAAATCTTACCATGAACACAAAGACCTGAACAAAGAAAACTACAAAAGATACTTCAACAATCCATAAGAGATCTATCTAAATGGAAGAACATACCATGCTCATGGATAGGAAGATTGAACACTGAGAAAATGTCAATTCTACCCAAAGCAATCAGCTGCAGGGGTCCAGGTGAGGAGAGAGAACCCAGGCATGCCCAAAGCAGCAGAATGGGAGAGTGGGAAAAAGGGTAATGATTAAAAGCCCAGGAATTGGACAGAGGAGCAGTCAGCCTCAGGGATCCAGGTGAAGAGAGGGAACCCAGGCATGCCCAAAGCAGTAGGGTGGGAGAGCAGGAGAAAGGGGATTAAAAGGTCAGGAACCCGGACAGAGGAGGAGTCAGCTGCAGAGACCCAGGTAAGGGTGGTACAAGAGGTTTCCAACCTGTCTGTTGGTTTGTCCTACTGTGGTGACATGTTGATGTGAATTTGGAGGCTGAACCACTGGTGTTTCAAACCCAGTGGGATACACATGGTGCACAGGTATCAGCCCAGCTTACAGACTGAGACATACTAGGAAAAATGAAGAGGCCATCGACTTCTCAAAGAATTGGCCAGGGAAAACCTTATGAATAGCAAAGAAACACTGTTTGATAAATTACTGTGCAACTTTATGAATAGTCCAGTTAGGTTAGAAGGCTCTCAAAATAGGACTGGGGAAGAGCTGCATCATCTGAGTAAACCCAGCCTTAGCCCTATGGATAAGGTAAAGCTTTCAAAACCACCATTAAATATGGCACCACTCAAATGGAAGAGAAACAGCTGCAGACATCCATTAATCATCGGAACATGGAATGTATGAAGTATGAATTTAGGAAAATTAGAAGTTGTCAAAAATGAAATGGAATGCATAAAGATTGATAAAGTGGCAGATGAGAGGGTAGAGGGTAAACGAAAGAGGGGGAGGCCTTCAACGAGATGGATTGACAAGGTGGCTGCAATGATGGGCTCAAATATAGCAGGGATCGTGGAGCTGGCGTGGGATTGGACAGTGTTTCGTTCTGCTGTGCATGGGGTTGCTGTGAGTCAGAAACGACTCAAGGGCACCAAACAATAACAACAACAACCTATCTAATAGTATTCCTGCCCTTCCCTTCCCACCCATGATAGCCAATTAAGAAAATTTCCTTCCATGTACAAACGTTTCCTTGACTTTTTATAATAATAGACTAATGCAATATTAGTCCTTCTGTGACTGACTTATTTCACTCAGCATAATATCCACCAAGTTTATCCACATTATGTGGTGTTTTGCAGATTCTACATTATTCTTTAGGGTTGCATCATATTCCATTGTGTGTATGTACCATAGTTTGGTTATCCATTTTTCTGCCGATGGGCACCTAGGTTGTTTCCATCTTTTTGCTATTGTAAATAATGCTACAATGAACATGGGTGAGCATATATCTGGTCTTGTCCTGGGTTTAACTTATTTAGGATATATACTTAGTAATGGATTTGCTGGGTCAAATAGAATTTCTAATTCTAGCTTTTTAAAACCAGAACATATAGAGGAGTCAGCCCCAGGGATCTAGGTGAGGAGAGGGAACCAGGGACATTCTCCACAAGCAGCAAGGTGGGAGAGCAGGGAAATGACAGAAAAGGCAAAAGGGACTGGAAAAGATAGCATAGTCAGCCATGGGGATCCAGGTGAGGAAAGGGAACACAGGCCATGCCCTAAAGCATCAAGGCAGGAAAGCAGGGAAAGGACAGAAAAGGCCAAGGGGACTGGGTCAGAGCAAGGAGTCAGCAGCTGGGACCCAGGAAGGGTGGTTGGAGAGGTTTCCAACAGCTAAGGGAGACAAACTTGTCTGTTAGTTTGTCCTACTGTGGTGAGGTGTTGCTGTGAGTTTGAGGCTGTGCCACTGGTCTTTCAAACTTAGTGGGGTATGCATGGTTTACAGGTATCAGCCAGACTGCAGACTGAGATAGACTAGGAAGAAAGACGAGGCCATCCACTTCTCAAAGAATTGGACAGGGAGAACCTTATGAATAGCAGAGAAACACTGGCTGATACATTACTGCACAATTTCATGAATCGGCCAGAACATTGTCCGATACAGAGGAGGAAGATGAGTCACTTAGGTTAGAAAGCTCCCAAAAGACGACTGAGCAAGAGCTCCATTATCAGAGTAAAACCAGCTTTACTCATATGGATAAGGTAAAACTTTCCAGACCTCCATTTGCTGAAGTGACACCAGTCAAATTGAAGAGAAACAGAGGCAAACATCAATTAATAATCAGAATATGGAATGTATGAAGTATGAATCTAGGAAAATTGGAAGTTGTCAAAAATGAAATGGAATGCATATAGATTGATATCGTAGGCATCAGTGAGCTGAAATGGACTGGTTTTGTCCATTTTAAATCAGACAAATATATGATCTACTATGTCAGGAATGATAGTTTAAAGAGGAATGGTGTAGCATGCATCATCACAAAGAATGTTTCAAGATCTGTCCTGAATACAATGCTGTCAGTGATAGGATAATATCCGTACGTCTACAAAGAAGACTCGTTAACATGACTATTATTAAAATTTATACACCAACCACCAAAGCCAAAGATGAGGATATTGAAGATTTTTATCAACTTCTGCAGTCTAAAATTGACCGAACATACAATCAGGATGTGTTAATTATCACTGGTAACTGGAATGGAAAAGTTGGAAACAAAGAAGAAACACTGGTAGTTGGAAAATTTGGCCTTGGTGACAGAAATAATGCTGGAACTTGCATGGTAGAATTTTGAAAGACCAATGACTTATTCATTGCAAGCACTTTTTCAAAAACACAAACAGTGGCTGTACACGTGGACTTTACCAGATTGAATACACAGGAATCAGATTGACTAAATCTGTGGCAAGAGGCGATGGAAAAGCTCAATATCTTCAGCCAAAACCAAGCCAGGAACAGATTGTGGAACAGACCATCAACTGCTCATATGTAAGTTCAATTTGAAGTTAAAGACAATTAAGACAAGTCCAGGCAAGCCAAAATATGATCTTGAATATATCCCTTCTGAATTTAGAGACCATCTAAAGAACAGATTTGATGCATTGAACACCAATGACAAGAAACCAGATGGATTGTGGGATGACATCAAGGGCATCATCCGTGAAGAAAGCAAGAGGTCACTAAAAAGACAACAAAAGAAGAGAAGAACAAAATAGATGACAGAAAAGATTCTGAAACTTGCCCTTGAGTGGAGAGTAGCTAAAGCAAATGGAAGAAATGACAAGATAAAAGAATCTTACTGAAGATTTCAAAGAGCAGATCGAGAAGACAAAGCCAATTTCTATAATGAAATGTGCAAAGACCTGGAGTTTGAAAACTGAAAGGGAAGAACATGCTAGGCATTTCTCAAGCTGAAAGAATTGAAGAAAAAATTTAAGCCTTCAGTTGCAATATTGAAAGATTCTATGGGGGGAAATATTGAATGATGCAGGAAACATCAAAAGAAGATGGAAGGAATACACAGAGTCACTATACCAAAAAGATTTGGTCAATCTTCATCCATTACTGGAGGTTGCATATGATCTAATATTAGAACCAATGGTATTGAAGGAGGAAGTTGAAGCTGCAATGAAGGATTTGATGAAGAAGACTCCGGGAATTGACGGAATACCCACTGAGATATTTTAACAAATAGGTGTCACACTGGAGATGTTCACTTGGTTATGCCAAGAGATTTGGAAGACAGCTACATGGTCAACTGACTGGAAGAGATCCACATTTGTACCCATTCCAAAGAAAAGCGATCCCATGGAACATGGAAATTATTGAATAATATCATTAATATCTCATGCAAGTAAGATCTTACTGAAGATATTTCAAAAATGGTTGCAGTAGTATGTTGACAGAGAACTTCCAGAGGTGCAAGCTGGATTCAGAAGAGGACGTGGAACAAGGGATATCATAGAGCTGCTGTCAGATGGATCTTGGCTCAAGGCAAAGAATACCAGAAAGATGTTTACTTGTGTTTTATTGACTATGCAAAGATATTTGACTTTGTAGATCATAACAAATTATGGATAACACTGAGAAAAATGGGAATTCCTGAACACTTGATTGTACTCATGAGGAACCTGTACATTGACCAGGAGGCTGTCATTAAAACAGAAGAAGGTGACACTACATGGTCTAAAATCAAGAAGGGAGTGCATCAGGGTTATATCTTTTCCCCGTACTTATTCAATCTATATGCTGAGCAAATGATCCGAGAAGCTGGACTATATGAAGAAAAACGTGGCATCAGGATTGGAGGAAGAATCATTAACAACCTGAGATACACTGATGATACAATTTTCTTGCTGAAAGTGAGAAGGACTTGAGACACTTACTGATGAAGACTGATGAATACAGTCTGCAGTATGGATTATGTCTCAATATAAAGAAAACAAAAATCTTCACAACTGGACCAATAAGCAGCATCATAATAAATGGAGAAAAGATTGAGGTTGTCAAAGAATTCACATTGCTTGATTCTACAATTGATGCCATGGAAGCAGCAGTCCATGACATTAGATGACATGTAGCACTGGGCAGGTCAGCTGCAAAGGAAATCTTTCAAGTGCTGAGGAGCAAGGATGCATACAAGGTGATCGGAAATATCATGACTTGTGTCAGACACACCTTAGTCCTCAGGGAGACATGTGTGCAATATTAATGATATTGTTTGATAATTCCCACATTCTGTGGGATCATCTTTCATTGGAATGGGTACAAATATGGATCTCTTCCAGTCAGTTGGCCAGATAGCTGTCTTCCAAATCTCTTGGCATAACCGAGTGAATGCCTCCAATGGGGCATCCGTTTGTTGAAATATCTCAGTGGGAATCATAAATTCCCGGAGCCTTGTTCTTCGCCAATTCTTTCATTGCAGCTTTGACTTCATCCTTCAGTACCATTGGTTCTAGATCATATGCCACTTCCTGAAATGGATGAAGACCGATCTGTTCTTTTTGGTACAGTGAATCTGTGTATTCCTGCCATCTTCTCCTGATGTTTCCTGCATCATTCAATATTTTGCCCATAGAATCTCTCAATATTGTAACTCGAGGCTTCAATTTTTTCTTCAATTCTTTCAGTTTGAGAAATGCCTAGCGTATTCTTCCCTTTTGGTTTTCAAACTCCAGGTCTTTGCACATTTCATTATAGTAATTGTTTTTGGTAATTCAGTTTTGTCTGCTCAAGCTGCTCTTTGAAATCTTCTGTTCAGCAATTTTATCTTGTCATTTCTTCTATTGGCTTTAGCTACTCTCTGCTCAAGGGCAAGTTTCAGAGTCTCTTCTGTCATCCATTTTGGTCTTCTCTTCTTTTCTTGTCTTTTTAGTGATCTCTTGCTTTCTTCATGGATAATGTTCTTGATGTTCTCCCACAATTCTTCTGGTTTTTGGTCGTTGGTTTTCAATGCATCAAATCTATTTTTTAGATGATCTCTAAATTCAAGAGAGATATATTCTAGATCATATTTTGGCTCTCTTGGACTTGTTTTAATTGTCTTTAACTTCAAGTTGAACTTGTATATGAGCAGTTAATGGTCTGTTCTACAATCATCTCCTGGCCTGCTTTTGGCTGAAGATACTGACCTTTTCTACTGCCTCTTGCCACAGATGTAGTCAATCTGATTTTTGTGTGTTCCATCTGGTGAAGTCCATGTGTACAGCCACCATATGTTTTGTGGAAAAAATGCGTTTTCAAAATTCTACCATGCAAGTTCCATCATTATTTCTGTCACCAAGACCAAATTTTCCAACTACCAGTGATTCTTCTTTGTTTCCAACTTTTGCATTCCAGTCATCAGTGATCTTTAACACATCCTGATTGCATGTTTGGTCAATTCCAGACTGCAGAAGTTGATAAAAATCTTCAATTTCCTCATTTTTAGCTTTGGAGGTTGGTGCATAGATTTGAATAATAGTGGTATTAACAGGTCTTCTTTGTAGATTATCCTATCACTGACAGCATTTTACTTCAGGACAGATCTTGAAACATCCTTTGTGATGATGAATGCCACACCATTCCTCTTCAAACTATCATTCCCGACATAGTAGATCACATGGTTTTCTGATTCAAAATGGCCAAAACCAGTCTATTTCAGCTCACTAATGCCAAGGATATCAATCTTTTTGCATTCCATTTCATTTTTGACAACTTCCAATTTTCCTAGTTTCATACTTCGTACATTCCATGTTCTGATGATTAATGGATGTCTGCAGCTGTTTCTCTTCAATTTGAGTGGTGCCACATCAACAAATGGAGGTCTCAAAAGCTTTACCTTATCCATAGGGCTAAGGCTGGGTTTACTCAGATGATGCAGCTCTTTCCCAGTCCTATTTTGAGACCCTTCTAACCTAACTGGACTATTCATAAAGTTGTGCAGTAATGCATCAAACAGTGTTTCTTTGCTATTCATAAGGCTTTCCCTGGCCAATTCTTTGAGAAGTGGATGGCCTCTTCCTTCTTCTTAGTCTCTCTCAGTCTGTAAGCTGGGCTGATACCTGTGCACCATGTGTATCCCACTGGGTTTGAAACACCAGTGGCTCAGCCTCAAAACTCACATCAACATGTCACCACAGTAGGACCAAGCAACAGAAAAGTTTGTATCCCTGTGGGAAACCTCTTGTACCACCCTTACCTGCATCCCTGTGGCTGACTCCTCCTCTGTCCGGGTTCCTGACCTTTTAATCCCCTTTCTCCTGATCTCCCACCCTGCTGCTTTGGGTGTGCCTGGGTTCCATCTCTTCACCTGGATCTCTGTGGCGGACTGCTCCTCTGTCCAGATTCCTGGCTTTTTATCCCCTTTCTCCCGCTCTCCTGCCCTTCTGCTTTGGGTATGCCTGAGTTCCTTCTTCTCACCTGGATCCCTGTGGCTGACTGCTCCTCTGTCAGGGTTTCTGTCTTTTTTATTAGGTAGGTAGAGACATGTTTTAATTTGGGTGAAGAGAATAGCAATGTACCAAATGTGAATGATCAACATGGTGGCATTGAGAAAGAGGAAGACATAGAGAGGTGCATGGGAGGTACAGAAAACAAAGATGGCTGCTTTTGCAAATACAGTACTGTGTTTTCAGTGAAGGCAGACATGGATCTATGGGTGAATAGAGGGGTGGACAGGGTAAATTATTAGGTATGCCCATACATTGGGAAGTATGTCTATGACCATGTATAGGATTGGCAGACAATATTTTTAAAGTGTATTTGTAAAGGGACAAGTTTGTAGTCACTTCTTGGCCACACTCAGCTACCAGAGGGAGTGAGTAGTTGGATCTGTGGGCTCAAGACAATAGTCACAGGGTACAACATGCTCATTTGGCACAACATACGACACAAGAACATTGTGTACTGAGAACACAGAGGTGATTTAGATATAATGCTATATTCGAAATGCATTTTGACAAGTTCAAAAGCATTACATCATTGGGAATTCATCTGTGAAAATCATTAAATTGAGACCTTTTTTGACCATGGGGTTTTCCAGACACTATTACCAGTGATTCTCATTTAGTTGGCCACTGTTTATCGAAAAAGTTGCCTTTTAATACAGTCATATAATGTGATCTGCCTTCAGACTAAGAAACACTAGGAAGAAGGATGTGACCAGGCCTACTTCTGAAAAATTTGGTCACTGAAAACCTGAACATTCTGAAAATAGGCCACTGAATAGAAGACAAATATTGTTTGATATAGTGCTGGAAAATGAGCCCCTCAGTTTGGAAAGCACTCAAATATGACTAAGGAAGTGCTGTCACCTCAAAGAAGAGTTAAAACCTTAGTGGCATGACTGGAGTAAAGATTTTAGGATGCTTATTTGCTGATGTGGGATGACTCAAAATAAGAAGAAACAGCTGCAAACATCCTTTAATTAAGGGGACATTGAAAATACGAAGTATAAATCTAGGAAAATTGGAATTTGTAAGAAATGAAATGGAATGCATAAAGATAGATATCCTAGGCATTATAGAGATGAAATGGACTGGTATTGGCCATTTTGAAATAGACAATCATTTGGTCTATTAGGCCAGGGATGACAAACTGAAGAATAATGACATCACATTCATCACCAAAAAGAACGTTTCAAGATCTAACCTATAATATAATGCTGTCAGTGACAGGATAATATCCATACACCTTTAAGGAAGACTAGTTAATATAATTATTATTCAAATTTACACACCAACCAGTAAAGTCAAAGCTGAAGAAATTGAGATTTTTACCAATATCTGCAGTCTGAAATTAAGCAAACATGAAATAATGTTGCATTTATAATTACTGATGATTGGAATGTAAAAGTTGGAAAGAAAGAAGAAGCACTGATAGTTGGAAAATATGACCTAGGTAAACAGAGACATAATTTTGCAAGCCTGATGATGCATTCATTGTGAGTACCTTTCTTGAACAATATAAATGGTAACTACATACATGGACTTTGCCAGATGGAATACAAAGGAATCCAGACAACTGCGTTTGTGGAAAGAGATGAAGGAGAAGCTCAACACAGTCAGTCAGAACAAGGTCAGTCGCCAACTTTGGAACAGGACATGAACTGTTCATATGTAAGTTTAAGTTTAAGCTGAAAATAAAATAAACTCACACAACCCAAAATATGACCTAGAGTCTTCCTGATCTGAATTTCAAACCACTTCAAGAATAGATCTGAGCATTGAACTCTACTGACTGAAGTAGAGATGAGTTAGCAGCTGACATCAAGGATATAATACAAGAAGAAACCAAGGTCAAAAAAGACAAGAAATGAAGAAACATGGGAAGACATTCTGAAACTTTCTCCTGAATGGAGAGTAGCTAAAGCAAATGGGAAAAATTAGGAAGTAGAAGAGCTGAGCAGAAAATTTCAAAGGCTGGCAAAAGTATACAAAAGATTATAATGAAATTTGCAAAGACCTGAAGTTTGAAAATCAAAAGGGAAGATCACTCTTGTCATTTCTTAAGCTTAAAGAATAGAATAAAAAATTCAAACCTCAATTTACAACGTTGAAGGATTCTATAGTAAAATATTGAATGATGCAAGAAGCATCAAAAAGAACAGAGAAGGAATTCACAGTCACTTTACAGAAAATAGTTGGTCAGCTTTCAATTGGTGATATTTCAGGAGGGAGCATATGATGAAGAACAATGGCATTGAAGGAAGATGTCTAAGCTGCATCAAAGGAACTAGTGAAGAAAAGTCTCCAGGAAAAGCTGGAATACTCATTGAGATGCTTCAACACATGGATGCAGAGTTGGAGGTGCTAATATATATACATGCTTAGAAATTTGGATACATCTACTTGGCAAAATGGCCCAAAGAGATCCATATGTTAGCCTATTCCAAAGAATGTGATCCAAAAAATGTGGAATTTATTAAATATCATTAATATCACACACAAGTAAAATTTTGCAGCAGTATATTGAAGGGAAACTGTCAGAAATTCAAGCCAGGTTCAGAAGAGGACATGAAATGAGGGATATCATTGCTGATGTCAGATGGATCTTGGCTGAAGGCAAAGAATACCAGAAAGATGTTTACCTATGTCTTATTTACTAAGCAAAGGCATTTGAATGTGTGAATCATTACAAATTATGGATAACATTGTGAAGAATGGGAATTCCAGAACACTTAATTATATTCATGTGGAACTTGTACATACCCAAGAGGCAGTCACTCAGACAGAACAAGGGGATAACTTAGTTTAAAATAAAGGAAGGTATGTGTTATTGTTTAATCTTTTCACCATTCTTATTCAATCTGTATGTTGAGCAAGTAATCCATGAAGTTAGAGTATACGAAGAAGAACGTGACCTCATGATTGGAGGAAAATCTCATTAATGATTTGTGATATGCAGATGACACAACCTTGCTTGCTGAAAGTGATGATAACTTGAAGCACTTACTGATGGAATCGAAGATCCCAGTCTTTAGTATGGATTACATATCAATACAAAGAAAACAAAATTCCTCACAACTGGACCAATAAGTAACATCTTGATAAATGGAGAAAAGTTTGAATTTGTCAAGGATTTTATTTTTAAATCTGAATTCACAATCAGTCCTTATGGAAGTAGCAGTCAAACAATCAAAGGACATATTATATTGTGGCAGATCTGCAAAAGAGCTCTTTAAAGTGTTGAAGAGCAAAGATGTCACTTTGAAGACTAAGGTGCACCTGACCCAACCCATGGGATTTTCAGTAGTCTTATATGCATGTGTAAGGAAGATCACAGAAGAATTAATTCATTTGAATTGTGTTTGCAATATATATATATATATATATATATATATATATATATATAGAATATACCATGGTCTGCTAGAAGAAGAACAAATCTGTCTTGAATGAAGTACAGCCAGAATTTTCCTTAGGAGCGAGAACAGCCAGATTTCATCTCTTCTACTTTGGTCATGTTGTCAGAATGGATCTACCCCTAGAGAATATGATGTTTGGGTAAAGAATAAGGTCAGCTAAAAAAGGGGAAGGCCCTCAATGAGGTGGATAGACACATTATCTGAGACAACGGACTCAAGCATGGCAACCATGTGAGGATGACACAGGACTGAGCAGTGTTTTGTCCATTTCACTTAGGGTTGCTGTTGTTGGAATCAGCTCAAAGACACCAAACACCAACGATGTGATCTGCATATTTGCGGTGAACTCAGGACACTTTCAGGAGTACTGGCCTACGTATCGGGAAAATGTATGACATGGTGCTTAATTTATCTTAGAGATCAACACAGGTTAGTATAGGAAAGCTGCTAAGAATGCTGATCTTTGAGACAAAATTAATCAATTTCTGGTCCAGTTGAGTAGCTCTAATAGGGTAGTGGATAAAGCAGTTGGCTGCTAACCAAAATATTGGTGGTTTGGACCCACCAGAGGTTTTGTGGAAGAAGATGAGCCGGTTTGCTTCTATAAAGATTACATCCAAGGAAACCCAATGGGAGTTGATATGAGTCAGTGAGTAACTCTGTCTTATAGGGGAGTGAGTTTGGTTTTTGTTTTGGCTTTTACTTAACACTTACAAGGTCTGAGAACTTGCAGATGTTAAGTAAACATTCTGCCTTATTTCTTCCATGAAATATGTACTCACAACTTTCTTCCTTATTTCGTGGACCTATGTGAGTACATATTTCATGGAAGAAATAAGGCAGAATGTTTACTTAACATCTGCAAGTTCTCAGACTTGGTAAGTGTTAAATAAAAGACAAAATAAAAAGTGGAGACTATATCACCACCTACTTCGTAAGTCTTTTATGATGATTAAATGAAGCACTATGTGCAAACCACTAAGAAGATGCATACCACCTTTTCAGCACTCGATAGGTTTTCATTCTTCCCTTTCATTTGGTTGAATTTTGGGAAAATGGCAAAATTCTAACCATTATATATGGTCACCCTTGAATTTATCAGTATATGATTTGTAATGACAACCGTGTCATTATGTGGTACATAATTATGCAATTTTACTTATTTTCATATTGTATTTCATTGCATTCTATTATTGAAAGACCCAGGGATTATTATATTTGCATTGGTTTTACAATTTTTATTTATACAGTCAGTCCCTGGGTGATGACCAACTATGGACAATTCCTACTTGCCCTTTAATGTTATGTAAATTTGTCCTCACTTTGAACCTATTGAACCAACCCCTACTTACAACAAATTCTTCAACATAATCACCTTCACTTGCCACAGGTGTGGCTTTTAAATCAATGAAAAGGCTTCAAGACTTTCTTGCACTAAAGTAATGCTAAGTAAGAACTGTATGCACCTGTTCTGACTTAGCCATAAATTCTTAGACACAGTTAGGAATGGATCTTGTTTGTAACCGAGGGACTGCCTTTAAATGTCAAAGCCACTGTTTTTGTTAGCTATTTTATACTCTTTTTGCTGTTAAGCTTAGTAAGAAAGAGGAAAAGAAAAGCTACAATTAACACAAATAAAACAATTCTTTCAATGATTTAAAAATTAATATTTTGGGATATATTCTAGCATATGTCTTACTATTATTTTTTTTTCCTAAAACAATACCACTAGCTCTCAAAATAAAGCTGTTAACTATGATGTTCATATAGGTTAGCTATATGAACCTAGTTTGTAAATGAGGAACAGATGTTCTACTAACCAAAGGATATAAATATAACATACTTTCTGATCTAAAGAACTGTTGTTCTTTTTGTTCTTTCACTTGTGTAAAGAAAAGGAGAAAGTTAATATTTATCAAATGAATTGTGATTATGTTCCAGGAAATTTTGAAAATAAAATTGTGTATAATGTATAAAATTTCTCTATAAAATATGGAAACCCTGTGTGGCACAAATTGTAAAGTGGTAGACTACTAACTGAAAGATTGTAAGTCAAACACACCCAGAGGCATCTGCAAATAAAGGTCTGGCAATTTGTTTCTGAAAGCTTACAGCCTTGAGAACTCTGTGGAGCAATATTTCTCTACACACATGTAATCACCATGAGTAGAAATTGTCTTGAATGTAATTAAAAAAAAATTATGAAATACAGAGTTTAAAGTTCATTAAAAAAGAAAAATTCACAGGTGTAATCGTACTTAGTTTATATAATATGGAGCTCTGGTGGTGCAGTGCCTAAGGTTTTTGACAGCTAACCAGAAGACTGGAGGTTCAAACCCATCAGCCACTCTGCAGAAGTTCATACAATAACACTGTGAAAGAGAATTATTAATTCCATTTAATTTTACAGATTAGGAAAAGTTCAGAGTTGGGGTTATGGGGCAAAGTAGGACACATGTGCATTAGAAGGCTGACTTCAGGGCCATTGCACATTACACAAAGCAGGGAAAAAACAAGGTATATTTCTAGTTTCTTATGCCTCTGTGCTGATTTAGAATCAACATTCTTTAGTTAATTCTTTGGTGCATTATGTGAACATGGCCATATTAATTGTTCAGTTTATTGAACTTTAGGTACCCCAGTTTCCTTCCCTATAAAATTGAGTTACTCACTCAACCTATGTGAGTACTATAAAGTAGTAAATTCATGTAAAAAATTTAGAAAAGCACCTGGCACAAGATTGACACTCAATACATATTACTTAATATTATTATTTCAATTTTAAAACCAAACATTCTAATAATGAGTATATAAGCAGTGAAACTGTTAGTTAGAATTACATTCATGGTAATCCTTGAATGACTCTAAGATTACCCCATCTGGACCCTAATGAGAATGTCTTAGCTCTGAGGTCTCCAGGAAAATTAGAAGTTTTCTCTCAAAATAAAACAAAACAAAAAAACACAAATGGAAGACTAATCTTCAACTACAAAAAGAAAATATATTTATCATTTATAAGGTTCCGCTCCCATCATTTATCTGTCAATTTGTCCTGCTGTGGTGGTTTGCCTGTTACTATGAGGTTGGAGGCTATGCCACTGGTATTTCAAATACCAGCAAGGTCACACATGGTGGACAGGTTTCAGCAGAGCTTCCAGACTGAGACAGACTTGGAAGAAGGAAGGAGACATCCACTTCTCCAAGAATTGGCCAGTGAAAACCTTATGAATAGCTTTGAAACACCATCTGACATACTATTGGAAAATTTTATGAATAGCCCTGAAACATTGTATGATATAGTGCTGGAAGATGAGCCCCTCAGGTCAGAAGACACTCAAAATATGACTGAATAAAGACTGCCTCCTCAGAGTAGACTCGACCTTAATGATGTAGATGGAGTAAAGCTTTCATGAAGGACCTCCATTTGCTGATGTGGCATGTCTCAAGATGAGAAGAAACAGCTGCAAACATCCATTAATAATCAGAACATGGAATGTACGAAGAATGAATCTAGGAAAATAGGAAGTTGTCAAAATAAAATGGAATGCATAAAGATCACTATCCTAGGCATTAGTGAGCTGAAATGGACTGGTTTTGGCCATTTTTAATCAGACAATAATATGATCTACTACACTGGCAATGACAAAGTGAAGAGGAATGACAGGGTGTTCATCATCACAAAGAATGTCTATAGATCTATCCTGAAGTACAATGCTGTCAGTGATTGAATAATATCCATACACCTACAAGGAACAGCAGTTAATATTACATTAGTCAAATTTACACATCAACTCCCAAAGCCAAAGATGAGGAAATTGAAGATTTTTATCAAATTCTGGAGTCTGAAATTGACCAAACTTGCAATCAAGATATATTGAGTATTGCTGGTGATTGGAAAACAAAACTTGGAAACAAAGAAATACCAGTGGCTGGAAAATATGAACTTGGAGATAGAAATAATGCTGGAAATTGCATGACAGAATTTTGTAAAACCAATGACTTATTCATTGCAAATACCTTTTTTCAACAAATAAATGGCAGCTATACATGTGGGCTGCACCAGATGGAGTACACAGGAATCAGATTGACTACAAATCAAAATCAAACTCAGTGCTGTAGAATTGGATCTGACTTATAGTGACCCCTCCTTGGGTTCTGAGGCAGTGTAACTATGGAATTTGATTGATTGTCCCATCTTCCTCCCGAGGAATGGCTGGTGGATTTGAATCGTCAGCCTTCTGGTTAGCAATCAAATGGCTGAGGCACTATGCTACCAGAGCTCTCTCAGATTGACTACATCTATGGAAAGAGGCTATGGAGAAGATTAATGTCTTCAGCCAAAACAAGAACAGGAGCTGATTGTGGAACAGACCCTCAACTACTCATACACAAATTCAAGTTGAAGCTGAGGCAATTAAAACAAGTTCACAAGAGCCAACATATAATTTTGATTATATCCTTCCTGAATTTAGAGGCCATCTAAGGAATAGATTTGATGCATTGAAAACTGACTGAAAACCAGAGGAATTATGCAGTGATATCAAGAACATCATCCATGAAGAGAAGTTTTGGCAAGATGGCGGATTAGGCAGAAAGACTACACAGACTGTCTTCAACAAAGAAAAGGGAAACCAATTAACACAGACACAGAAGATAATCTTGGACCCCTGTGTCTTGAAGGGAAGGATATAGAAGTGGACTAAACCCCAACTAGCAGAAGAATTTGCATGAAAGTACCAAAAAAGGAGACATATGGAGATGCAGTCTGGCAACTATCCTGATGGAACAGACAGCTTGGAGATTCCTGAGTGGTGGTAGGACCTAACAATTAACCTAAAAATCACCCTGCCAGCCAGGGACTGCACAGAGGACTGTGCACGGTGGCTGGGGAACAAATGGAGAAGGTGAAGAGAAAGGCAGGCTGAGCTGTGGACTTTTGCTGGTCTGGAGGGCACTGCAATTTTGAAATTTGAAAGTGGCTTGACAATTTTGGGTATTTAAAGAGACAGTGCTCTCACAGATTCCTGAGGCTTAAGAACACTTTCTGCTTTCCAGCAACTACAAGGACACTAAGGACCTACAAGACTGAAAAGGTACCACATTCCTCTTGTTACTCTTATACCCCAAACACGCTTGGTGAATGGAGGTGCAGCCATTTCCCACCCCCACCTACCTTCTGGGCCCAGAGGAACACTATCACAGTCTGTGTGCTCAGACGGAGCCTGAGTGCCCT
>NW_006921609.1:1550951-1552355 GCF_000298275.1 Orycteropus afer afer | reverse complement strand
CCTCCCAGGTCCTAGTTTTCAGCATTTTTTCTTTTCCCTGGTCCTGGTTGATTTTTTTTTCTTTTTTTAATTTAACTGTTTTTTTTTTTTTTTTTTTCTTTCTTCCGCGCCCCCCCCCCATTATACTTGTGGTTAAACCCATGCGTTGTTTTCTTTTTGCATTTCTTCCATGTTTTATCTCCTTCATTATTCTCCTTCTCTACTTTTTTTCTCTTAATGCCCTATAACCAGAAATTGCAGGTTTTCTTGTTTTTTTTCTTCTTCTTTTTCCCTTTTTTTTTGGTTACTGTTCCTGTGTTATTACATGCTGTGATTTTTGTACATGTGCTTTTAGTTTTTGGATGGTTATTCAGTTGCAATTTGTGTATAACTGAGTGGGAGACAACAACAGTCCCCATAAGACACATCTGCACCCACACGTCATGCAACTTCACTTACTGAGTGAGAGCCACTACCACCTTCTCCACAAATGGGCCAATGATTAAAAAAACCACGAAGAAGAGCCTAAATCACCCTTGACTGCTCTTCACAAACAGTTAACAGACATCTAAATACAGCAATGCCATGATACCTCAGAGACAACAGACCATCACAGTCCACACAAAGAAGCAGGAAAAAGTGGTAGAAACAAGGGAGCAGGATACAGACCCAAAACACAACCCTGAGGAAGAAGCAGCATTGGAATTCTCTGTTAAGGAATCAAAAGAATTATCTTTAGGTATCTTCAAAGGATTGAGAGACAGACCACAGAAAACACAGAAAAAACCCTAGAGGAATTTTGGAAGGAAATACAAGAACAAAATAAATGAAAAATTAGAAATGATTCTAAATCTACAGATAGAAATACAGAAGATTAATACTAAATTTTCAGAAACAGATAACACACTGAAAGGGTAAAGGAGTAGAATTGATGCAATGGAAGGCAGAACTAATGAGATTGAAGACAAATACCTGAATACTTCTTTGGAAAAGGATCAATCAGAAAAAAAAAAAAAAATCAAAACAAAATGAACAAAGCCTAAGGTTCATGTGGGATATCATCAAAAGGAATAACTTACATGTCATTGGAATTCCAGAACAGAAACAGAAAAACAAAACCACTGAGAAAATTGTCCAAGATTTGCTGGAGGAAAACTTCACTGACATCATGAAAGATGAGGATATATACATTCAGGAAGTCCAACGAACCCCAAACAGGATAGACCCCAAAAGAAAATCACCAAGACACATCATCATCAAACTCATCAAAAGCAAAGAAAAAGATAGAATCCTGAAAACAACACAGGAAAAACAAAAAGTTACCTACAAAGGACATCCAGTAAGAATAAGCTCTGATTTCTCAGCAGAAACCATGCAAGCAAGAAGGCAAGGGGATTGTATATATAAAACCCTGAAAGAGAAAAA
>NW_006921609.1:1536968-1545224 GCF_000298275.1 Orycteropus afer afer | reverse complement strand
GCAAAAGGTCATTAAAAAGACAGGAAAGGAAATAATGACCAACAGAACATTTCAAAGAGTGGCTTGAGAAGACAAAGTCAATTATTATAATGAATTGTTTAAAGACCTGGAGTTAGAAAAGCAAAAGGGAAGAACACACTTGGCATTTCTCAAGCAAAAAAACTGAAGAAAAAAACTCAAACCCCTAGGTGCAATATTGAAATATTCCATGGGCAAAATAGAATTGAGTGATACAGGAAACATCAAAAGGAGATAGAAGGAATACACAGAGTCACTGCACCAAAAAGAGTTGAACGATGTTCATCTGTTTCGGGAGGTGGCATGTGATCAAGAACCAGTGGTGCTGAAAGAAGAAGTCAAAGCTACACTGATGGAACTGGCAAAGACCAAGGCTCCAGGAATTTATGGAATACTCATTGAGATGTTTCAACAAACAGATGCTATGCCGGAGGCATTCACTTCTCTATGCCAAGAAATTTGTAATACAGCAATCTGGCCAACTGACTGGAAAAGATCCATATTTTTACCCATTTCAAAGAAAGGTGATCCCACAGACTATGGAAATTATTAAACAATATCATTAATATCACACACAAGTAAAATCTTACTGAAGATAATTTAAAAATGGCTGCAGCAGTATATTGATAAAGAACTTCCAGAAATTCAGGCTGGATTCAGAAGAGGACATAAATTGAGGGATATCATTGGTGATGTCAAATGGATTTTGGCTGAAAGCAAAAAATACCAGAAAGATGTTGTGGTAGTTAAGTTTGTGTGTCAACTTGGCTGGGCCTGGTTGAGTTGCTGGGCAGATTGATGTAGTAATCCCCATGATAAGTCTGGTAATCAACTCCATGGTGGAATTTACTGTGAGCAGCTGAGTAGCTGCCACCGGGTTGTGGTCTGCATCCTGTATATAAGGAGAAACCTTGGGAAATTGTCTCTAGTTTATGGCACGCTTGAACCCTCCATATAGTCATGTCATTGTTCAGCAGCCTGCCATTCACTGCTGACCTTGGGACTTTCAACGAACTTGAATTTATGGCCTGCCATGTGGTTTGGTAACATCGGAACTGTGACTTATTACTTGTTGACCTTGGGTTTGTCAGCCTCAGCAGCTAGCAGCTGAGTGAAGAAAAGCCTCCAGCTTCAGTGGGCCAGGTGCAGGAGGCAGAGCTGAAGCCCAAAGTTAAGGGGCTTTTATCCAGCCCCCTAGAACCTGGCACTCTGAATTTGGATTTAAAGCCTCCAAACTGTAAGAGAATAAACTCCCTGTTTGTTCAAGCCATCCCGTGTGTGGTATATTCCTGTCAGAGTGTCACTAGGTAACCAGAACAGACATTTACTTGTGTTTTATTTATTATGCAAAATTATTTAATTATGTTGTTGTTGTTGTTTGCTGTCGAGTCGGCCCCAACTCATAGCTACCCCTCCTTGGGTTTCCAAGGCAGTATCACTACGGAAGTAGAATTGCCCAACCTTCCTTCTGAGGAGTGGCTGGTGCGTTTGAACCACCAGCCTGCTGGTGAGGATTCAAGTGCCTTAGGCACTATGCTACCAGAGCTCTTATTTAATTATGTGGATCATAATAAATTATGGGTAAAATTGAGAAGAATGGAAATTCCAGAACATTTAATTGTGCTCATGAGGAACCTGTGCATACTCCAGGAGGCTGTTCAAACAGAAAAAGGGGATACTGCGTGGTTTAAAGTTAGGAAGGGAGTGTGCCAGGATTGGATCCTTTCACCATAATTATTCAATATGTATGCTGAGCAAATAATCTAAGAAGCTTGACTGAAGAAGAGCATGGCATCAGGATTGGAGAAAGACTCATTAACAACTTACGATATGCAGATGACACAACTTTGCTTATTGAAAGTGAGGATGGCTTGAAGTACTTACTGATGAAGATTAAAGACATAAGGAAAACTATAATCCTCAAAACTGGTCCAATAAATAGCATCGTGATAAAAGGAGAAAAGACTGAAGCTGTGAAAAAATTCATATTACTTCATTCCACAATCAACATAAGTGGAAGAAGCAATCAAGACATCAGATGGTATACTGCACTGGACAGATCTGCTGTAAAAGACCTCTTTAAAGTTCAAGAAAAACAAAGATGTCTCTTTGAGGACTAAGGTGTGACTAACCCAAGCCATAGTATTTTCAATCACCTCATATACATGTGAAAACTGGACAATGATAGAGGAAGTCCCAAGAAGAGTTGATGCTTTTGAGTAGTGATGTTGGTGAAGAATACTAAAAGTACCATGGACTGTCAGAAGAAATAACAAATCTGTCCTGAAAGAAGTACAGCCAGAATGGTCCTTGGGAGTCAGAATGGTCAGACTTCATCTTACCTACTTTGGTCATGTTGTCAGAAGGGACCATTCCCTGGAGAAGAATATCATGCTTGGTAAAGTAGAGGGTCAGTGAAAAAGGGGAAGGTCCTCAATAAGATGGGCTTACACAGTGGCTGCAAGGATGGGCTGAAGTATAGCAAGGATTGTGAGGCTGGCGCAGGACTGGGCAGTGTTTCGTTCTGTTGCACATAGGGTCACTATTAGTCAGAGCTGACTTGACGACACCTAGCAACAACAACAAGGTTCAACTCAGTTCTTCCTTAAAATATTTTTTCTTTCAGTTTCTACCACTTACATTTAACTTACACTTTTTTTTTTTAATTTTCAACTAGTTAAAGCAATTGATTGAATGAAAATTCTAAAATGAACAGACACATTTTTGCATTTTGTTATATATATATGTATGTATAGCATATTAGATTTTAGGTTGATTAAAATCATCTTAACTTCATATTTCTTGTTACTTCTATAAACCATACAAGTTTCTCTAAATTAAATAGAATATACATTCCTTTATTTCACATGTTTTTCTAACATATATTTCATTGGTGTTGGTTAATGGAAAGATCTATTTTCTTCTGAAACCTTTTGTCATAGTTTGAAAAGATAAATGACTATTCCCTGTGATTCAGTTTCATTTGGCTATTTCCTACAAGCCTTTAAAACTTAGAACCTCAATGCATTTTTGTCTGCTTAAGAAGTTTAAATCTTCTTACTTTGTTCTGTGATTATGCCTTTCCCTGACAATGGTTTTGCTAAAAGATTTTCAAAAGCTGAGTCCTGGGAGTAGAGGCAGGTTTCAACTTTGAATGCTATTTTCTGATCAATTGGAGCTTCTTAATCCTCTTCTTCTTTTACTTGACTGTGCTGTGGTAAATAGCCGTCAGCAAGGGAAGAAGTTCAATACCTTTGGGCCATGACCCACTTAAACGCTCCTTCTGCTGGGAAAAAATCCAAGGCAGTCTTAAATGTCAGTATTCTCCTGGAATCCTGTGGTATCAGCCTCAGGGGCTCAATTGCCATGTGTATATATAAATTTCAGCCTTTTCAAATAAAATACTGGAAGTTATTTCATCTTTCAGATGAAGCAGAGATAAATATGGCCCTAGAATATAAAGATTCAGTCCTCGTACACTCTGTAAACAATAACAAAGCCAAAGAGGTCTTTTGATATTTGGACCTGGATGGTAAATTCTATGGTTGTATGTGATATTCATGACAATTTGCCTGATTATTTTATCCTACACATTTGAAGATTATCACTGGCACAATACTGCAATGCAATGTTCTATCAAATTTATGCAAAAGATTGACCTACTTACTTTTTTTTTTTTTTTTTAGCGCTGGATGCTTCTTTTTCCTTTCAGCTATCTTGATTTTGTTGAAAATTTTATAATACAAATCTTCAGTCTCCTGGGAGTTTGGACTGATATAAATATCTATTTCTTAATAAGAAGCCCATTGTGAACTTGAAAAGGTTAAGAGGAAAAATGCACCAAACACTGTCAGTTGTTATCATGTTGTAGCTGCAAGCAGTTCACAAACAAACTGCTGAATTAAGCAGTTTTTATTTTAATGAGTTAACCACAGATTTGTCTGTAATTTATTTATTTTTCACACAGTTTGTAATCAGATCAAAAGAAAGAGTCATGGCTGTGTGCAAAATTACAAACATATATACTTAAGCTCTGGTAGCATAGTGGCTACGGCACTTGACTGCTAACCAGAAGGCTGGTGGTTCAAATCCACCAGCCACTCCTCAGAAGGAAGATGGGGAAATCTACTTCCGTAGTGATACTGCCTCGGAAACCCAAGGAGGGGTCGCTATGAGTCGGGTCTGACTTGACGGCAAACAACAACAACAACAACATACTTAAGAAACAAACAAACAAACCCATAAAGACCTTAAAAATGAAAGCCAGCATTCTTCATAGGAGGGATCAAGCTTGATTTGCAGCAATATGAAGCATTAAGTTTATCAAGCTAATTTTGGGAGAGCATGACAGAAGTGTTCCTGTATGCTTACCTGATTTCTGGATTGTCTTTCAACAACTTTCTGCAATTATAAAAAGCATTTAAAGCAGAGATTTTGCTTTTTTTTTTGATAACTAACAGGTTTTCCTTATTGTTTAAATCACTTTTACTCTCCTCTTCCACTCTGTGTTCTATTCTTCCTTGATGCAAAAACTTTACTGTTTATGGCAGTTCAGGAGGCTATACATTTTGACTCAATTAATTTTAAAGCCAATCATTAAGGTCAATCCAGTGTTTAATTTCACACCTGTGTCATGTACAAGACAATCTCCTTGCCGTAATTTGATTATCTTATTGTGATTTTTGCTTCATGTTGATACTAGATAATTTTTTTTTTAAAAAAGTTTTGTCATATTTTCACTTGATAATAATAGCTAGTTCTGAATTTTCTGAAAGCCAGTGTAGAGCAGTGTGACTACTGCCTTCATTCTGCACTTGAGGAGTTAAGGAACTATCAGCTAGTAGGAGACAAGCTTTATAGAGGTTAAATGGGTTAGTGTCAGATTTAAGCTTTACCTAAGACACAGATATTCTTGGGTTAACAATTTTATAAGCAATTTTATATGGAATCAGTACACACAGATATGAAAAATAAAATAAATTGTTCATTAACTTTGTTTACAACTCAAAGTATATACACATGAAAGGACACATACAGATAAACATATACAGGGCAAATCTAATGAAACATTAAAATTCAGTAGGATTATTTTGGTTTTCTTAACTATATTAATGAATAGGAGGATAGATAACTATGAATCAAATAATGAAAATTACAATACAAGGTTGGTACTAAGAACCAGCAGAAAATATTTTTTTAGACTTTAACTTCTTGAAACCTAAGTATCAAGGGTAGAGATGTAAGTATTGTAAAATTTAATATTAGAATATTTGAACTCTTTAAGTCTCTAAAAAGTAGAGAAAATATAAGAAATTGAATTTAATTTATAAACCTCCAAAGAGAATATGAATACATATAATATGACTTCTAATTTGAAATTTAAACATTATGATCATCGTTTTCTAAAACAATTGCCCGAGATATTGAAATTTGACCTTTTTTTTTTTTTTTCCTGGTTAGTATGATAGTTACAATACTTTTGAGATTTTTTCCTCCCAACAGCATTCAATTATGTAAATTATACAAATAGGATTAACTATTTTCTCTTATCCCCAAAGCTACTTTAATATGAAAACATATAACTCATGTATAGCACATGAGATGGATGAATTTTGTTATTTTGACCAAACTCTCATATTGCTAGTGGGTCATATAATCATAGTCCTTTATTGAAAGCTATTTTACAGGTTCCAGGTATCAGCTCATCAAATTAGAATTACATAAAAAGTATATACGCAGTTTGGAAATTTCTAAGCTGGTACAGTTGTGACTTCAGCTTGCCATGATTATCAAGACTTCAGTTTCTAAATCTGTATTAAGTTAAATTTCAGTTCTTAAATACTTGCTCTTTGCAAAGGAAATGTCTAGGTCATCCTTTAGTTCTGTGCTCAGAAAGAAAAGCCTTTAAGTTCCTCAGAAAGGGATGCTAGTTTTATTTCAAATCTCAACAGTGGTAATCATGGCGTTTTGAGGACAGAAGTATAATTACTTTACTCTATAAAACATTTTAGAAGAGAAGGGATAGCAAATAATTATACATAATGTCAATAACTGAGAGGATGAAACCACATCCTAAGGGGACAAAGAATGAAATATTTGCATGGCAATGAATAACAATCTAGATATAATTTTTATTTGATTCTGTCAGAATAATTAAGATCTGCTTACTTGTAGATTGCTAAGATGAATAAGCCAGTTCTTTTGCAAATTATTTAAAGTAAAATTAATTTCTTGAGTAAAATTGAATGAATATAATTAACAAGAGAAGTAAATACTTTAATTAGAAAAGTCATATGATTGTTCTTCAAAGAAATGAAATTACTGCAATTACTTTTTGAACAGATAATGAAGAATTATTTAATTGACAATTTTAAGGTGCCCACAAGGAAGGAACTTAACTAGTCAGTAAAATATTTACAGGGCAATAAGAGATTAATTTTCTCCTCCAGGAGACTCCTTAGAACTTCAGCATTAATTTCTGAATCCTAAAATAGAATAAGATTGTACAAAGTCATAGTTTTATCAAACAACTTCTTAAGCAAATTTAATTTTTTCTTAGAAGTTATTAGACATGCAGGTTCTGAAATTAACAATTACAATGGTGTTATTTAGAATTCATTTTAAATACTCACAAACAAATTCCACTTATTTGCCAATTACATTTCTCAGCCTGAAGACATTTAAACTGAACTCCTCTTTCATGTTTCAGGAAGAATTAGAGATAGAAAGGGCTACTTTCATAAGTTCTTTCTTATGAAATTTCCTAAGTTCCAGTGTGATATTCTATCCATTAAATTAAGATAATCTTTTTAAAAATGGCATGGAGGAACCAATATAAATATTTAACAAGACTCTTATTACAAAACTGTTTAGAATTGTTAATTAAAGCTGAATATCGTTGATAAATGTAAACGTTAACCGAATAATTTAATACATTAGGAGTGTTTTTGTGTGCCTTGAGTTCATTCTGACTCACAGCAATCCTCTAGCAAATAGTAGAACTGACCCATAGGATTTCCTAGATTTTAATCTTGAGAAGTGCACTTTGCCGGTTTTTTTTTTTTTTTTTTTTTTAATCCTTGGGATAGATTGGTGGGTTCGAACTGTCAACCTTTAGATTAGTAGCTGATCACTTAATCATTATGCCACCAGGGCTCCTTAAGTAGAACTACTAGAACTTATAAGAATAATCAAAGTTTAGAGTTGAGATAAACATAATGTGCTTGATTCACTTACTTCAACAGAGATTTTCAGAGATTTGTATTTTTCTCTTTACAAAGGATATGAGTAATTATCTTGCAAAATGAATAACTCTAATGAGAGATACACTCTCCTATAAAATAAGATGGATTAGTAGCCTGAATTATGCAGTCAATTCCCAATTTAAAATTGGAGCCCTTTACAAGTGGACTCTAAAATCAGACTGACTTTTATTTGAATTAGATCTTTGCCCTTTATTGTATGACATTGTCTCAGTTTCTTCATTATGAAATAGAGAGAGTAAATGTAAATATTTCAAAGGGTTTCTGAAAGAATTGGGATTAATTACAAGCAACTTCCTTAGCTAAGTGACCACCAAGTGCCTCAACATGTGTGATTTGTTACTATCATTATACTTTTTTATATAGAATTGGACATAAAGAAGGAAAATGAGCATCAGTGATGTCAAGTTTGGAATATTTGAGGTTTTCTGTTTAATTAGGCTAGAGAGAATATTACACACATATATGTTTCTCCCCTACTCATTCTCATGGGAGAAATAAAGTTCTGCCCCAGAGCATGCACACTAAAACAACTTTTTATGTCTCCACTTAATTTGGATTGGCATACTGATATTTGCTTATCATTGAGAATTCTAGTTGGTATGTGGTATGTGGTATGTGCAGGAGATTATATATCTTTCTCTGTTTGCTTATCTTGACCTGGAAGACTAGATATGCAAAATAGTGTGAAATGTCATTTTATTTGTGAAAGAAGCAATTTTATACTTGTTTTAATTTTTAGGTGCCATCTAGTCAGTTCTGACTCATAGATATCCCATGTAAGAAATAACAAAACACTACCTAGTGTGCACCATCCTCACAATCTTTGCCATGTTTGAGCTCATTGTTGCAGCTACTGTGTCAATCCATCTCACTGAGGGTCTTCTCCTATTGCACTGACCCTGTACTATTTGTTGTTGTTGTTGTTTGCTGTCGAGTCAGCCCCGACTCATAGCGACACCTCCTTGGGTTTCCG
>NW_006921609.1:1535486-1536558 GCF_000298275.1 Orycteropus afer afer | reverse complement strand
AAACAACTGTGACATGAGTCAGGCACACCCTCATTTTCAAAGTGACATCTTTGTTCCTTAACTCAAGGTCTTTTGCAGCAAATTGGCCCAATTCAATACGTCATTTGATTTTTTAACTGTTGCTTCCAGGGCCATTGATTGTGCATCCAAGTAAAATCAAATCCTTGACAAGTTCAATCTTTTCTCCACATTTTATAATGTTACTTACTGGTCCAGTCATAAGAATTTTTTGTTTTCTTTATGTTGAAATGTATTCCACACTGAAAACTGTAGTTTTTGATATTCATCAGTAAGTGATACAAGTCATCTTCATTTTTAGCAAGAAAGGTTGTGTCATCTGCATATTACAGGTTGTTAATGAATCTTCCTCTAATCCTGATGCCACATTCTTCTTCATATAGTCCAACTTCTCATATTATTTGCTCAGTATACAGCTTGAGTAAATAAGTTGAAATGACCATCATACACACACATTTTCTGATTTTAACCAGTAACACCCTAATCTGTTCTAACAACTATCTCTTTGTCTGTGTATAACTTCCTCATGAGCACAATGAAGAGTTTTGGAATTTCTATCCTTTGCAAATTATTCATAATTTGTTATTATCTCCACAACAAATATCTTTGCCTAGTCAATAACACAGATAAAGAGATCTCTGGTATACTTTGTTTTCAGCCAAGATCCATCAGACATCAGTAATGATATCCCTCTTTCTACATCCTCTTCTGAATACACCTTGGATTTCTGACATTTCCTTGGCCATGTACTACTGCAATTGCTTTTGAATTTTTTTAGCAAAATTTTACCTGTTTGTGATATTAATATTGTTCAATAATTTCTGCATTCTATTTGATTCTTTCTTTGGAATAGGCACAAAAATAGATCTCATCCACTCCATTTGCCAGGTACATATCTTCCAAATTTCTTGTCATAAATGAATGAGTATCTCCAGTGCTGCATCCATTTATTGAAACATCTCAATGGGTATTCTTTTAATTTCTGGAGCCTTATTTTTTGCCAATTCCTTCAGTGCAGTTTGAACTTCTTCCTTCAATACCTTCTACCCTTGAT
>NW_006921609.1:1524772-1535121 GCF_000298275.1 Orycteropus afer afer | reverse complement strand
ACGGACTGACATTGAGCCAGTTTGAATCAGACAACCATATGGTCTCTACTATACTAGGAATGGCAAATCAAAGAGGAATGACATAGAATTCAACAAAAAAAAAAAAAAAAAAAAACATTTTAGGAGTTATACTGAAGTGCAATGCTTTTAGTGATAGGATAATATCCATAGTTTACAAGGAAAACCAATTAGTACTTTTAATATTCTAAATAGGAGCTCTGGTCATGTAGTGCCTAAGGCACTTGACTGCTAACCAGAAAGCTGGTGGTTCAAACCCACCAGCCACTCCTCAGAAAGAAGGTTGGGCAATCTACTTCTGTACTGATACTGCCTCAGAAACCCAAGGAGAGATTGCTATGAGTCAGGTCTGTCTTGAAGGCACATAACAACAACAAACAATATTCTAATTTACACAAAAATCACTGAAGACAAAAATGAAGAAATTGAAGATTTTTACCAACTTCTGCAGTCTGAAATTGACTAAACATTCAATCAAGATGTATTAATAATTACTCATGATTTGAATGTGAAAGTTGGAAACAGAAAAGAAGCATCAATATTTGGAAAATATAGCCTTGATAGAAATGACACAAGAGACCATGTGATAGAATTTTGCAACATCAACAACTTATTCAATCCAAATACCTATTTTTTTCAACAAGAATAAGGGCAACTATACATGTGAACTTTGCCAGATGTAATAGACAGGAATCCTATTGACTATACCTGTGGAAAGAGATGGTGAAGTAAGTCAATATCATCAGTCAGAACAAGGCCAGGATCCAGCTATGGATCAGACCATCATTTACTCATATCCAAGTTTATGTTGAGCTGAGAAAAGTGAAAACAAGTCAACGAGAGCCAAAATTATTATGCTAGAAGGACAAACGAATCTGTCCTGGAAGAAGTACAGCCAGATTATTCCATCTGAGTTTAGACACCCTCTTAAGAATAGATTTGATGCATTGAACACCAGGTCCATTCCCTGGAGAAGAATATTATGTTTGGTAAAGTGGAGGGTCAACAAAAAAGGGGAGGACCTCAACAAGATGGATTGACACAGTGGCTACAAGGATGGGCTCAGGTATAGCAAAGATCATGGGACTGGTACAGGACTGGGCAGTGTTTTGTTCTGCTGTACATAGGGTGACTGTGAGTGGGAGACAACTCAATAGCACCTAACAACAACAACATTGAACACCAGTGACCGAAGACCAGATGAATTATGTATGACATTGAAGACATCATACATGAAAAAAACAAAAGTCATTAAAAAAAAGGAAAGGAAGAAAAGATCAAACTAAATGTCAAAAGAAACTCTGAATCTTGCTCTTGAATGGAGAGTAGCTGAAGTGAAAGGAAGAGATAATAAAGTAAAAGGAATGAACAGAAGATTTTAAAGAGCAACTTGAAAAGACAAAGAAAAGTACCATAATGAAATGTGCAAAGACATGGAGATAGAAAATCAAAGGGAAAGAACAAGCTCAGCATTTCTCAAACTGAAAGAATTAAAGAAAATTCTGGGCATTGATAATGCAAGAAATTTTTATTCCTGAAAGTATAAAACTTTGTCTCAGAAAGCAATATGAACCATTTGGTCAAGAAGGAATATGATCTCAGCTCCAATGAGAAGGCCTTGACTGTAAATAGTCAACAACATTAAGCTTTTTGAGTCTATAGGAGATAGATTATTAAAGAGCAGTTGAGAATTTATAATGCAAGTAGGTTAAAACAACTAAGTATGACTGGATCCTGAGCCATAATTAATATAATCTGTTCTTTTAATTTAATATTTTGCAGTTAGATCACTTGGATAACCTCGGATGGCAAATTCAGTTTACTCATTGCCATTGAGTCAGATCCAATTCCTAGTGACATCTCCTTGGGTTTCCATGGTGGTATCTCTACAGAAGTAGATTGCCCCATCTTCCTTCTGAGCAGTGGCTTGTGGGTTTGAACTGCCAGGGGATTAGAAACTGTTAAACATGATCTAGAGAAATGATCATCATCTCTTTACATTGTTAGATATCCCCTATATTAAGAGGGAAACTATTTGGATTGAGAGAATGTCCTGTCTTTTGACCAAGACCGTATGTTTAGTGGAAATAGTTAACCACTTGGCTGCTAAACTGAAGGATAATAGTTTGAACCTACCAGCTGTTCCTCAGGAGAAAAGATGTAGCAATCTACTCCTATAAAGATTTATAGCCTAGGAAGCCATATGGGGTAGTTCCACTCTGTCTTATACGGCTGCTGTAAGTCGAAATCAACGCCACAGTGCACAAAAGCAATATGATTGATGCTGTTGCTATTATTACTTACCATCAAGTGGGTTCCAACTCATGACAACATTTGTCTCACTGTCAGAAATAAATTTGCCATTTTTTTTTTTTCTTTTTAACACTCTGGTATTTAAATGGTTCAGCTAGAATGACAAGATGAAGGGGATCAGAATTAAGCCTTTCCTCACTCTTATTATTATTGGTTAATTTAACTAACTCAGAAACTATCTGGTAATGGCTTTTAGAATCTTGTGTGCAGAAAAAGAAAGAATGGAAGGAAGGAAGGGATGGATGGATGGAAGAAAGGAGAGAAAGAGGGAGAAAAGAAGGAAAATAAAAGAACAAAATTGGGTATTTGCATATTCCCAGAGAAATTAAAATTGTATGTATGTTTGAGAAGTCATGACAAAAACCTAATTTTGGTATCTATGCTTGGGGTACAACATTTTAGGTCCCTAAATACTTAATAATAATCTTATTAATACTTAATAATAACCTTCAAGATTTCAAGGTGAGCATCTGAAGTGGTTCTTGTTGTTGATGTGGTTCAATGCCATTGAGTCGGTTCTAACTCAGGGTGATCCTGTGTACAACATAAAGAAACGCTGCCCAGTCCTGTGCTAGCCTCACAGTTGTACTATGCTTTAGCCCATTGCTCAAGCCACTATGTCAACCATCTCGGTAAAAATATTAGTAAGGCTGACATTCTATCCTTTTTTCAAAAAACATTTATACTTATTCTTTGAGTGGTAAGTTTAAATCATTTAATATTTTTTAAATTGTGGTATAGTTCTTTTGTTTTTACAAATTATTTCATACAAATATTATAGTATGGATATTAACAATGTATTTGTTATGTATGCAGCCATAAAAATGATTATATCTCACATGTGACGGCACCATGAGTCAGAATAGAATTCACAACAATTGCTCTGGTTATATGCATGTTATGTCCTTAATAACCCCTTGCTGTTCAGTTTATTTTGACTCATGATGACCTCATGTGTTCCACAGCAAAACTGGGCTTCATAAAGTTTTCTTGGCTATGATTTTTTACAGAGGGAAATCACCAGGCTTTTCTTTCTTCGCCTGCTGGGTGTGTTCAAACTGTCAACTTTTTTTTTTTTTAATTAATATTTGAGTGTAAACTATTTGGATATTTGGATCACCCATTTACCTATTTTCTTAATAATAGCCAGGAATTAGGAAAAACTCTGTATCTGTTTCTTAATCTAAGGGGAGGTAAACATCCCTTTAATGCATTTATATATATTTCCATTCAGAGATATAATATATATTTTCTGTTACAAACAAAGTGTCATGACTTAGATTATGAAATAAACTTAGTCTCATAGTTTTTAGTTTCAACATTTTCAACACAATGTTTCATTTGGACCTCTCCTTTTTATATTTACTGTAAAAATTTTTTGGCAACCTCTTTCTTTGTGGATGATGTTCTTGCTGTAATCCCACAATTCTGGTTTTCGGTCATTGGTGTTCAATGCATCAAATCTATTCTTTAGATGGTTTCTAAATTCAGGAGGGATATATTCAAGATCATATTTTGGCTCTTACAGACTTGTTCTAACTGTATTTAACTCCAAGTTGAACTTGTACATGAGCAGTTGATGGTCTGTTCCACAATTGGCTCCTGGCCTGGTTTTGGCTGAAGATATTGAGCTTTTCTATCACCTCTTGCCACAGATGTAGTCAATCTGATTCCTGTGTATTCCTTCTCACGAAGTCCATATTTATAGCTGCTATTTGTGTTGTTGAAAAAGGTATTTGCAATGAAAAAGTCGTTGGTCTTGCAAAATTCTATCATGCAATTTCCAGCATCATTTCTGTCAGCAAGGCCATATTTTCCAACTACTGGTGATTCTTCTTTGTTTCCAACTTTTGCATTCCAGTCAGCAGTGATAATTAACACATCCTGCATGTTCTGTCAATTTCAAATGGCAGAAGCTGACAAAAATTTTCAATTTCATCATCTTTGGCTTTGGTAGTCGGTGCATAAATTTGAATAATAGTTATATTAACTGGTCTCCCTTGTAGACGTATGGATATTGTCCTATAACTGACAGCATAGTAATTCAGGACAGATCTTGAAGCATCCTTTGTGATGATGAATGCCATGCCATCCCTCTTCAAGTTGTCATTCCAGGGATAGTAGACCACTTGGTTGACTGATTCAAAATGGCCAAAAACAGTCTATTTTAGCTCACTAATACCTAGGATATCAATCTTTATGCATTCCATTTCATTTTGACAACTTCCAATTTTCCTAGATTCATACTTCTTACATTCCATGTTCTGATTATTAATGGATGTTTGCAGCTGTTTCTCCTCAATTTGAGTCATGCCACATCAGAAAATGGAGGTCTTGAAATCTTTGCCTTATCCATATCTTTAAGTTTGGTTCTACTCTGGTGATGCAGCTCTTTCTCAGTCCTATTTTGAGAGCCTTTTGACCTAAGTGGCTTATCCTCCTGCACTGTATCAGACAATGTTTCCAGGCTATTCATAAAGTTGCACAGTAATGTCTGAGACAGTGTTTCTCTGATATTCATAAGGTTTCCCCTGGCCAATTCTTTGAGAAGTGGATGGCCTCTTCCTTCTTCCTAGTCTGTCTCATTCTGTAAACTATTAAAAACTGTGTACCATGTGAAACCCTGCTGGGTTTGAAACACAAGTGACACAGCCTTAAGCCTCACAGTAACATGCCACCACAGTAGGACAAACTGACAGACAAGTGTGTCTCCCTTAGCTGTTCAAAACCTCTCCACCCTCCTCACCCTCCCCTTACATGGATCCCTGACTCTTTCCTGCTACTTGGGGTCATGGTCTTGGTCCCCGGCCTTACCTGGACCCTGCCATTGCTTCCTTACTCTGTCCTGGTCCCCCACCTCCCAGCTTTTTCTCTGTTTTCCTTGTTTTTCTTGCTGCTTGGGAGGTCACTAAAAAAGACAAGAAAAGAAGAAAAGACCAAAATGGATGACAGAAAAGACTGAAAGTTGCACTTGAGTAGAGAGTAAAGAAAATGGAAGAAATGACAAGATAAAAGAACTTAACAGAAGATTTCAAAGAGCAGCTCAAGCAGATAAAGCGAATTACTATAATGAAATGTGCCAAGATTCAGAGTTAGAAAACCAAAAAGGAAGAACACACTCAGAATTTCTCAAGCTGAAAGAACTGAGGAAAAAATTTAAGCCTCGAGTTGCGATATTGAGAGATTCTATGTGCAAAATATTGAATGATGCAGGAAACATCAAAAGAAGATGGAAGGAATACACAGAGTCACTGTACCAAAAAAACTGGTAGATCTTCATCCGTTTCAGGAGGTGCCATATGATCAAGAACCAATGGTACTGAAGGAAGAAGTTGAAGCTGCACTGAGGAATTGGCAAAGAACAAGGCTCCAGAAATTGATGGAATACCTTTTGAGATGTTTCAACAAACAGATGACCCACTGGAGGCACTCATTCGATTATGTCGAGAGATTTTAAAAACAGGTACCTGGCCAACTGACTGGAGGAGATCCATATTTGTACCCATTCCAAAGAAAGGCAATCCCACGGAATGTGGAAATTATCAAACAATGTCATTAATATCGCATGCAAGTATGATCTTACTGAAGATAATTCAAAACTGATTGCAGCAATATACTGACAGAAAATTTCCAGAGGTACAAGTTGGATTCAGAAGAGGATGTGGAACAAGGGATATCCTAGCTGCTTTCAGATGGATCTTGGTTCAAAGCAAAGAATACCAGAAAGGTATTTACTTGTGTTTTATTGACTATGCAAAGGCATTTGATTGTGTAGATCATAACAAATTGTGGATGACATTGAGAAGAATGGAAATTCCAGAATATTTGATTGTGATCATGAGAAAACTGTACATTGACCAGGAATCTGTTGTTCTAACAGGACAAGGAGACATTGCATGGTTTAAAATCAAGAAGGGAGTGTGTCAGGGTTGTATTCTTTCCCCATACTTATTCAATCTGTATGCTGAGCAAATAATCCAAGAAGCTGGACTATACAAAGAACATGGCATCAAGATTGGAGGAAGATTCATTAACAACCTGCGATACACTGATGACAACTTTGCTTACTGAAAGTGAGGATGACTTGAGGCACTAACTGATGAAGATTGAAGAATACAGTCTTCACTATGGATTACATCTCAATATGAAGAAAACAAAAATCCTCACAACTGGACAAATAAGCAGCATCATGATAAATGGATAAAAGATTGAAATTGTCAAAGACTTCACATTGCTTGATTCTACAATCACTGCCAATGGAAGCAAGAGTGGGGAATTTAGACCACTTATAGCACTGGGCAAGCTGGCTGCCAGGGACCTCTTTTAAGTGCTGAGGAGCAAGAATGTCTCCTTGAGGATCAAGGTGCACCTGACACAAGCCATGATATTTTCAGTCACCTCATATGCATGTGAGAACTGGACAATGAATAAAGAAGACAGAAGAATTGACGCTTTTAAGTTGTGGTGCTGGTAAACAATGCTGAAAATACCATGGACTACTAAAAGAACTAACAGATCTGTCCTGGAGGAAGTGCAGCAGGAATTCTCCTTGGAAGCAAGAATGGCCAGACTTCTTATCACCCACTTTGGTCATGTTGTCAGAAGCGACCATTCCCTGGAGAAGGATGTCATGCTTGGTAAAGTGGAGGATCAACGAAAGAGGGCAAAGCCCTCAAGGAGATGGATTGACACAATGGCTGCGACGATGGGCTCAAGTCTAGCAAGGATCATGGAGCTGGCACGGAACTGGACGGTGTTTCCTTCTTTTGTGCATAGGTTCGCTATGAGTTGCACAAGACTCGACGGTACCTAACAATGACAACAGTAAGATTTTGGCCAATGCATAAAACAGATTTATCTTATGCACATCTTCGAAGTTAGCCTGTGTCTTTGAATACTCTAATTCTCTTGAACTCAATTCCATATGCTATAAAATAGACATATCTATGTTTTTTCCCTCATGGAAAAAGGAGTTTCTTCCTATGCCTTTAATTATTTAAATGATTTACAAAACACTTGTGAATCTTCTGTGGAAAATTAACTTGCTAAGCACATATTAAATTTTTTAAAGGTGCATGTTTTTATCCACCAGGTGTGAGAGTGATTTTATCATATTCTTCTTTTGTTGATAACACTAATATGACTCAATTTATTCTCCTGATGCAGTTGTGTATGTTCAAGAGTTAAAGAATGAATCACAACTAAGATCGTTACATGTCATGTAACACAAAGAAAATACATTACCATGTCTCTTTGAAAAGAGACAAAACTGCTAACATTCAAGGTCACTGAATGATGACAGTTAATTGGGCTTTTAAGAAATGAAATCTTGAAAGAAGATTAAAAATTGCACTCAACTGCTATTCATGATTGTCTACAATAGCAAAACAAAACCCAATGTGGTAAATTATAATAGCTTGTTTCTATAAAACTTTGCTTTATTCAAGAGAGCTTGAGGTAGTTTAATCATGTCTCTTTGAAATTAATATCTGTTTCATGAAATCTCTAAAGCAGGTCTCTCACCTGAGGAGGATCTATTGTACCTGAAGGAGAATCTACTTACCGAGGAAAATTGGTATTAGAAATATTGTGTTATAGTTTGTAAATGGTTATAATTGAGAAAATAATGCCATAGTCTTTGAATAACACCATAGTCTTTCTCCAATGGAGAAAGAGTAATTTACCTTTAATTTAAGTGTGAAATATTTTTTAAGATATTTGAAACATTTACATAGAATTTTTTAAAAGCTCCCTTTTAAAAGGTTGGGAATGTAAATTTGATTGCCTGGAAAATAACAATGAGAAGCACGAGTAAGAAAAACCGTGATACATAGAAATGACATTCAATTAAAAACAATGCTTGCCTAAACAATCTTCAAACCCTAGATTAAAGTAAATAATAAGATAATACTTTCTTATCATGGAACTACCATCTGAGGATAAAAATACATTTTATTGAGTAAATAAATCTTGATGAATCTAACTGTCATTTCTGTCATTGATTCGGACTCACGGTCAGCCCATGTATTACAACGTAGACTTGCTTCATGAGGTTTTCTTGACTATAATTTTAGTGGAAGCAGATTGCCAGGCTTTTTCTTTTATGACACTTCTGGATACATTCAAACTGCCAACTTTTGTACTAGCAGTCGAGTTCAAACTTTTTGTGCCACCTAGAGCCCTTATTGAATCCAATATTGAAGTGCAAATACCATCAGAGAGAGTAGTTTATCTTTAATTATTTTAGTATATGATTTTTTTTTTCTTTTTTTAACTTGGAAAGTGTTTTGAAGAAGACATGAGAAAAGAAGAGTAACAGAGTTCTCAGATCTGAGACTGATAAGTTAATCAGGGAGATGGAGGTGGGAGAAAAAGTTGTGGGTGTGTCTGTGAATGGAGAAGATCATCAGGAGACATACTAGGGACCCAAGACTTGTATTGCAAGGATGGTAATATGCTGAAGAAAATGTTTTATAACATCAACCTGAGAATGCTTCTAATAAATTATTCTTAGAGTGTAACAGAGTAAAAAGGATTTCTTTTTTACTTTATGAAAAGAAAATTTCTGCTGTTATTTATTTCAGATAGTGGAAAGAGAAACAGAGAAATGACATGATGAGGAAGGAGAAACAGAGTACTTGTGATGGTTTCACAAAAAATTTCAGGCAAATTATAAGATTATATATATCCAGATGAAAACTCAAAAATGTGAAAAAAAAAATCTGTAAATTTTATTTTCAGAATTATTAAAACTTTAGGGCTTTGTTTTCATTTTCAGCACTTTGAGATTTAGAAGGCTTATATGAACATCTAACATTCCCTATTCTAACATATTCATTTCCTGAGAAAGATCAGGAATGTTCCCTTCTTTGGATGAATTAGCCTCAGTGGTGTCCTATCATCCTTCTCTATCCTTTTACCATGAAATCACATTGTCAAAATAAACAATTTCCACATTGTTTATGGCATCCAATTCAGTTTGATTTATACATAATTTCTATGCAATTGATGGCTAATTAAGGATGTCCTTTTTTTTTTCTTTGTTTATTCATTGGCTGTATGTCTGTTACTCTCTTAGACTTCTCAAACCTCTCTGGAAACCTTGAATTTTGGTGCATAAAAAATATGGGGCAGTTCTTTTTTTCCTTTTTTTTTTTTTTTTTATTGTGATTTGGGTGAAGATTTACAGAGAAAATTCACTTTCCATACAGCAGTTCACATACACTTTGTCTCATGACATTGACCACAGTTTACCACTTTGCAACAGCTCCGCTTCCACTTCCTTCCCATAGTTACCTCTTCCCTGTGTCCATCCCTCTATGGTCTCCTGCCCCATGAGCTGTCTCCCTGCACATATGCAGCCCTTCTTTCTCCCATGATTGTTCTCTCCAAAGAGAGTATCTACTTGAGGTAAATGTTCATCTTATATGCCTGTCTTTTGTTTGGCTGGAAACCACAGATGTGGGTTCAATTCCAGGCCTGAAGGGCAGTTAGGGGCCATAGTCTCAGTGGTTCCACCAAGCTCTATTGGACCAGAAAACCTGGTCCCCCTCCCTTTCTTTTTTCCAAATGATTTTGAGTTTTGTACCACACTGATCTCCCTTTCTATCAAGGATCTCCTACATAGATCCCCTTCCAAGTGGATGACAGTGATAGCCTGGAACCATCTAGCTCTTCTGGTCTCATAGTTGTATAGGCTGCAGATCGGATGGTGTACCAGTTGCTAGGACTAATTGTTACCGTGAATTTTGGTTTCCTTCATTCTTTGCTCTGGATGAGGAGAGACCCATCGTTGCATCTAGATGGCAGCTTGTTAGCTTTTAAGATCCCAGTCACTACTTGCCAAAGTAAGAGGTGGAACAATGTTTTGTATAGTTTGTTATGTCAATTGAGCTTGATGTCCCCTGAGACTATGGTCCCAAGCCTGCAGGTTCAACTACTTGTCCCTCTGGGTAGCTGGCTGTAACCAATCAGTGACCACAACCTTGCCCCTTGTCAGTTCTACTATACACCTGGGA
>NW_006921609.1:1519889-1520575 GCF_000298275.1 Orycteropus afer afer | reverse complement strand
TGAATATTTGTGCTTGTCCTCTTTTTTATTGTTATGTGAAGGTTTATCATGTTACTTTGAGGTTACCCTGTGATTTATCATTTTATCCCTTAGTTTAGAACAGTCCATTGTATCTTGCAACTCTCTTAACTTCCCCACCATTTAGAAGTTCTGTAACTACACAATCTTTTCCCTCTTTTTGTTTGTCGTTGGCCTCACTTGCCAATTGATGTCTCTGGTTCCCTGTTACAATCTTGTAAGCTCATTTTACTAATGGTAAAATGAGTTGTTATTTGCTATTTTTGGTTCTCTGTTCAAAGGGCTCCTTTTTAGCATCTCTTGTAAGGTTGGTCTGGTTTTAACAAATTCCCTTAGTTTCTGTTTATCTGTAAATCTCCTAATTTTACCATCATATTTGAGAGAAAATTTTGGCAGGTATATAATTCTTGGCTGAAAGTTTTTCTCTTTCAGGGTTTTCTATATACCATCCTATTGCCTTCTCACTTTCATGGTTTCTGGTGAGAAATCAGAGCTTATTTTTAGTGACTTTCCTTTGTAGGTAACTTTTTGTTTTTCCTGTGCTGCTTTCAGGATTCTGTCTTTGTCTTTGATTTTTATGAGTTTGATGATGATGTGTCTTGGTGATTTTCTTTTGGGGTCTATCCTGTTTGGGGTTCATTGGACTTCCTGAATGGATATATCCTCAT
>NW_006921609.1:1517212-1518610 GCF_000298275.1 Orycteropus afer afer | reverse complement strand
TGCCAGTCCGCAGCTCCATCTGTCTCTTTTTTTGGTATTTTCATACAAATTCTTCTGTTAGTTGGGGTTTAGTCCACTTCTATATCCTTCCCTTCGAGGCTCAGGAGTCCAGGATTATCTTCTGTGTCTGTGTTAATTGGTTTCCCTTTTCTTTGTTGAAGAGAATCTGTGCAGTCTTTCTGCCTAGTCCGCCATCTGCTGGAACCTCTCATGGGACAGTTCTTGTCTGTCACAATTGGTCATTATGCACTGGAAGTCAACTTGACAGCACCTAACAACTACAACAATATACAGAACAGGAAACACTTCTTCAAAAAATCTTGATGAGCAAGGGTTTTGCCTATATTTTAAAATCTGTTCCATCATTTATTTCTAAGAACTTTTTCATTGCATACATTTAGAAGTCTAGTGTTTATTTGATTTACCAGGTGAGGCATAGTTTTAAAAATAGAATACATGAAGAGTTTCCAAAGAGAATATTTTTTTTTTGTAAACCACATCCTATGTTTCATTATAATTAATAATTAATTTCATTAATAATTGAGTGTACTTTGCATGTGTATGGAGACTCCTGCCTTTAATTTGCCCTCTATGAGACCTCCAGGTGGTGCGTATTTGTAATTCTATCTTTGACACAGCAAACTGTGCCTTGTTAGGTTTCAATAAATGTGTTCTGGTAATAACTCTCAGTTGGGAAAAGCAAAACAAAATATGGAACATTCAGTCATGATCATAAGTTATGACTTCCTCTGAATAAAAAAGAAATCATTCTGGTACTAATAAAATTTGCATGAATATAAAGGAGAAAATCACATGCTTTAACATAAATGTCAGAAGAAAAAGCAATTGCAGCTGGCTGTTGAAAGCCATGGCTCTTGTGTCCACCTGACTAATTAACAGAACCCTAACACAGCTGCACTTCAAGCACTGTCATTTCATTTTTCTGTTACAGTTTGGAGGGAGAAGGTGACTTTCATGATTATAAAATTCCTTTGGATGTAAATGAATACTTGTAATGTAAAAAGGAGATCACTTCTTTATGAAGTGTTTCAACATGAGGCTTCAGATTTATGAAGACTACTGTTTATAACTTATCTAAATTTAGTTATCTAATTTGATATCTTAAATTATGACATTTCCTTCTAATTCTGTTTGCTCTTTCTTGGTCTTGAGGCAACATTTTGTCACATAAAAAGAGTTAGATATAATATTAAAGTTTGTTATTTGTAGCGAGTTGAGTCCCTGGCAGGTGCAATGGCTAAGCATGAAGCTACTAACTGAAACTTTGGCAGTTTGAATCTACACAGACTCATGTTGGGAAAAAGTTCTGGTGCTCTACTTTTGAAAGATCATGTTGTTGTTGTTATGTGCCATCGAGTCGGACTCGACTCAAAGTAA
>NW_006921609.1:1513052-1514554 GCF_000298275.1 Orycteropus afer afer | reverse complement strand
TGTTCAGTGCAGATCATTAAGCACCAGCCCGCCCGTGCTTACCTTGCTCCCGGAGACCCAGTCCCTCTCGGGAGGGTAACAAGGGAAAGTGTTCAGTGCAGATCAGTGAGTAAGCACCAGCCCGCCCGATGGGATCATAGCCATTGATAACACTGTGGAAGACAGTTTTACAGTGAAACACATGGGGCCTCTTTTAGTCAATATCATCTCAATAGCAACTTGTTAATGGTTTATCTTTTAGGATTAAAAATATTTAATTTTATTCTTAGCTTTTAGAAAAATTTGGGCCGACTTTAGAACTTGTATAGTGAATTGCCATATAATTCCATCTGGGTTAATACTTCCTTTCTCTTTATCTAGCTATAATTGTAATATTTTTTACAATAGTTTAGACTTTGATTAAAGTGTGGAAGGAAGTATAAACCCAAGGGCCGCATATTGTAGTAGATTTTTGTGGATAATTGGCAAAATTATCTTGAGGAGACAGCTATAAACTCTGTTCTGTAATCTTGGGGAAAGATAATGCAATTATGTAGTAAAACTTTAAAGAAGAAAGTCTTATTTCTGTTAGCAGTCTTATTAATTTAGTCTCATTAGTATGTACTATCTCTGCTCATACAATATAGTCCTGTAACTTTATCTCAGTAAATGGTAACTTTATTATTTTGTTTTGCAGATAAATAAAATGATTATGAATTCTTTCAATTACCATACAAACTGAAATAAGAAGAGAATAATCTTTAGTGCTTTATATTATCTCAAATATATTTTACTTTGCTATTTGTTTAGGTCCAAAAACAAAGGAAGGTAGCTGAATGGTTTAGTAAACTTTCAGGTAAACAAAACTACCTGATTACCTTCTGGACAAATTTAGGATTATTTGAAGAGTACTTTGTTTACTGTACAAGGAAGGTGATACTAAAACATCCACATTTGGAAACCTCTATTTCTCTTATCTCCTTTCTTCTTTATCCACCAGCTCCTCTGTGGGAGAAAGATAGTCTGTTTCCATAAGGATTTACAGCCTGGGGAACCTTATGGGGCAGTTCTCCTGAGTGCTATAGCTTTGCTGAGTCTGAATCCACTGGCATCAATGGGTGGGTTAGTTGTGTTTTTCTCCATCCTTCATTTCTTTAAGACTCAAATCCATTGTTAGCTATCCCTACTTTTGAAATATTTTATTGTTATTTAGGTGAAAGTTTACATAAAAAATTAGATTCCCAATCAACAATCCATAGAAAAATTGTTCTGTAATACTGGTTACAATCCCCGTAAAGTACCAGCACTCTCAACATTTCCACCATGCCTGCCCTATTTCCATCCATCCAGTTTCCTTGCCCCTCCTTTTTTTCTCATCTTTGCTTTAGTATAAATGTTGACCGTTTAGTCTTGTATAGTTTATTGCTCAATAGAACACATTCCTCATGGGTGTTATTATTTATTTTATAGGCCAATCTATTATATGACTAAAAGGTGGTCTACTGTTATTACTTTCAGTAGCA
>NW_006921609.1:1498632-1512487 GCF_000298275.1 Orycteropus afer afer | reverse complement strand
AAAAAAAAAAAAAAAGAAAAAACAATAGTTGTACTTTAGAGGGCTGCTTGCAAGGTTAAGATCCGAGATACTACTCACCAAACTTGAATGTAGAACACTGACTTTATGAACTTTGTTATGTCAATTGACCCAGTTGTCCCAGGAGCCTTCAATCCCTATAAATCAATCCCAGAAGTATTTGGGTATGTCTAGGATTTATACAGGAGGGAACTCTGGTAGCGTAGTGCCTAAGGCACTTGACTGCTAACCAGAAGGCTGGTGGTTCAAACCCACCAACCACTCCTCAGAAGGAACATGGGCAAATCTACTTCCGTAGTGATACTGCCTCAGACAGGGGTCGCTATGAGTTGGGTCCTACTCCACCACACATAACAACAACAACAGGATTTATACGGGAACTATGGTGGCATAGTGCCTAAGGCATTTAACTGCTAACCAGAAGACTAAGGTTTCAAACCCACCAGCCCCTCCCCAGAAGGAAGGTTGAGGAATCTACTTCTATAGTGCTACTGCCTCAGAAACCCAAGGAAGGGTTTCTATGAGTCGGATCTCACTCCACGGCAGTGGTTGTATTTGTTTTTTGCAATGTGTGTGTGTATATATATATATATATATATATATATATATTTAGAACATACAAGTATGAATATACATATGCCCGCACATGCATGTACTACCAAATGCATTCCCACAGCCAAACAACATACATACCTACTTATGTAATAATTCACATACTTTTGATTGTTACTTTTTGTTACTTGCAAAATTGTATAAGTTATAGCATTTACTATAAAACCAAAACCAAGCTCACTGCTGTTGATCGATTTTGACCTATAGGGACCCCTCCTTGGGTTTCCAAGGTGGCATTACTACAGAAGGAGATTGCCCAACCTTCCTTCTGAGGAATGGTTGGTGGGTTTGAACTGTCAGACTCCTGGTTAGCAGTTCAACTGCCTTAGGCACTACGCCACCAGAGAGCCTTTATCTTGCATACCTTTCAGTGTCTTCATTTACCTTGGTGAAGTTGTGCTGACTTCCCTTATATTGTATACTACTTTAAAGACATGTCTACTGTCTAGCAAGTGATTACCCTTCCCTCCTCATCCCATTCCTGGAAACCATCAAAGAATATTACTTTCTACATGTATACCTATTCTTGACTTTTTATAAAAGTTGTACCATGTAATATTTGTCCTTTCGTGTTTGCTTTATTTTACTAAGCATAATGTCCTCCAGATTCATCCATGCTATGTTTCATGGACTCATCATTACTCTTTATCATTGCCAAGTATCCCATTGTAAGTATATACCACAATTTGTGTACCCATTCATTCTTTGATAAGCATGTAGGTTGCTTCCATTTTTTGATATTGTTAACAATGTTGCAATGAATATGGGCTGCATATGATTATTTAGGGAGCTGTGGTGGCATAGTGCCTAAGGCATTAGTCTACTAACAAGAAAGCTGGTGTTTCAAACTCATCAGCCTGTCCTCGGAAGGAAGGTGGGGCAATCTACTTCCTTAGAGATGCTGCTTCAGAAACCCAAGGAGGGGTTGCTATGAGCCAGATCCAACATGACAGTGAGTTTTGAGTTGTATGACTATTTTTGTCACTGCTTTTATATCCTTAGGATATACCTAGGCATGACATAGCTGGATCATACAGTGTTTCTATTCCTAGCTTTTTAAGGAAGTGCCATATCATTTTCCATAGTTGTCATTGTTGTTATGTGCCATTGAGTTGTCTCTGAGTTATAGCGACCCTATGCATGACAGAACAAAACACTGCCTGGTCCTGTGCCAGCTCCATGATCCTTGCTATACTTGAGCTCATTGCCACAGGCACCATGTCAATCCATCTCGTTGAGGGCCTTCATCTCTTTTGTCAACTCTCCACCTTATCAAGCATGACGTCTTTCTGTAGGAAATGGTCCCTTCTGACAACATGACCAAAGTAGGTGAGATCAAGTCTGCCCATTCTTGCTTCTAAGGAGTATTCTGGCTCCATTTCCTACAGGACAGATTTGTTAGATCTTTTAGCGTTCCATGGCACTTTCACCATGCTTCACCAGCAACACAACACAAAAGCATAAACTCTTCTTCTGCATTTGTTATTAATTGTCCAGCTCTCACACGAATACGAGGCAATTGAAAATACCATGGCTTGTGTCAGGTGTACCTTAGGCCTCAAGGAGACATTTTTGCTCTTCAGCACTTGCAAGAGGTCCTTTGCAGCTGATTTGCCCAGTACTATATGTTGTCTGATGTCCTGACTGTTATTTCCATTGGTGTAGATTGTAGAACGAAGCAATGTGAAGTTTCCATAGTAGTTGTACCATTTTACAATCCCATAAACAGTGTATAAGTGTTCAAATTTCCCAAAAACCTCACCAGAATTTCTTTCTTTTTGGTAGGAGTAAGATACCTTATTATACTTTTGACTTATAGCTTTCTAATGGCTAATTACACCACTCATCTCTCAGTTTGTATACTGTGGTGCTTACATGTTGCTGTGAGGCTAGAGTTTATGCCACCAGTTATTTCAAATGCTAGCAGGGTCATCCACAGTGGAAAGATTTCAGTAGAGCTTTCAGAAGACAGACTGTGAAGAAGGGTTGTTGTTATTGTTGTTACTTACCATCGAGTCGGTCCCCACTCATAGTGACCCCTCCTTGGGTTTCCGAGGCAGTATCACTATGGAAGTAGGATTGCCCAACCTTCCTGAAGAAGGGTAGGGCCATGCATTTCTGAAGAAAAAAAAAAACTGGCAACTGAAAACTTTATAATTAGCAGTAAAACATTGTCTGATATATTACTGGGAAACCTTATGAATAGCTCTGAAATTTTGTCTGATATACTGCCCAAAGTTTAACCCCTCAGTATTTGAGTATTTGGGGGGGAAAAAAAAAAAAACTGCCATTGAGTTGATTTTGACTCATAGTGATCCCCACTGGGTTTCCAAGGTGGTAAAACTTTACAGAAGTGGATTGCCCAGTCTTCCTTCTGTGGAGTGGCTGGAGGGTTTGAACCACTAACCTTCTGGTTAGCAGTCAAATGCCTTAGGCACTATGCCATCAGAACTCCTTTGTGTATTTGGAAGGTACTCAAAATACAGCTGCAGAGCTGCTTCCCTAAAGTAGCCAAAAGAAAAAAACCAAGCAAAGAAACTCATTGCCATTGAGTTGATTCCAACTCATAGCAACCCCTTATTGGGTTTCAGAGGCAGTATCTCTATGGAAATAGATAGCCTAATCTCTCTTCCAAGGAGTGGCTGGTGGGTTTAAATGTCTAGTCTTCTGGTTACCAGTCAAATGCCTTGGGCATTACATCACCCCCCCCCCCCAGAGTCAACCTTAATGATGTGGATGTAGTAAAGTTTTGGTGCCCTTACTTTGCTGAGGGGTGCGACTCAAAAATGAGAAGAAATGGCTGCAAACATTCATTGATAATCAGAACATGAAATGTAAGAAGTACAAATCTAGGAAAACGGGAAGTTGTCAAAAATGAAATGGAATGCAAAAAATTAATATCCTAGGCATTAGTAAGCTGAAATGAACCACTTTTAGCCATTTTGAATCAGACAACCATATGATCTACTATGCTGGGAATGATAAATTGAAGATGAATGGCCTTGCATTCATCATCAAAAAGAACATCTCTAAATCTATCATGAAATGTAATATAATCAGTAATAAGATAATATCCATATGCCTACAAGAAAGACCAGTTAGTACTACTATTATTCAAGTTTACACACAAACTACTAAAGCCAAAGATGAATAAACTGAAGATTTTTATCAACTTCTGCAGTTTGGAGTTGAGCAAACATGCAATCACTCTGTATTGAAATTACTGGTATTGGAATGAAAAATTTAGAAACAAAGATGAACCATCAGTAGTTGGAAAATATGTCCTCGGTGATAGAAATGATGTCAGAGATCACATGATAGAATGTTGCAAGACCAATAACTTATTCATTGCCAATACTTTTATCAATAACATAAATGACAGTTATACATGTGGTCCTCAAGTGATGGAATATCAGATTGACTACATCTGTGAAAAGAGGTGATGGAGAAGCTCTGTTTCATTAATCAAAATAAGGCCAGGAGTTGACTGTAGAATAAACAATCAGTTGCTCATACGCAAGCTCACATTGAAGCTAAAGAAAATTAAACTAAGTCCATGATAGACAAAATATGACCTTGATTATATCCCACTTGAATTTAGAGACCGTCTGAAGAAAAGATTTGATGCATTCAACATGAGTGACTGAAGACCAGACGAGTTGTTGGATGGTATCAAGACCATCATACATAAAGAAACTTAAAGGCTTAAAAAGACAGAAAAGACAACAATAGATGTCAGAAGAAACTCTGAACCTTTTTCTTGAATGTAAAGTAGCTAAAGCAAACAGAAGAATGCTGAAATAAAAGAATTGAACAGAGGATTTCAAAGGCCAGCTTGAGTAAAGATTATAATGAAATGTTCAAAACCTGGAATTAGAAAATCACAAGGGAAGAACATGCTCAGCAATTCTCAAGCTGAAGGAGCTGAAGACTTGCAATATTGAAGAATTCTATGGGGAAAATATTAAAACATTCAGGAAGCCTCAAAAGAAGATGGAAGGCTTACCCATACTCAATGAATCAAAAATAATTTGTCAATGTCCAACTATTTCAGGATGTAGCATATGATCAAGAACCAATGGTATTGAAGAAAGAAGTCCTAGCTGTGCTGAAGGATGTGACAAAAAAAGAAAAGAAAAGAAAAGAAAAGAAAAGGCCCCAGAAATTGATGGAATACCCATTGAGGTGTTTCAACAAATGGATGTAGCTCTGGAGGTGTTTAGTCAGTTTTGCCAATAAATTTGGAAGACAACTGCCTGGACACATGACTGGAAGAGATAGATATTTGTGCTAATTCCAAAGGAAGGTGATTCAACAGAATGTGGAAATTATCGACCAACATCATTGATATCCCCTGCAAGTGAAATCTTGCTGAAGATGATTCAAAACTTGTTGCAGCAATATATTGAGGAGACTTCCACAATGCAAGCTGGCTTCAGAAGAGGACATGGATTGAGAGATATCATTGCTGTTGTCAGAGGAATCTTAGCTGAAAGCAAAAAATACCAGAAAGTTGTCTACCTGTATTTTATTGATTATGCTAAGGAATTTGCCTCTGTGGATCATTACAAATTATGAGTAACATTGTGAAGAATGGGAATTCCAGAACACTTAATCATGCTCATGAGGAATCTGTGCAAAGACCAAGAGGCTCTTGTTCAAACAGAGCAAAGTAATACTGCATAGATTAAAATCAGGAAGGGTGTGTATCAGGGTTATATACTTTCACCATACTAATTCAAATTGTATGCTGAGCAAATAATCTGAGAAGCTGGACTATATGAAAAAGAATGCAGCATCAGGTTTGGAGGAAGACTCATTAACAATCTGCAGTATGCAGATGATACAAGCTTGCTTGCTGAAATTGAAAATGGCTTGAAGTTCTTAATAATGAAGATCAGAGACTACAGTGTTCAGTGTGGATTACATCTCAACATTAAGACAATGAAGATTCTTACAACTGGGCCAATAAGCAACATTATGATAAATGGAGAAAAGATTGAAGTTGTCAGGGATTTCATTTTACCTGGATCCACAGTCACCACTCATGTATGTAGCAGACATCTTATTCAGACATAGAAATCAGACATCTTATGCTACTGGGAAAACCTGCTGCAAAAGTGCTAAAAAGCAAAGATGTCATTTTGAAAACTTAGTTGCATAGTGCCTAAGGTATTTGGCTGCTGAACAGAACAGAAGGTTGGTGGTTCAAACCCACCAGCCACTCTGTGAAAGCAAGACTGGGCAATCTACTTCTGTAAAGATTTACAGCCTGGGAAACTCGGTGGAGTTCACTATGAGTCAGTATTGACTCAATGGTAGTGGGTTTGGTTTTTTTGGTTAAGTGTGCCTAACCCAAGCCATGGTATTTTCAATTGCTTCAAATGCATGTGAAAGCAAGGCAAAGAATAAGGAGAACCAAAAAAGAGTTGATGCCTTTGAATTGTATTTGCAAAGGATGCTGAAAAGACCATGGGCTGCTGGAAGAAGGAACAAGTGTGCTGTGGAAGAAGTGCAACCAGAATTCTCCTTAGAAGTGAGATTAGCCAGACATCTCACCTACTATTCTGGTTACCTAGTGCCACTCTGACAGGAATATACCACAAATGGGATGGTCCTAACAAACAGGAGTTTATTTTTACAATTTGGAGGCTATAAGTCCAAGTTCAAAGTGCCAGGCTCTAGGGGCTGGGTGAAAGCTCCTCAACCTTGGGTTGCAGCTCTGCCTCCTGCTCCTGGCCCACTGAAGCTGGAGGCTTTTCTTCATTCAGGCAGCTACTGGATGCTCAGGCTAACAGACCCAAGGTTGACAAGTAAAAAGACACAGTCCTGATGTTACCAACCCACACAGCAGGTCATTACTTCAAGTACATTATAAATCCCAAAGTCGGAAGAACATGGCAGGCTGCTGAACAATGACATGGCTACATGAAGGGTCCAAGCATGCCATAAGCTAGAGACCATTTCCAAAGCTTCTCTTTAAATACAGGAAGCAGACCACATCCCAAAGACAGTTACTCAGCTGCTTGTGGTAGATCCCACCATGGAGTTGATTGCCAGACTCATCATGGGGAATAACTACCACAAGCTGCCCAGCCACTCAACCAGGCCCAGACAAGTTGACACACAATCATAACTATCACATCTACTTAGGTCTTATTTTCAGAAGGGACCAGTCCCTGGAGAAATATTCCATGCTTGGTAAATTGAAGGTTGGTGAAGAAGGGGAAGACTCTGAATGACCTGGATTTACACAGTGGCTGCAACCCTGGGGTCAGGCATAGTATTGATTTTGAGAATGGTACAGGACTGGGCAATGTTTTGTTCTGTTGTACATATGGTTGCTATGAGTTGGAACCATCTTGCAGAACATAACAACAACAACAACATTGGCTAATCATGGTGAGCTTAGGAGCTCTGGTAGTATAGTGCCTAAGGTACTGGACCACTAACCAGAAGGCTGGTGGTTCAAACCCACCAGCCACTCCTCAGAAGGAAGATGGGGCAATCTACTTCTGTAATGATACTGCATCGGAAACCCAAGGAGAGGTCGCTATGATTTGGGTCTGACTCAATGGCACATCACAACAACAACAATCATGGTGAGCGTCTCTACATGTATTTGTCAACCACCTACCTGTCCTCTTTGATGAAGTGTCTGTGCATGCCTTTGCCTATTTTTTATTAGATTGTTTGTCTTTTTGTTGTTGAGTTGTGGAAGTTCACTATAGATTTTAGAGAGTTGAGCCTTGTCAGATATGTCATTACCAACACATTTTCCCAGCCTGTAGTTTCCCTTTTTACTCTGTTGGTGAAGTCTTTTGATAACAAAAAAGTATTTAATTTTTAGGAGGTCCCAGTTATCTAGTTTATCTTCTGTTGTTCATGAAATTTTAGTTGTGTTTAAGCTATTTTTTTTTTTTTTTTAGTATACAATTCCAGTTTCTGGTACTTGGCCTTCTATATTTCCCACTTCAACTAGAAAACAAATATGATGCTCTTTAGTGAGTTTCTTTGTTCTAAAATTTTAAGAATATTTCAGAAGGTGAGCTAAGAACTGCAAATTTATTTATCATCATCCCATATTCCTTAGCCTAACATACACAGAGAAATCCTACCCCAACTGAAAATAAGTGAACTCTAAGAAAACACTGACTTATTTCTCTCTGTGATACTATGGAAGTTGATCAATGGCATATAAAACAAGTTGTACTAGAATGGTTTGCTGTTATTGTTAGATATCACAGAGTCAATTACAACTCATGGCAAAACCATAAGTATTGAGTTGAACTGTTCCCTAAGGTTCTCAAGGTTGTAACTTTCCAGAAGCTGGTTGTCACTTCCACGTAACTCTGGGTATGGTTCAGCTGGCAATATTTTCAATTATTTAAATGTTTAACCCTGTGCCCCATTCAGGGACTCAGAAATAAAATTAATTAAACTTAAAAAATTAGTGAAAATTTATATTTCCATTAAATACAATGCATACATTGACAATTCAAGGTCTATCCATGGACTCCACTACATCTCATTTGAGTTGCACAACCTCTTCTTTTTGATGCAGTTACCAATAGTGATATTATTATGTAGTGTATTGTATAGTGTATTTAGACATTAAGAAGACAAGAATAAAAAAAAGGAAAAATATTGAAGATGCAGAGGGAAAATTATCTCAGCCTCAGTATTCAATATTGCAGAAAACAAAGTCAGAAAGGTTCAGAGTGCAGAATCAAAAATTTGAAAAAATATGAAATAAGATTTTCCCACTAATAGATGTTTTAGTGCTAAGTAACAAAAAAATGACCATGAGAGCTAATCTTTGTATTTTTAAAAAAGATGAGTATATAAATAGAAAAAAGTCACAAGCTCTAAAATACTTAGAATCATAATTTCAAGATGTTTTAAACCTCTCTTACCCATAGATGGTTGGGATATGGAGGAAGGCACATGAACACCATTTTGTACAGTAGAATGAACTAGAGACCAAATTAGGAAAGATAGAGTTCATTTAGTTTTCTCACAGTCAAGGCAGAAATGCTGAGTTACAATAGGACTATATTAAGGTTGTAAGCTATCTCCTAAAACAAAAACAAAAACAAAAAAATGGGATGGTTATTATTTTTAATTGGCACAGAGTTTTCTATTTTTGAGTTTGTAATTTCATGTTTATGAATTAATTATTCCATTTTTTTTTCTATCTACAATGACTCTCTTGTTATTATACTACATGAATTGCTGTTCCTCTACCAGGTTACTACTATTGGTTATTACTCTCTTGGTTATTTTAGTCCTCATGTTTATGAGTCGGGGCTGACTTGATGGCACATAACAACATAACAACAACATGTTTATAAGGTTTTGTACAAGCAAGTAAAAGTAAATTGTCTTAAACTTCATCTGTTTATCACTGTACTACTGCAGTAATTAAATTCTTTCCAGACTTTAGATTTTGAAGGAAAAAAAAAAAAAATCATAATATTTTGTTTTCATGGCTCTTAAGAACCAAGTGATGTTCACTCAAGGTAGCAAACATATAGAGCAGAAATGAACATATCACAATGAATAAAAATTGAGTGTCTTAAACATGTCCTATAAATGATGCATAAATTTGAAGACTTAATAATAGTCTTTATTGAAATTTTTGTAAGTAAACTTAGTCACTCAAATAGGAAAGTCACTTAAAACCCTACTGAAAATAAATAAATAAATAACAGATAAGCATAATAGAGAAAAAATACAGCCAGTAATATTGAGGGGATCAACAACTCAACATACTCACTGTGGTCTGCTGGTAGAGTGAGAATAAAGGGCAAGATAGTGTGGACATTGTCCTTATGTGAAACAGTGATTGAAAGTAAACTGATATAATGGAAAGTAAAATAAAAAATCCTAGGAGAAATGTATAATGCATCAGCATACTGCATCTCTTTTGAACATAACACTGAATCAGTAAGAAGTTATCTGAAAGTGAATAGATACATAACAAATCCAGTATGGAAAAATTAAAGTATTAAACATTAAGAAGTGATTACTGCATGGTTAAAACTTACTTCTGCATGAGTGGTTACCTATGATTATGTTTTCCTATCACTAGCCACATATTCTCTGTAAAATGCAAGAAAGACTGACAGTAGAAGTTGTGAATAAGTCTCATAAGGTGCAAGTCACACCCTAAAAAAAACTATCCTGAAGTGAAATCTTTGTGTTATGTTCCAGAGAAGGACTTACTTATTTTAATATTTGTGATTCCAGCTCAAGAAGTCAATAGACTGAAATGATATTTCTAACAGGAAAAATTTCAGTGTAATGGAGATAATTTAAAGGCAAATGAAGAAACATATGTAATCACTTAAAAGGCTATGTTTACATTAGCTTTCTGATTTTGAATTAACCTAGCTCAAAATAACTTCACAAAGACCACAATACATAAAGTGTGGGCGAGTCTAACAGAATGGTTCAAACACAAAGAAAACAAGGAGAAAACAAACAAACAAACAAACAAACAAAAAACTCTTACTGTCCTTGAGTCAGCTCCAGCTCACAGCAACCCCTCATTGGGTTTCCAAGGTATTATTACTTCTGAAGTAAATTGCCCAACCATCCTTTCAAGGAGTAGCTGATGGGTTTGAACCACCAGCCTTGTGGTTAGCAGTCAAATGCCTTAGGCACCACGCCACCAGAGCTCCCAAGAAAACAAGAAAGTAAACAAAAAATAAAAAAAGTTCATAATAGGATAGTGGAATTAGGAAAAGAAAATTGTGTATGCTCCAATCTCTAGTGGGAATAAAAAAAAAAATTCAACTGTAATAACTCAGTAGAAAAAGAGAGTGGAATTCTAGAAATGTTAAGATCAATTAATGGAATTTATGAGATTGGGGCAATAAGAAAAACTACATTGTAATTATTATAGAATATTAATTATCTCATTGTAAGTGTAGACTTTAGGTAGTCATTACGGTAAGAAGGCAAAATAGTACATAAAATTGGTAAAATTTTTAAATAAAGCATGTGACTAAAGTGATAAGTATAATAAAATGAATTTTATTTATATATGAAAATAATTAGAGTATGATCAATTTAAAGGACCAACATAAGAAATTTGTTCAAGTTAATTCCTAGCTCATTTTGTGAGATGCCAAGGAAGAAGTAATAAAGGAGTTAAATGAAATAATGAAGCATTCTGATACAGCTGATTTTTTGGTGTTGCATAAAACCCAGATGTACTTTATACAAGATTGAGTTTCTAAATGTATGAGTTTCTCTTTGTTTTTGAGTAGCTCTCTGTCTAAAAGACAAATGAGGTCACTGACAAAGAAAAAACAAAACAGTAGTATACTATTTCAAAATTAGGCTCAGATTAGTTAGTAGGAATTTATTTTATGGAATGTGCATTTTCTGTCCTAGTGATTGAGCTACCATAGGCTGTACTCAAGTGGCAAGGTGGGAAAGTGGGGAAAAGGAGAGAGAAAAGCCAGAGGGACCAGGACAGAATGAGGAGTCAGCAGCAGGGATCCAAGTAAGCATAGGGAGCCCAGACAATATCCCACAAGTGGCAAGGCGGGAAAGTGGGGGAAATGAGAGGAAAAGACCAGGGAAGCTGGCAGCAAGTGAGGAGGCAGCTGCAAGGATCCAAGTCAGGGGAAGTTGGAGAGGTTTCCAACAGCTAAGGGAGACAAACTCGTCTGTCAGTTTGTCCTACTGTGGTGACGTGTTGCTGTGAGGCTTTAGGCTGTGCCACCAGTGTTTCAAACCCAGTGAGGTGCACATGGTGCACAGGTTTCAGCATGGCTTGCAGACTGAAACAGAATAGGAAGAAGGAAGAGGCCATCCACTTCTCAAAGAATTGGCCAGGGAAAACCTTATGAATAGCAGAGAAAAACTGTCTGATACATTACTGCACAATTTTATGAATAGCCAGGAAACATTATCCAATAAAGAGCAGGAAGATGAGTCACTTAGGTTGTAAGGCTCTCAAAATATGAATGGGAAAGAGCTGCATCATCAAAGTAAAACCAGCCTTAGTGATATAGATAAGGTAAAGCTTTGAGACCTCCATTTGCTGACATGGCATGACTAAAATTGAGGAGAAACAGCTGCAAACATCCATTAAAAATCGGAAGATGGAATGTATGAAGTATGAATCCAGGAAAATTCGAAGTTGTCAAAAATGAAATGGAACATAAAAGATTGACATCCTAGGCATTAGTGAGCTGAAATGGACTGGTTTTGGCCATTTTGAAGCAGACAACCATATGATCTACTATGCTGGGATTGATAGTTTGAAAAGAAATGGCATGGCATTCATCATCACAAAGGATGTTTCAAGATCTGTCCTGAAGTACAATGCTGTCAGTGATAGGATAATATCCATATGCCTACAAGGAAGAACAGTTACTATGACTATTATTCAAATTTATACACCAGCCACCAAAGCCAAAGATGATGAAATTGAAGATTTTTATCAATTTCTGCAATCTGAAATTGACTGAACATCAATCAGGTTGTGTTAATTATCACTGGTGACTGGAATGCAAAAATTGGAAACAAAGAAGAATCACTGTAGTTGGAAAATTTGGCCTTGTTGACAGAAATAATACTAGAAATAACATGGTAGAATTTTGCAGCACCAACTTATTCATTGCAAATATCCTTTTTCAGCAACACAAACAACGGCTGTACACATGGACTTTGCCACATGGAACACACAGGAATCAGATTGACCATATCTGTGATAATAGGCTATGGACAACCTTAATATCTTCAGCCAAAATCAAGCAAGGAGCTGATTGTGGAACAGACCATCAACTGTTCATATGCAAGTTCAGCTTGAAGTTAACAACAGAGTAGTGATGAGAAGCAAAGATGTCACCTTGAGGACTAAGGTGCACCTGACACAACCAATGATATTTTCAATTGCCTCATAGGTATGTGAGAGCTGGACAATGAATAAGGAAGACCAAAGAATAATTGATGCTTTTGAGTTTTAGTGCTGGTGAAGAATGCTGAAAGTACCATGGACTGCTGCTAAAAGAACTAACAGATCTGTCCTGGAAGAAATGCAGCCAAAATGCTCCTTGGAAGCAAGAATGACCAGACTTTGTTTCACTTACTTTGGTCATCTTGTCAGAAGGGACCATTCCCTGGAGAAGGATGTCATGCTTGGTAAGGTGGAGGGTCAATGAAAAAGGGGAAGGGCTTCAATGAGATTGATTGACACAGTGGCTGTGCCTATGGGCTCAAGTATAGCACGGATCATGGAGCTGGTGCAGGATTGGGTGGTGTGTCGTTCTGCTGTGAATAGGGTCTCTATGAGTCAGAAATGACTTGATGACACCTAAGAACAATATAGGCTGTACTCATAACAAGGACATGATCAGTTATTGATCATAATCAGAAAGGGCATACTGAGGACATCATTATTACTGAAGAAGAAGGCTACAGGTCTAGCTTTACCTTCTCTTGTAACAGTTCGTTGTTCTTTTCATTATTATTATTATTATTAATTTTATTTATTATAAATGTGCACACTCATGTGCCTGCATATGTGTGTGTGTTAATACTTCCTTAGGTTATCTGTGAGCTAAAAATGGATTGGTGTTGTCAGTTAGGATAAGACAGTTTGGATGGTCTACTGTGACAGGAATGACAAATTGAAGAGGAATGGCATCACCTTCATCATCCCAAAGAACACTTCAAGATCTATACTGAAGTACAATGCTGTCTATGACAGGATAATATCCATACCCCTACAAGGGATACCAGTTAATATTACTACCATTAAAATTTACAAAACAATCTCTAAAGCAAAAGAAAAAGAAATTGAATTGTTTTTTTACCAATTTCTTTAGTCTGAAAGAAATATGCAACCAAGATATATTAATAATCTTGGTGATTGGAATGCAAAAATTGGAAACAAAACAAAGAAAAAAGATCAGTAGTTGGAAAATATCTCCTTGGTGCTAGAAATGATGCCATAGATAGCATAATAGAATTTTGGAAGGCCAATGACTTACTAATTGCAAATACCTTTTTTCAATAACATAAATGGTGATCTCACCAAATATATATATAGACTTCATCAAAATGGAATACATGGGAATGGAATAAACTACATCTATGTAAAGAGGTGGGAGCTCTGGTAGCATAGTGGCTAAGACACTTGCCTGCTAACCAGACGGCTGGCGGTTCAAACCCACCAGCCACTCCTCGGAAGGAAGGTTGGGCA
>NW_006921609.1:1477961-1498032 GCF_000298275.1 Orycteropus afer afer | reverse complement strand
AAAAAAAAAAAAAAAAAAATCAAGCCTCAAATTACAACGCTGAAAGAGTATATGGACGAAATATTAAGTACTGCAGGAAGCATTAATAGAAGATGGAAGGAGTACACAGTGTTGCAATACCAAAAAGAATTGCTTGATATTCTACCATTTCAGGAGGTAGCATATGATCAAGAACCAATGATTTTGAAGGGAGAAGTTCAAACTTGACTGAAGGAGTTGGTGAAAATCTCCAGGAATTGATGGAATACTCATTGAGATATTTCATCAAAGATATTCAGCATTGGAGGCACTTGTTTGTGCCAAGAAATTTGGAAGACAGCTACCTGGCCACCAGACTGATCAAAATTTGTGCCCATTCCAAAAGAAGTTGATTCATTAGAATGCAGAAATATCAAACAATATCATTAATATCACATGCAAGTAAAATTTTGCTGAAGATAATTAAAAAGCTGTTGCAGTAGCATATGGCCAAGGAACTTCCAGAAATTCAAGGTGATCAAAAGAGGACAAGGAACAAGGTATATCATTGCTGATGTCAGATGGATCTTGGTTGAAAGCAAAAAATACAAGAAAGATGTTTACCTGTGCTTTATTCGCTATACGAAGGTATTTGATTGTGTGGATCATAATTGTGGCTAACATTGAAAAGAAAGGGAATTCCAGAACACTTAACTGTTCTGTGTAACTTGTACAGAAACCAAGAAGCTGTCATTCAAACGGCATAGTTTAAAATCAGGAAGGGTGTGTATCAGGCTTCTATCTTTCACCATACTTATAAAATCCATATGCTGAAAAAACAATCTGAGAATATGGACTATATGAAGAAGAACACAGCACCAAGATTGGAGGAAGAATCATTAACAACCTGTAATATGAAGATGACACAATCTCACTTGTTTGTTGCCATTGAGTTGACTCTCACCTTTTGGAGATCTTATATATAATGGAACAAAATATTGCCTGGTCCAGTGCCATTCCCTTGATATGTTGGGAATCTGACTATTGGGATCCATAGAGATTTTACTGGCCACTTTTCAAAAATAGATTGTCAAGTCTTTCTTCCTAGTCTGCTTTAGTCTAGAAACTCTGCTGAAACCTGCTTATCATCATAACAAAATAGGAGCTCTTGTAGCATAATGCCTAAGGCACTTGACTGTTAACCAGAAGGCTGGTGGTTCAAAACCACCAGCCACTCCTCGGAAGGAAGATGGGGCAATCTACTTTCGTAGTGATACTGCCTCAGAAACCCAAGGAGTGGTTGCTATGAATCGAGACTGATTGAGAGCACATAACAACAACAACTACTGATAAAACAGTGGTGGTTGTATATGAAGTACATTTGCTGGGAATTGAATCTCAGTCTCTTACATGGGAGAAGAGAATTCTACTACTGAATTGCCAATGCCATCTGTCTGTCTGTCTGTCTATATGAATGATATGCACTTATATTTGTTATGCAAATGACACAATCATGCTTGCTGAAAGATAAAGCTAAGAGGATTTGAAACACTTCCTAATGAAGAACAAAGACTACAGCCTGCAGTAAACTACAGCCTTCTGAACATAAAGAAAGAAAAACTCCTTACAGCTGGACCAATAAGCAATATCATGATGAATGGAGAAAAGTTTGAAAGGATTTAATGTCATTTAGATCCACAATCAACACACATGGAAGCAGTAGTCAAGAAATCAGATATCATACTGCACTGGAAAAACCCACTGCAAAAGACCTCTTTTAAGTGTTAAAGAGAAAAGATGTCACTTTAAAGACTTAGGAGAGCCTGACCCAGACCATGGTACTTTCAATATCCTCATATGCATGCTAAGGCTGGATAATGAATAAGGAAGACCGAAGAAGAATTGATGCATTTGAATTGTTTTGTTGACAAAGAATATTAAATATACCATGGACTGCTAGAAGAACGAACTAATATAATCTGTCTTGGAAGAAATAGAAGTGGAATACTCCTTAGAAGCATGGATGGTTAGATTCCACCTCTGATACTTTGGTCATATTGTTAGAAGGGACCGGTCCCTGGGGAGAAGGGGGGTATAATATTTGGTAAAATAGAGGGTCAGTGAAAAAGAGGAAGACCCTTAATAGATGAGTAGACTTAGTGGTGGCAACAATGGGCTTAAGCATAGGAACAATTGTGAGCATTGCGCAGAACTGGGCAGCATATCTTTCTGTTGAACATAGGGTCATTATGAGTCAGAACCAACTTAATGATACCTAACGACAACATGTGTTTGTTTATGTATGTATGCATATATTCATACACACACACACACATTTGGAGAGAGAGGGAGTATTCATTTTATGAAATTAGGTCATATGACTATAGGATGTTGCAAGTAAGAAATCTGTAGCTCACACCACAGGCTGGAATCTTCTTCAGGCTTGTATCCCAACATCAACTGGTTGGGTGACAGAGTGTATAATGAAAAGAAAGATTTCTGCCAATAACATATAATACACACACACACACACACACACATATGTAAGAGTAAAGGGACTTTGATCAGGTGCACCTGGCAGGTAATAGTCTTTTTTTTTCCTCAGGTCAAAAATAGCATAATCTGAAATAACATTTCTTCCCCTCTAGCTGTAAGATTAATTTTGTAAGCCTGTATTTTTGGATTAATGATGTAATGGGTCAAGAGAACATCCAGGGGATGGCTTCCCTGGGGCACTTTCTTTGATGTTACCACAGTCATGGAGATGGCGGGCTTGGTGGGTGCCCTATGGAGCACGTGCATGAGCAAGAGACAGAGACAGAGAAAGCTACCTACCTTGAGATCAGAAAGTGGTGGCGGTTTCTTTGACAAGGAGAAGGGATTGGGAGAGAGAAAAACCCAATTCTCAATTTCTAGAGAATGTTCTGGACCCAAAGCCTCAACTTTGGTGGCCAGGAAGGAAATCTGAAAGGGAAACTGTCCTCTCAACAGAGAGTGACCATTAAGTTATTCATAGTAGTAGTAAGTGTTTACTTTCAAAAGGGGGATTTTTTAGTCTACTGTTGTTGTTAACTGCCTGTGTTAGACTGGGTTCTCTAGAGAAGCAAAACCAGTAAAGCTTATAGAGAGAGAGAATAAAAAAGGAATTTATCTTAGGAAAATGGCTCACACACTTATAGAAGCTGGCAAGTCCCAAGTTCTTGGGTCAAACGTCTTGCTGGGGCTTTTCCCGACTCACACAGATGCAGAGGCTGACGGACTCAAGGTAGGCACACAGTATACTGGCTGTTGACTCCAATGAATGATGAATCAAGATCTCCAGGCCGAAAGGTGGATTGTCCACTCACAGACTGTTATAGGCAGCAAAACAGGATCCCGATCCACAGAAGAGTGTCTCTTTTCTCAGGATGTCCATAAATATACTGGAAGCAAACCACACTCCTAGGAAAACTCCCCTTCAATGGATTGGCTGCTCAAAACTTTACATGTGATCCCATCATGGGGAAAACTCACATCACAATTGCCTAAACTACACAGAACTGTGGTTCAGCCAAGTTGACACACAGCTCCAACTATCACACTGCTGTTGAGCCAAACTCCCAACTCATGGTGACTCAATTCACAATGGAACTAGAGAGTTGTGATCCATAGAGATTTCACAGATTGATTTTTGGGGAGTAAATTGCCTGGCTGTTTTTTCTAGTCTGTCTTAAAAGGAAACCTGTTTAGTATGGCAGCAATAAGCAATTCTTCACTGACAGATGAGTGTTATTGAACTTGAGGGCAATGAAGTCCACTATAGTCTTTTGTATAATATAAATTGTCAAATATATATGTATATATATATATATATATATATATATATATATACTCATATTTCCAGAGAGAAACATTGTTATGTTTGTAGAACCAAAACCAAACTCACTGTTGTCGAATTGATTCAACTCACAGCAACTCCTCCTTGGATCTCTAAGGCAGTATCTCTACAGAAGTAGATTACCCAATCTTCTATCTGAGGAGTGGCTGTGGGTTTGAACTGCCAGCCTTCTGGTTAGCAGTCAAATGCATTAGGCACTACGCCACCAGAGCTCCTATGTTTGTAGTAGTAGTTTTTGTTGTTGTTATGTGCCATTGAGTTACACTTGATTCATAGTGACCCTTTCTTGGGTTTCCGAGGCGGTATCACTATGGAAGTAGATTGCTCAACTTTCCTGCTGATGTTTGCTGATAGAGATATAAATAAAATATAAATCTGTACTATGTCCAATATATCCATAAGTAAATGTGAACTGGCTACTATAATAGAGGGATTTTGCAAATAAGCTAAAGAGAATAAATAGTCAAGCTCTGGGAAGGCCAGACATATAGGGGTGTCCAAAAGGATCAGAAGCATTTTCATGAGCTCTTTAAAGTGCTAGCAGAAGATGTGACTGGGCTATAGCACTCTTAGGATACATGTTTCTTCATTACAATTTTCAAATGCATAAAATTGGTCAACAAATTAACTCAGTCTAGTGCAGGGATCAAAACCTGGATGTTATGGTGGAAGGTGCCAGGGTCATGGAGATCAGACATAGGCATAAGAGTTCACTCTCAGAGAATTGGAATCATGATGAATTTAGCCGCCTCCTTCAAGACACCTACTTCAAGTGGAGAGGATTAGGTCATGCACCTACCTGATTGAAGAAGTATTGTGACAATCTTCATCTTAGAAAATTTCATAAAGACCTAGAAACCCTATAAGGCAGCAGTATTCTGTCTTCTAGAGTCACTATGAGTCAGAATCAACTTGATGGCAATGATTTTTATAGGTATTCTCTCAAATATTGACATTTATAATTGTAATATCATTTCTAAAAGAGCTATAAGATAAGCCCATATTACTTTGTTTTGTTTTCCAATGCATTTATGGATTCATGTAATAAACCAATGTGTAAGAATAATAACATTTTTCATTTGACTTGAGTCATTTGTAAATGCCAATTCTAAATTATTCTTTCCATCCATTCAAATGTTAAAAATTTCAAAAATTTAAGTAAATTAAAGTCTGCCTTTAGAAAGTTTGATGTGAAAAAAGACAATGATTTAGAGCCAGCGTATTTTGTTACACTTTGAATAAAAATTTTCTCCCAATTATTTCAAGACTGGGGGAAAAAAAAAAACACCTCACTGCATTTGAGTCGATTCCACTCATTGCGACCTCTCCTTGGGTTTCTCAGGCATTATGTCTATGAAAGTAGATTGCTCAATCTTCCTTCCAAGTTGTGGCTGGTGGGTTTGAACCTCCAGTCTTCTAGTTAGCAGTCAAATGCCTTAGGTACTACATTACCATCTGAAAAAAAAGATTTCTCTTTAATTCTGAAGGAATGATAATAGGCTGATAGATTGAAACTGCTCTTCAGTTTAACTTTATCAGTTACAACTAGCAAATGTGATAATTTTAGAAATAAAGCCTACATACTACAAAAAAAGGAGCAATTCATTTGGCCTAAAGCCTACAGAAGCTTGAACTTTTGGCATCTTACTTTCTTTACAAGACCACTTTTGGAATATGTACATATATAATTTTTCTTCCATAAAATTATGAATCTTATCTATATCCATTAAATATAAGATTTCATGTGATTGACAGAAATTTAGAAATGCTACTTTAATTGCCAATGACTTAGTAATGAAGAATATAGTAATTATTAATGAGAGCTATACTTTACCTTGTTCCAAGGAAGCGAAAGAAGTATTTGATGTAATATGGGTATATCTAAATTATAGGGACAGTCAAACAGTAATAAGAAATTATATATGAAACAAAAAATTATATGCCATAAAACTATTTTATCTGAATCATATTTCTTAGCATTCTTCTCTATTAAATTGCTGAGTTAGGGCCTTAGAACATCCTTAGAATTGATGTCCTCCTTAGTGGGATTTATAAATATTACTTGGGAATAAAAGGTACAGTTACCCCATATTTTTAGTGTGCATTATTTTATGACTCAAACTGCAGCTCCAGATTTTTCCCCTTATCAACCTATTTTTAGGTAACTAGCAAAAACTGTATTTCAAATCTTTGACAGAGAAATAATTTTCTAAAAGAAAAATGAAATATAATATTAAAATGATACAAGTGCAAACTGATTTCTATTCTGTTAATAAAACCATCTATAGATAGTGTAGTAACAGTTATAAATGAGCATTTCTGGCATATTTTACATTATGATGGCCATTTACAATTGTGGTTTAAAAAATGGGCATGCTGGCAATATCGTATAATCATTTTTTTTATTGTAATGTTTGCAAAAAAATTAATGAATGAGATAAAATCCTTTTTTGTGTTTTAAAAATCCCAAACTGTCTTATATTAAAGTCAAATTATTGCTATAATTTATTGTTATATTAGCAGATATTTGTTAAGCATCTATTGTGCTCAAGAAACTGAGTTCCATGTACTCAGCTGCTAACTAAAAGTCAGCATTCAAATCTACCAGCCACTCCATGGTAGAAAGATGCAGCAATTTGCTTCCATAAACATTTACAGCCTTGGAAACTCTATGGGGTAATTCTATTCTGTCCTATATTGTTGCTGTGAGTTGGAATCAAACTCCATGGTTACAGTTCAATTTAGTTTTGTTTGTTATTCCCCTATGCCTTTCTTAGAACAGTGAAAAGTCTTTCTTGGAAACCCCAAGCCAAATATTCCATACATCTCAGAACAGAATCACAGAGTGTAATGAAGGCTAAAGGTGAATATGCCTGACACTTGACTGCTAACCAGAAAGTTGGCAGTTCAAACCCACCAGCTGCTCAGAGGAAGGAAGATGGAGCAATTTACTTCCGTAAACATTTACCACCTTGGAAACCTAAAAGGGGTTCACTATGAGTCAGAATAGACTTAATGGCAGTGAGTTTTTTTTTTTTTTTTTTAAGGTGAATATGGGATACCTAAACCAGTGGTTTTAAAATGTGATCTTTGGGAACATGTTAAAAATCCAAACTCTTAACTTCCACATCAATCCTCCTGAAATTAGAAATTACTGATATTAGAACCTACAGATAATTAAGAAACTCTTTGCATACATTTGTGCACACTAAGTAAGGCCTGAGAATCACTGAATTCCAGGGGTCACAATTTACTCCCAAAGAACTGGCCAGTGAAAACCTTATGAATAGCAATTAAACACTGTCTGGTTACTCCCAAAGACTAGGTGAATTTCCATGTGAGCAATTCTGAAGTTCATTAAAAAAGATGAAGGAGAGATGACCAGCTGTGTTTTTCCCAGTAACTGATTAGATACATCAGTAGGTGATTGTAGATCCTGAGCCTTTTAACTATAGGGGCCTGCCTATCAATAGTTCCCATTTTTACTTTCAGAGGTGTCCTGATTTGCATATTAATGTATGCCCTGTGCATACCTAAGGAAGACATATAATATTCAAAGGAGTATCTAAAATGGGAAAATTCAATAGTCAGTTCATGAAATGTAATGAGCAGAGAAAAGAGAAATAAGAATAGATAAAACAAATATATTTCTGAACATTTCTATGTCAGTTATAAAAATGCATTTTAAGCTGACCACTTTTATAATTCACAATAGGTTCTCAATTAGAAATATTTCCTATTTCTTTTTCTTTCCTCTCTTATGTTTTAGGAACAATGAGTAGATCCATATAATTGAAAAAAAAAGAAAGATTTATTAAGCATAAGAAATATTGTTTTGGGTTATTTTATTTTTTTAATAAGCAGAAGGATGGTTATGGAGACTGTGCATGTCATACTATATACCTTTAACTTAAGCCTCAAAGCAATATTTTGCCATTGATATATATTATACAGGTGATTAGTGTAAGAAAGTAATGAATTTAAGAGAATAAATAAAAAGCATCAGGGAATTAAAGAGGGACAGATATTGGAATTAGTAAAAATAGTAAGAAAGGAAGAGAGAAAGGAGGAAGAGAGGAAAGAAGGAAAAGAAGAAATGGATATAAGAAGGAAAGATGGAAGAAAAGCAAGCATGCACCAGCAAGCATGCACCAGCATCTCTATAGTTATTTTTACTATAGTTGGTTAGGTACTGCCAAGTCAGTTCCAACTCAAAGGAACCCTATGTACAACCCAACAAAACACTGCCCAGTCCTGCAACATTCTCAAAATTGTTGCCTTGTTTGAGCCCATTGTTGTAGCTCTGTCAATAGATCTGGTAAGATTTCCAATTATTTACTGACCTTCTACATTCCCAAGCATAATGTCCTTCTGGAGGGACTGGTCCTTTCTGATAACATGTCCAAAGTATGTGAGGTGAAGTCTAACCATCCTTGCTTCTCAGGAGCATTCTGGTTGTACTTCTTCCAGACAGATTTGTTCATTCTTCTGGCAGACAATTGTACTTTCATATTCTTTGTCAACATCATAATGCAATGGAGTCAATTTTTCTTTGGTCTTCTTTATTCATGAGCAGTTTTCATATTCATGTGAAGTGACTGAAAATAACATGTCTTGGGTCAGACACTGTGATATTACTCCTCAAAGTAGCATCTTTTTTTTTTTTTTTTAACATTTTAAAGAGGTATTTTGCAGCTGATTTACCCAATGTAATTTGTTTTCTTGACTACTGCTTTCACGACCCTTGCTTGTAGATCCCAGTAAAATGAAATCCTTGACATCTTCAAAGCATTTATTTGTTTATCATAATGTTGTTTATTGGTCCATTTGTGAGGATTTTTGCTTTCTTTATGTTAAATTTTAATCCATACTGAAGGACATAGTTTTTGATCTTTAACAATAAGTGCTTCAAGTTGCTTCACTTTCAGCAAGTAAGATTGTGTCATCTGCATATCATAGATTATTAATAAGTCTTCCTCTAATTCTGCTGCCATCTTCTTCTGGAATTATCTGCTCAGCGTGCAGATTGAATAAGTACGATGAAAGGATATAACCCTGATACACACATTTCCTGATTTTAAACCATGCAATATCCCTTGATTCTGTTTGAACAACTATGAAAGACTGTTCATAGACTAGTAAGCACTTCCAACATTGCCTCCATTTATTGAAACATCTCAATTTTTCTATGCATGGGTCCTGCATAAGCACAATTGAGTGTTCTGAATTTCCCATTCTTTGCAATATTATCCACAATATCTTATAATCCACAAAGTCAAATGCCTTTTCATAGTCAATAAAAGTCAGGTAAATATTTTGTGCTCATTTCTCCATTATTTTGGTGTTGCCTTTCCTTTTACCTAAGCTAATACAACACAAAACAATCTAGGCAAAGGGAATACTGGGAGGAGTACAAGAGTTAAAGGCAATGAACGTAAATGCTACTACATACATATCCCTGAAATAACAGTAGTAAATATAACCCAGAAGTGGGTACATAGCTAGATATCCATGCTGAATAGATGTGTGAAGGCAAATGGGACTACACTCACGATTATATGTAAGTCTGACAGAGGAATCCCTGTATGTATTTATATGTGCTGCAAATATGTATATGAATATAGTAGACTGTACAGGGGAAAAAATTATGAAAACTTCTTAGCCATAACCAAACACCTCCAGGGAATGGGTTGCTGGGCTTGGAGGCTTAACTCCATAGTCTCAGGGGACACTAAAGTCAACTAGTGTAACACAGTCCGCAAAGACAATGTTGTACATCCTTTGATGAGTAGTGACTGGGGTCTTAAAAGCTTGTGAGTGGCCATCTAGACTGCAGTGATTTGTTTTTTTCACATTTGGAGCAAGGATGAGTTAAAGAAATCAAAGATATAAGGAATAATTAAGCCAAAGAACTAACAGACCATGTGAACTCCAGCCTCCCCTACTCTGAAATCAGAAGAAGTAGATGATATTGGTGACCAGTGCCTATTGCTCTGAAATGGATTACAATAGGAGGTACCACATAGAGAGGGAGAAAAATATACACTAAAACTCAAAATCATAAAGAGGACCAGAGTTGTTGGTCTGGTAGAGACTAATGGAACCCCCATGACTATGGCCTTAGACACCCTTCAAGCCTAGAACAGAACTTACTCTCATGGGTCAAATTTCAGCCAAATTACAGACATGTCTGTAAGGTGAACAAAAACAGAAAGGAGGTACACATTCCTTAGAACAATCAACTATACATGATAAAAAGGGCAACATTTCCCTAGGAATAGCTCAGAAAGCAACAAGAGATAGGAAGGAAAGACAAAGGGAAATGGTAAACAGAGGGAGGAAGTAGGAAAATACAGCAACATTGTAGGGATTGCAATCATCATCATAGATCAAAATTTGTATGAATTGTTCAGTGGAAAACCAAATTGAACTGGAGACTCACCAAAATCACAATACAAAAAAAAAAAAAAAAAAGAAAGAAAGAAAGAAAAACCACAGGTAAATATCTTTTTGATATTCTCTGCTTTCAGCCAAGATCTTTTTGACATCAGCAATGGCATCTCTTGTTACATGTCCTCTTCTGAATCTGGCTTGAATTTCTGGCAATTCTCTGTCAGTGTGCTATTGAAATAGTTGTTCAATGATCTTCAGAAAAACTTTACTTGTGGGTAACATTAATGATATTGCTCAAAAATGTTCACATTCTCTTGGATCATCTTTGTTTGGAATAGGCACAAATAAGAATTTACTCCTTCCAGTCAATTGTCCAGGTAGCTGTCTTCCAAATTTCTAGGAATGGACTAGTGAGTGCTTCCAGAATTTCTTCCATTTGTTGAAACATCTCAATTGATATTCTGTCAATTCCTGGAGGCTTGTTTTATTCCAATGCCTTCAATGCAGCTTGGACTTCTTCCTTAAATACCATTGGTTCTTGATCATGGTGTACCACCTGAAATGACATCAACCAATTATTCTTGGTACAATGATTGAGTATTACATCTTTTTTTGATACTTTCTGAATAATTCAATATTTTGCCCAAAGAATCTGTTCAGTGTTGCAGCTTGAGTTTTGAATTTTTTCTTCTGTTATTTAGGCTTAAGAAATGCTGAGTGTGCTCTTTACTTTTGGTTTTCTAACTCAAAGTATTTGCGTATTTCATTATAATGCTTCATTTTTTTCTTCTCAAGCTGCCTTTTGAAATCTTTTGTTCAACTCCTTTACTTCAGCATTTCTTCCACTCACTTCAGCTACTCTACATTCAAGAGTAAGTTTCAGAGGCTCTTCTGACATCCATTTCAATATTTTCTTTCTTTCTTGTCATTTTAATGACTATTTATTTTCTTCATATATGATGTCATTGATGTCATCCAACAATTTATCTGGTCTTCAATCATTAGTGTTCAGTGCTTCTAACCTGTTCTTTCACTTACTCACTCACTGCCCTTGAGTCAGTTATGACTCATAGCAACCTCTCCTTAGGTTTCTGAGATGGTATCTCTACAGAAGTAGATTGCCCCATCTTCCTTCCAAGGAGTGGCTTGTGAGTTTAAACAGTCAACTTTCTGGTTAGTAGGCAAATGCCTTAGGTACTGCATCCTTTAGATCATCTCAAAATTCCAGTGGAATTTATTCAAGGCTGTACTTATGCTTTCATGGACTTTTTAAAATTTGTTTCAGCTTCAACTTCAATTTGCATATGAACAATTAATGGACTGTTCTGCACTTGGTCCCTGGCCTTTTTCTGACTGATGATATTGAGCTTTTCCATTGCCTCTTTCAACAGATGTAGTCAATTTGATTCCTGTGTATTCTGTCTGGTGAGTTCTACATGTATAATTGCTGTTTGTGTTTTTGAAAAAAATGTATTTGCAATGAATAAGTCATTGGTCTTGGAAAATTCTGTCATGTGATCTCCAAGCTCTTTTCTATCACCTAGGTCATGTTTTCCAACCACCAATCCTTCTTTTTTTTTTTTTCCAACTTTGACATCCTATTCATGAATAATTATCCATGTACTTTGATTTCATTTGGTCAATTTCAGATGGCAGCAGGTGGTAAAAACCTTCAATTTCTTTGTTTTTGACCTTAGCAGTTTGTGTGTAAATAATGGTAGCATTAACTGGTCTTTCTTATAGGTGTATGAATATTATCCAATCATTGACAGCATTTTACTTCAGAAAAGATCTTGAAATACTCTTTTTTGATGCTGAATGTAATATCATTCCTCTTCAGATTTTTCATTCCTGGGATAGTAGACTATACATAATTGTCTGAAATGGCTGATACTATTTCATTTTAGTTCATTAATGCCCAGGATAGCATTTTTTAATGCATTCTATTACATTTTCAACAACTGTCCATTGTCCTCAACTCACAGTACATACAATCTACTTTCTGACTTTTAATGGTTGTTTGTAGCTGTTTCTTCTCATTTTGAGTCATGTCACAACAGCAAATGAAAGTCCCAAAGGCTGTATTGCATCCACATCATTAAAGTCAATTCTATTTAGAGGAGGCAGCTCTTCCCCAGTATATTTTGAATGACTTTCAACCTGAGGGTTTGTTTTCTGACACTATACCAGACAATATTCCACTACTATTACATGAGGTTTTTACTGGCAAATTTTTCAAGAAGTCAATTGTCAGGTCCTAGTCTGTTTTACTCTGGAAGCTCCATGGAAACCTGTCCACCATGGGTGACCTGGCTGGTATGGGAAATAATGGTGACATAGCTTCATGATTCATAGCAACATGTTAGCTGCCATAGTATAATAAGCTGAGTAGGGTTGGGCTGTATTCCCAGCATGCACTAATAATAGCTTAACCTGAGATAAGCTATTGGAGAGAGAATCAAAATCATGATAAACAGAAAGACAATAATTCCAACTTCAAAGATAAAGAACATCATTCCCAATTATTTTAATAACACTGGAAGTGAGTTTTACTGAATGTCTAGTGTGATGGGAAAAATAGTGTTCCCTATGAGTTCCATCCCTAAATCTTTGGAACCTATGAATATGTTACTTTACATGGCAAAAATAACTTTGCAGATGTGGTTAAATTATGGACTTTGAGATTATAATGAATTATCCAGTTGAACTCAACCTTTCCAACAAGGATCCTTCAAAGCCTAAAACCCCTCCTGGGTATAGTGAGAGGAAAATGTGACAATGGAAGGATAGTATGGTCAGACAGCTGTTGCTGTCTTTGAAGATGGAGGGAGAAGACAATAAGCCAAGAAATGTGGATGGTCTGTCTCTTTTTGTTCTGTGTCTGTGCTATTGAGTTAATTCCAATTCACTGTGACTCTATACGACAAAGTAGCACAGCCACAGAGGGTTTGCAAGGCTTTAATTTCACAAGAGCAGATCTCAGAAGGCCCCGGGTGAGTTTGAACCTCTGACATTATGAAAGCTGACCACTTAACTATTGTACCAGCAGGGCTTCTTGGTTGGCCTCTAGAAAAGGAAAGGGAAAATAAGAGCCTCCAGAAAGGTATGCAGCTGTCAGCACTTTGATTTTAGTCCTGCAAGATGGAGTGAGACTTGTAACTTAGAGAACTCTAAGATTATAAATTTATGTAGTTTTAAACCATTAAACTTGTGGTAATTTGTTGTGACAACAGTAAGAAGCTACTATACCTACTTTATATCAAAGAGTTAACTGGATACTTTTCTGTCTCATTTAAAGATGAGAAAACTGAACTTCATAAGAGCTTAAGTAACTTGTCAAAGATCACATGTGAATTAATTTATAGTTACTGGTTCAGCAAGTAGAGATAATTATTAACATAATTTCTTAAGACTGAACTTCAGTCTCCTCAATTAGAAGTGCACAAATCCTGGAAGAAATCAATTCTAGTTGGAGATTGTCTACAAAAGATTGTGCATGAACTGTAAGATTAGGAAGCTGGGTTTCAAAATGTTAAAAAAATGAATAAATAAATAAACTGAAAATTTCAATGACAATGAAACATTCAACTACATATTTCTGATAGTGTAGATATGCATGGTATAGAAAATAACAGGAAATCAAGAGGCCAAACAATGTTGGATTAGAAATGTAATTGGTAAAATAATTTTTAAGTTAGTCTTTTAATAACAATAATAATACATAGTAGTAGAAAAATTTGACTTCTAACCAGAATGCTGGCAGTTTAAACCCACCAGCCACTCCTCAGAAGGAAGGTTGGGCAATCTACTTCCATAGTGATACTGCCTCGGAAACTCAAGAAGGAGTTGCTGGGAGTCGGGGCCAACTCGGTGGCACATAACAACAACATAGTGTATTCAATAAAATAAAATGAAAATTATTTTAGGCTTGTTCCTCATTCTAAAATAAATTGTTGTTGGAAGACTTAGAGCACTTAGCCATCTTATATATTGGTTTAACATTTTCAGTGCCAAAGATGAACATTGGTAAGGGAGAATTAAGTTCAAGAATGTTTGTGGATTGAGAAATCAGGTTGCTTCTTTTCAGGACTCTTTCGTTTGAACTAGTCATATCCCATAGTCGTATTCAAATGAGATCACTGAATGTAGGGACATGATCGTGAAGTTATGGAAATGGGTAAAGTTCCAAAAGAGTTAAATGATAGGGAAGAGAAAGTGTTATTCAGATTTTCACAACAGAAAAATATAAGTGGAATTTCCTAGCTTTATTATGTGAAATTTGTTTTAGATCTTAGGCTAGATTTTCTTCCAAACAACTAAAGGCTTAATTCCTAAATTATGATCAGTAAAAAGGAATGTAAATTCACTAAGAACAATAACTTCTTTAATAACAAACAGCTTCAATAATTCAATAGAATTAGATCAGCTGGATTTCAGAAAGCTAATTGACAATGTCTTCACAATACATGCTTTAAAATGAGATGATTCACAATGGGGTGAATAATAGGACAATTAAGTAGTATGCTATTTAAAAAGTTAAATTAAAAAGTATGCTATTTAATTCACATTTCCCTGACTATCTGTCTGTATCTGTCTGTCAGTCCCCCTCTCTCCACCATCTAGTTACTTATCTACTCATCTGTCTATCTATCTCCAGTGCCGTCTCCTACTCTCACCAAATTGGTATGTCTCTTCTAATCCCTCTGGAGGCTTAAGTGAAAAACAAGAGGCCAGGATGATTACTCCAGTGCAAAGTTTTTCAAATACACACAAGGTTGGGAGAAAGGAGGATTCCTCTAATAAATCCAAACCAACCAACAAAACAAATTCACTGCTGTCAGGTAGATTTGACTCATAGTGACTCCTCCCGGGTTTTCGAGGAAAAATAAAAACTCACAGCAACTGATAGGTACCAATATGGGGTTTTTAATCATATATCTGAGGACTCTGTAGACAGTTCTACACATTATTTTTTTTCTGTAATTTAAATGAACAATCAGAGGTAATCAAAAGCTTAAAATCTATAAATACGAAGAATATAAAATGATTGAGTCCCTAATCATAGATATCATTTACCCCTTAAGGCTTTTGGTTGCAATTAGCAAACAAGAAAATTTAACTTAAATTGACTTACACAGAAAAGGGGAATTTCAGGGAGTCTAATCAAGAACCTCAAGTAACATAGCTATAGCTAGATTCTTTACCTCTTACACTTTTTTTTTTCCCATGTTGGCTTTAACCACAGCATTTGTTTCAAAAGTTCTACATGACTGAATCTATTAAAGTTCACATCTAGAGAAAATACAATGTTTACTCTCTCTTTCCTTAGAGTTCAATTAAAATCCACCTGTGAGTCTCTTGCCCATCCCTGAGTTAATCACCCTAAGAATGATAATGTTTTAGATTGCTTAACTCACATCTAAGTGATATGCCCATTCTCAGGTTTAAAACTAGATTTAGACTGTAATTGCATGGTTAATAATGGGGAGACATGGTTATCATTCATAACTGGGAGAGCAATAGTAAATAAATTTGGCTTATAAAAGTAAATGATGCATGTTACAAATACATAGTCTTCAGAGAGAATAGAATTTGCAAAAGTAATATCTGATCCTATACTTGTATTCATAAATACAGCTGTGTTGTATAAAGTGTTAAACTATATTAATTATGATTATGGAAAAGCATAATTACTATTTTAATAATTAAGATGTTATATATATACATATATGTGTATATGTGTATATATATGTATATATACATTTTCCATTTCAACTTTTTTCACACATATCATTCAGAGATAATCATTACTTTCATCATTGTACATCCATGACCACTATTTATATTCAAATGTTTATATCACTCTTAACAGAAATTCAGTGCTCCCCAAATAATGGTTTTGTTTTACTCCTTTACTCCTCCCTCTTCAGTACCCAGTAATAATCTCTGGACTCTATGTATTTGCTTAGGCTAGATATTTCTCATGAATACAATTAGTCTTGCTTAGGCCAGATATTTTTTTATAATTGGGATTATAGAATATTTGTGTTTTATTAACTGACTTGTTTCACTCAGCATAATATGTTTCCAGGCTCATTCATGTTGCAGGATGTATCAGAACTTCCTTTCTTTTTATGGTAGGTAATACTCCATTAGGAGTCCTAGTAATGTAACGGATAATCACTCAGCTGCTAACTGAAAGGTTAGTAGTTTGAACCTAACAGTGGCTCCACAGGAGAGAAGACCTGGCAATCTACTCCTGCAAAAAAGTTCAGCCTAGGAAACTTTATGGGGCAGTTCTACTCTGTCCCATAAGATAGGCATATGTTGGAATCACCTTAACAGAACACAATGACAATAATCCATGTTACGTACAAATAGTCCCTGACTTACAATAGAATTCTGTTCCCATGACTCTATCATAAGTCAATTCTGATGTATGTTAAATAATTCCTTTTTTTCAGATTTTATTATTATTGCCTTTCATTATCAGTATCTTTATAAATCTAATCGTTGAAAATCTGCAAGTAAACATCTGAGAATGATAATATAAGCAAATCATGCACAGTAACATTGTATGTAGCCTATATTACTAATGACAAGATATACCAAACAAAAAGGGAGAATGATAATAAGTGAAGTTAATCATAACTTGAGTATAAGTTTCAGATTACCTGCATGTTTCACATTTTATATTTCCATTCATCTGTTGATGGACATTTATGTTATTACCATCTTTTGGATATTATGAATAGTGCAGCAGTAAACATTGTTGAACATGTATCAGTTTATGTTCCTGCTTTTGATTCTTTTGGATGCATACCTATAAGTAGAATTGCTCTAAACTCACTAGCTGCTCAGCAAGAGAAAGATGTGGCAGTCTATTTTTGTAATTGGAAACCCTATGCTGTTTAGGAGCTCTGGTAGCATAGTGGCTAAGACACTTGCCTGCTAACCAGACAGCTGGCGGTTCAAACCCACCAGGCACTCCTCGGAAGGAAGGTTGGGCAATCTACTTCCGTAGTGATACTGCCTCGGAAACCCAAGGAGGGGTCGCTATGAGTCGGGTTTGACTCGACGGCACATAACAACAACAACATGCTGTTGTTAGGTGCCATCGAGTTGTTTCTGAGTCATAGCGACCCTATGCACAGCAGAACGAAACACCACCCAATCACGTGTCACTACCATGATCCCTGCTGTACTTGACCCCATCGCAGCAGCCACTGTGTCAATCCATCTCATTGAAGGCCTTCCCTCCTTTCATTGACCCTCCATCTTACCACGCAGGACATCCTTCTCCAGGGAATGGTCCCTTCCGACAACATGACCAAAGTCTGGCCATTCTCGTTTCCAAGGAGCATTTCGGCTGCACTTCTTCCAGAACAGATCTGTTAGTTCTTTTAGCAGTCCATTGTACTTTCAGTATTCTTCGCCAGCAGGAAACCCTACAGGACAATTCTGTTTTGTCCTACAGGGTTCTATGAGTCAGAGTCGACTCTATAGCAATGTTTCCTTTTATTTTTTATTTTTTTTATTTATCATACTTATGTTTAATTTTTTCAGGAATCCCTAAAGAGTTTTCTACAATGGCTATACTATTTTATAGTCCTACCAGCAGGGGATAAGAATTCAAATTGCTCCACATACTTGTCACTACCTATTGTTTTCTTTCTTTCTTTTAATCATAACCATTTTAGTAGACATGATATATTTCATTATGGTTTTAATGCGTGTTTTCTATATTCATAGATTTGAAGACATAAAATAATTAAGATATCAATATGACCTAAAGTAATTTATAGATTCAATGCAACCCTCCTGATAATTCCCACAGTCAAACCTGCACACAAAGAAAAGCCATCCCTCAAATTTACATAAAACCAAAGAGACCCAGAATAGTAAAAATATTCTTGATAAAGAAGAACAAAGTAGGAAGAGTCACACTTCCTGATCTCAAAACATATTATGAAGCTACAGTAATCAAAACTTGTTCTGGTATAATGGTAGATATATTGACCAAAACCAAAAAACTCAACCCACTGTGGTTGAGTCAGGTCTGACTCATAGCGACCTCTCTTTGGGTTTCTGAGGTGATATCACTACAGAAGTAGATTGCCCAACCTTTCTTCTGGAGATGTGTTGAGCAATGGTATAGAATTAAGAGTCCAGAATAAATCTGCACATGGTCAATTGTTTTTTAGCAAGAGTACTAAGTCTATTCAATGGAGGAAAAATAATCTCTTTAATAAATTGTACTTAAGCACCTCGATTTCCACATACAATTATATAAAGCTGGATCTATAACTCACACCATATACAAATCCAACCCATTGCCATTAAATTGATTTGGGCTCATAATGACCCTGTAAGACAAAGAAGAATTGCCCCATAGAGAGTCCAAGTTTACAAATTTTTACAGAAGCAGACTGGCTCATCTTTATCCTGTGGAGTGGGTAATTTGTTGGAACTGATGACTTTTTGGTTAGCTGAAAATGTTTTAACTACTGCACCACCATAGATGAAACTAAATTCAAAATGGATCAATGAACAAAATGTAAGAGCTAAAACTTTTGGAAGCAAACAGAAGGGTCATGTTTTGGGACTTAGTATTTAATAATAAGTTCTTAGATATGATACCAAAAGCATAAGCAAAAAAATATAAGACAGATAACATTTTTGTTCATCACAGGACTTTATCAATAAAATGAAGACAAAACTTATAAATGTGGTTAGTGCCACTCCTCAGAAGGAAGGTTGGGAAATCTACTATCATATTGATACTACTTCAGAAATCCAAGGAGGGGTTTCTATGAGTTAGATCTGACTCTATGGCAGTGAGTTTGGTTTTGGTTTCAGTGATATTTGTGATCCATGAATCTGATAAGGGTTTAATATCTAGAATGTATGAATAGCTCCTACAACTTAATAACAAAAAGACAAGATACCTAATTAAAAAAAAAATGAGCAAAGGACTTAAATAGACATTTCACCAAGAAAAAAAAGACAAATGGGTAAGAACCCAGAAATACACTAAATGTCATATATAATATATGTGTGATTTAAACTAGGGTTGAATTCTATCAACACCTACAAGTTTCATTTGTAAGTGTAGTTATGGATGGACTTTGAGTTGTTTTGCCAGCATGATGATGATTATGCAAATTCATCCCTATGCCCTCATCTTGTATCCCTTGTGACCAGTGTTGTTTATTTGCTGGAGAAAATTATTAACTTGGATTTGAGAGGGCAATAGTTAGTTACCTATAGGCTCTAGAAAATTGATGTGACTCAAATGGAATTTAAATTTATGACACTGCCTAATTAATACTAAACTGAAAACAAGTGAACAAGATAAAAAAATATTAACTCTTGTCCTTACTTCATGTGCTCTTGTTTTATTACTAAGAGTCAGTGGAGGTTACCATCTAGTCATCATTCTTAAGAGACTAACACTTATCCAGAAGAAAGCATAATGGAAGAACAAAAGGACACCAAATCAGTTTCCATTAACATTGTGACTCATCTATAATCCCATTAATAGAACTCAGTCCAAATCTAAAATCCTATGGTTTTGGAAACAAACATAAATCAGAGATGTCTGATGAAAGGAAACATAGAGAAGATGTTTTAAATAGTGAATATTGGGATAAGATAGTTGAGAAATGAATCCTGTGCCTACCACTTACTCAATTATGGTTTCTGGAAGATTACTTAACTTTTCATTTATAAAATGATGTTAGTGATACTTCCCCCCTCTGTTTCTTGACTTTTCTGAGCTTCCTTTTCATCAGTTGCAAAATATTAACTTTGTATGCCTCAACACATTCTTGTGAAAATAAA
>NW_006921609.1:1472236-1477861 GCF_000298275.1 Orycteropus afer afer | reverse complement strand
AGAGATTCTATGTACAACAAAACAAAACACCGACCAATTCTGTACCATCCTCACCATCCTTGCTATGCATGAGCCCATCATTGAAGCCACTGTGTCAATCCATCTTGTTGAGGAGGGTCTTCCCCTTCTTCACTGACCCTTCATTTTCCAAGTATGATATTCTTCTCCAGGGAAGGGTTCCTTCTGAAAACATGACCAAAGTAAGGGAGATGAAGTCTGGACATTCTTGCTTCCAAGGAGCATTCTGGCTGCACACTTTCCAGAATATATTTTCTCATTCATCTGGTAGTCCATGGTGTTTTCAGTATTCTTCACCAACACCACAATTCAAAGCCATCAACTCTTCTTCAATTTTCCTTAATCATTCATTGTCCAGCTTTCAAATAATATGAAGTTATTGAAAATACCATGGTTTGGGTTAGGGGCACCTGAGTCTTCAAAGTGATATTTTTCCTCTGGAACACTTTCAAGAGGTCTTTTACAATAAATTTTCCTGATATAATACAACATCTGATTTCTCGACTGTTGCTTCCATGGTTGTTGATTGTGGATCCAAGTAAAATGAAATCCCTCACAACTTCAGTCTTTTCTCTATTTATTGTGATGCAACTTATTGGTCCAGTTATGAAGATTTTTGTTTTCTTTATGTTGAAGTGTAATCCATACTGAAAATTGTAGTCTTTAATCTTCATCAGTAAGTACTCTAAGTCCTCTTTGTGTGGTTATGTTTGTGTGTCAACTTGGCTGGGCCTGGTTGAGTGGCTGGGCAGCTGGATGTAGTATTCCCCATGATGAGACTGGTAATCAACTCCATGGTGGGATCTACTGGGAGCAGCTGAGTAGCTGCCTTTGGGGTATGTGGTCTGCTTCCTATATATAAGGAGAAGCTTTGAGAATGGTCTCTAGCTTATGGCACGCTTGGACCCTGTATGTAGCTGTGTCGTTGTTTAGCAGCCTGCTATGCTCTGCTGACCTTGGGACTTACAATGGACTTAAGTTAATGGCCTGCCATGTGGTTTGGTAACATCAGGACTGTGCCTTTTTCCTTGTCAACCTTGGGGCTTCTCAGCTTCAGCAGCCAGTGAAGAAATGCCTCTAGTTCCAGTGGGCTGGGAGCAGGAGGCAGAGCTGGATCCCAAGGTTGAGGGCACCCAGCCCCTAGAGCCTGGCACTTTGACCTTGGACTCAAAGCCTCCAAATTGTAAGAATAAACTCCTGTTTGTTAAGACCATCCCATTTGTGGTATGTTTCTTGTCAGAGAGGCACTAGGTAACCAGAACACTCTTCAATTTCAGCAAGCAAGGTTATGTCATCTGAATATTGCAGGTTGTTAATGAGTCTCCCCCAAATCTTGATGATGTGTTGTTCTTTATAGAGTCTAGCTTCTCAAGTTATAAGATCAACACACAAATTGTATGTATGGTGGAAGGATACAACTCTGACACACCCCTTCTTGATTTTAATCCATGCAGTATCCTCTTGTTCTGTTTGAACTTGGTATATTTACAGGTTTCTCATAAGCACAATTAAGTGTTCTGGAATTCCCATTCTTCACAAAGTTATATGTTATTTGTTATGATCCACACAGTAGAATGACTTTGCATAAACAATAAAACACAAGCAAACCTCTTTCTGGTATTTTTTGCTTTCAGCAAACATCCATCTAACAGTAGAAATAATATCACTCATTCCACATCCTCTTCTGAAACCAGCTTGCATTTCTGGAAGTTCCTGTCAATATACTGCTGCAACTGGTTTTGAATTATTTTCAACAAAATTTTACTTGTGTGTACTATTAATGATATTGTTTGATAATTTCCACATTGTATTGGATCTCTTTTCTTTGGAGTGGACACAAATATTGATCTCTTCCAGTAAGTTGACCAGAACTGCCTTCATTGCTACATCCGTTTGTTGAAACATCTCAATGGATATTCCATCTATTCCTGGAGCCTTGTTTTTTCACAAATTCCTTCACTGAAGCTTGGACTTCTTTCGTCAATAACATTAGTTCTTGATTATATGCAACCTCCTGAAATAGTTCAACATTGACCTTTTTTTTTTTTTTTGTTATAGTGACTCTGTGTATTCCTTCAATCTTCTTTTGATTCTTCCCACATCATTCAATATTTTGCCCATAGAATCTTTGAGTATTGCAACATGAGACTTGGATTTTTTATTCAGTTCTTTAAGTGTGAGAAATACCAAGCATGTTATTTCCTTTCAGTGTCCTTATTTCAGGTCTTCACACATTTCGTTGTCATACTTTATCTTCTCTAGTCACATTTTTAAATCTTCTGTTCAGCTCTTTTATTTAATCATTTCTTCCATTTGCTTTAGCTACTATGCATTGAAGAGCAAGTTTCAGAGTCTCTTCTGACATCTATTTTTGGTCTTTTCTTCCTTTCTTATCTTTTTAATTTACTTTTGTTTTCTCCATGTATGATATTGTTCATGTCATCCAACAACTTGTCTGGTCTTTGGTCATTGGTGTTCAATGCATCAAATTTATTCTTCAGATGGCCTTTAAATTCAGGTGGGATATAATCAAGGTCATATTTTGGCTCTTGTGGACTTGTTTTAATTTTTTTCAAGTTCAACTTGAACTTTCATATGAGCAGTTGATGGTCTGTTCTACCATCAGATCATGACCTTGTTTTGACAGAAGGCATTGAGCTTCTCCATTGCCTCTTTCCACAGATGTAGTCAATCTGATTTCTACATACTCCATCTGGTGAGGTCCACATGTGTAGCCACCATGTATGTTGTTGAAAAAAATATATTTGTTATGAATAAGTCATTGGTCTTGCAAAATTCTATCATGGGATCTCCAGAGTCATTTTTATTGCCAAGGTCATATTTTCCAACTACACACAAATCTTGTTTCTAACTTTTGCATTCCAATCACCAGTAGTAATCAATATGTCTTGGTTGAATGTTTGGTCAATTTCAGAGTGCAGAAATCTTCAATTTCTTTATCTTTGGGTTTAGTGGATGGTGCATAAATTTTCATAGTTGTTTTAGTTATCTAGTCTCACACTAACAGAAAATACCACAAATGGATTGCTTTGACCAGGATTTATTCTCTTACAGTTCAGTATGCTAGAAGACTAAGTTCAAAGTGCCAGATCTAGAGACTGGGTGAAGGCTCCTTAACCTTGGGCTTTTATTCTGCCTCTTGTTCCTGGCCCATTGAAGCTGGAGGCTTCTCTTAACTCAGGTAGTTGCTGGCTGCTCATGCTGACAAAACCCAGGTCGACAAGTAAAATGACATGTTCCCAAGATTATCAACCAACATGGCAGGCCACTAGTTTAACTACAGAAACAGCCCCAAGATCATCAGGCACCATAGCAGGCCACTGAGATGAAAACAGACAAATGCAGGATCCTGATGTGCCAAAATCTCAGAGAGCTTTCTCAACGCTTCTTTTTATATACAGAAAGCAGACCACATCCCTAAGACAGCTATTCAGCTACTCACAGCAGATTCCACAATGGACTTGATTATCAATTCATCATGGAGAATCACTACATCCAGCTGCCCAGCCACTCAAAACCATGCCCAGCCGAGGTGACACACAACCTTAATTATCACAGTAGTATTTAGTGGTCTTGTTTGTAGGCATATGCATATTATCCTATCACTGACAGCATTGTACTTCAGGACAGGTCTTGAAACATTCTTTCTGATGATGAATGGGGCACTGGTCCTCTTCAATTTGTGATTTTCAGCATAGTAAATCACATCATTGTCTAATTCAAAATGGCTAATATCACTCCATTTCATCTCACTAATGCCTAGGATATTGATCTTTATGCATTCCATTTCATTCTGATAACTTGCTATTTTCCTAGATTCATACTTTGTACATTCCATGTTTCAATTATTAATAGATGTTTGCAGCTGTTTTTTTGTTTGTTTGTTTGTTTGTTTCCATTTTGCATCATGCCCCATCAGCAAAAGGAGGTCCTGAAAACTTCACTCCCTGCACATCATTAAGATCCACTCAATTTGAGGAGGCAGCTCTTCCTCAGTCACATTTTAAGTGGCTTCTGACTTGAGGAGATCATATTTCAGCACTACATCAGACTGTGTTTCTGGGCTATTCATAAAATTTTCCAGTACTATATCAGACAGTGTTTCACTCCTATTTGTAAAGTTTTCACTGGCCAATATTTTGAGAAGTGAATGACCCCTTCCTTCTTCCCAGTCTGTCTTAGTCTTTAAGCTCTGCTGAAATCTGTCTACCATGGGTAACCCTGCTGGTATTTAAAATACAAGTGGCACAGCCTCCAGCCTCACAGGAAGATGAAAGCCACCACAGTAGGACAAACTGACAGATGTGTGGTGGAATGTTTATAAAGTCCCTAACAGATATTATTATTATCCACTAAATCATATTAATATTATGCATAATTTTATTTTTCCTAATAATTAATTGACTAAGGATATGAAGTTATAGGGTGCATATAAATTTCATTTGTTGAAAAATCTGTGTTGTTATCTGATGTAATCTCTTCCTGATACTTTATTAATGGCAGGATTGGAAGATACATTTTTATCTTTTAAGTCAGAAAATGTTGCTCAATAAACATTGTAATATATCATCAGACTCTTAAAATAATACAGAAGATAAACCACAAAATAAATGTTTCTATCTTGAAATAAAACAAAAATGTGAGTCTTAATCATTTATACTTTCAAGGTCCATATGCAGTTTTATTGGTGAAGTTCAATCTCTGTTCTCTCAAATATTTTTACTCTTTTCTTCCATTTTAACTTAAAACAATCATCCCTTAACTTGGATAACAATTGCAAGGAAACAATGGAATCATCATTTAATCAAGAGTCTATTTCAAGACTTTATAGCCACAAAGAAAAATTAACATTAACAGTGAAAAATTAAGATTAATTAAATTAAGTTACTCTTAATTTATCTAATAAAAAGTCATGGGAAGAAAAAGAATATATGAAAGCAATCTCTCAGAAAATATTTGTTTCATGGATTAATGAAAACATATTTTTCTTCAATTATACTTGAGTCTTGTATACAATTGAGTTTCCTTCAATTTTTATTTTTTAGTTTATATTCTTTAGCAATTAAATTAGTGTTAAGGTACTTTTATCTGATAGCTATGATTTCAATCATTTTATGTATTTATTCTTTTAATTTTTCTAAATGTATTTAGACTAAAATGGTATTTTTAATTTTATTCAGGTTCTTTTGTTTATGTGAATAAATTTGAAAGAGTAAATAAGCAGGAAGTATTCAACTTGAAAAATGATTTTGATGAGATCACCTATGAATTACCTATTCCAGGAAGTAGGTCTTTAAATGAACATTTTCACACTTCTCAGAATACTGTATCCCGATTTTTTTTCAAATATTTTTTTTTTTCAAATTCTTTCCTAAAAATAGTTCTCCCGATTTTGCTTAGTATGCTGTTTCTTCTCTTTTTTGGTAGGAGAAATGATGTAACTTCAAAATTTGAGGAAATTATTTTAGTGGAGTTTTTATTTTTTATTTTTATTTATTGTGATTTGGGTGAAGATTTACAGAGCAAATTCACTTTCCATACAGCAGTTCACATATACTTTGTCTCATGTCAATGACCACAGTTTAC
>NW_006921609.1:1463063-1464834 GCF_000298275.1 Orycteropus afer afer | reverse complement strand
GCAAATTCTTCTGCTAGTTGGGGTTTAGTCCACTTCTGTATCCTTCCCTTCAAGGCTCAGGAGTCCAAGATTATCTTCTGTGTCTGTGTTAATTGGTTTCCCTTTTCTTTGTTGAAGAGGGTCTGTGTAGTCCTTCTGCCTAGTCTGCCATCTTGCCAGAACTCCTTTTTTTAAAGTTAAGGATAAAGCTTATTTAAATATTTTGTCCCCCAATTTGTTTCTTCCTTTCTCATTTTCTACCACACTCACGAATCCAAAAGCTAAATAAGGAAATAACTGCTAAATAAAGCATTTACAAATTCATTTTAAAGTCAAAATCTTGGAATTTTACTTATGAGTTATGCTTCTTTTAAAGATGAACACTTCCTCTTTTTTTCGTTTTGCCATATCATGACTCAATATTTTTCTAGACCAGTCATTCTCTTCTAGATTCAAGTTAAACATCTTCTAAATGTCCCTAGGTGGCAAAAGTGGTTTTATTTGTGTACTGTGCTAAAGGTTGATAGTTTAAACTAGTTCATTGGTGTCTTGGAAGAAAGGCTTAGAAATCTGCTTCTGTAAAGTTTACAGCCAAGAAAACACTTTGGAGCACAGTTCTACTCTGTGATACATGGGATGGCTATGAGTCAGAGTCTGCTGTATGCCATTTTCCCCCCTCTATATTCTAATTTTTTTTTTTTTATCCTAATGCTCTTGAATCTATTAACGTATACACATTTTTTTTTAATGGGAAACTTAAAACTGGATTTAAAAAAAAAAAATCTCTGCCTCATTTTCTCCATACTTTTAGATAATTTCTGAAGTTCTGGGCCACAAAGTTCATTCTTCTTAAGAAGGTGTGATTGCTATTATTCACAACTATATTACCCAGATCAGCTTTAATTATGAAAAACTTTAAATTTTACCTCAATAAAGTTATTACTGGGAGCCCTGGTGGCACAGTGGTTAAGAATTCAACTGATAACTGGAAGATTGGTGGTTCAAACCTGCCAGCTGTTCCAAAGGAGGAAGATGTGGCAATGTGCTACCAAAAGACTGTATCCTTTGAAACACTATGTGGTAGTTCTACTTTCTCACCTAAAGTCTCTAGGAGTTTGACTTGATGGCAACAGGTAGAATTGTTATATTAAATTTCTACCTTCACTACTAAATTTACTAACATTTTCTTCTCACATTTAATTTTATTTGCATCATTAAAAAGTATTTAAGCATAGTTTTCTTTACCTCTTTATTTGTGTTCCAACCACCCTAAAGTTCAAAGTGTGTTTTTCAAGCATGAAAAAAGGCATAAGTAGTGTCTTCTTGTCACTGTTATTTATTGCATTCTAACCATTCACTAGTTACATTCTATGTATTTCAGGATATTTCTTACCTGAAATAGACTGTAGTCTACGGTTTAGCAATAGCTTGTGATTCAGCCCTTTTGTTCTAACATTATTTTTGGTTTTAACTTCTACTACATCATTATCTTTTTTGAGATTCAGGCGAGCCTTCTAAAGGTACTCTATATTTTTTCTCTTCTTGTATTTTTATAGCACAATATTTTTTGTTGGCATACTTATCAAAATTATTAGAAAGTTGTAAATACAAACCTTCATTAACAAATCTTAGTGTTTGTTTGAGCAAGGTGTGTGTGCGCTCATATATACATATGTTTATATATGTGTGTATATATATATGTATATATATATATGCATATATATGCATGTATATACATACATATATATGTATGTTGTTGTTGTTATGTGCCATTGAGTCAGACCCGACTCAC